>NC_136358.1:18761569-19111569 GCF_037039965.1 Doryrhamphus excisus | reverse complement strand
TGTGAAAATGTACATATTCATAAAATGCACTTGCATGTGTCTCAATGCATAATTCATTCATAGCGGGAGCCGGCACGGGTGGAGACGTGGGGCTCAAACCAAGGCCACTGGGGTGGGGGTGGGGGGGGGGTACTGATCCATCCAAGAGCCCCGAGAGCCCCATCCACTGATGGAGCTGTCATGTGACTCATAAGTTTTTTTCTCTTAATATTTACACTTTATTCTCACGAAATTATAACTATTTTTTTTTCAATTTCTGCTGCTGTTATTTCTATTTTCCAACGACTACATCAGCGTTTCAACATTGCACCCTCACTCTATCGCATTCAAAAAAATTTTTTTAATGAATTCATGAATAAATGATTACTGTTCGGTGGTTGAATATGGCCACCTATTAATATAAAATATATGCATATATACAGTATAAGCAAATTGTACACATTTATGGCCAAAATTAAGCATTTTCAAGCATAAAAATAATTAGCAAAGGAAAATTCAAACGTTAAAAATAAATACGTTAAAACTAAAAAAATAATAATAGTAATAAATAATAATAATATATAAATAAATATATATATAATATAATAAAATAATAAAATAAAATAATAATAATAATAAAATATATGGAAAGTAATACCGTGTCTGACTCGAGCGGGCTGTTAGCTGAATGCCAGCAGTAGGTTAGCAGTGTGGAGCGTGTCTGACAGCAGCTCCTGTGTCAATGTTCACTGCTAGTTAATACGGCCACTGAATTGCATCATCAGTTTCTCCTTAACCACAAACAGCAGCAGTGGAGTAGTACTTTATTCTGGTCTCTAGGTGTCAGTAATGTTAAACCGATCAGACAACAGCCACCAGGAAGTACGCTGTCAAGGGAAAGTGGTGTTATTTTTTCCTCTTTTCTTGTAAAATGTGTATTTTTTTTCCTAGTTAGCGTCCAACTTTTTTGTCTTTAATGTAAACTATGATGCTTTTTCCACTTTTCCGACCTATAAATGTATAAAAAAACACAAGAATATTACATTCTTGTGTTAATCAATGCCAACGTTTCAGATAATGAGGTTTCCGCATGATGTCACAGAGGGGCGGACTTCATTAGTTAGGAAGCACTTTGGTTGTGGTCCTCAAATTGCCCCCGGGCCGCACTTTGAACACCTTGTTTAAATGTAAGTGGCGAATGAAGCAAGAGAAAGGAGTACATCCACAGGAGCAGGAACAGGAAGGAGATGAGTACCCAAATGTCAAGGCGGCTGAAAAAGGAAGTCAAGGATGACGCTCGACACGGTGATATCATTTGAACCCAATTTTCTTCTAGCACCAGATATGTCTGCTCTCCTTGCTTTTTTTCGCCGAGCGAGCGGAAATATCTGGCGGTGTCGCTTGCACCGGAGAGGAGTGAGCAAATGAGCCGTGGAATAAAAGTCGGATTTGGGAAATGGGATATTTGTGTGCATCAGAGCCGTATGTAAACTTTAACATTGTGTGTGTGTGATCGTCGGGGGTGTCAACGCCGTCACCCGTCACTTGTCTCATCATGTCAGCCATGATGTCGCCGTCGCCACTTCGTCAATCAGCAACCCGGCTGCCACGGCAACAAGAGAGATGACAGTGAGGACGTTCGGCACCTGGCAAGCGCGGGAATGACGGGTGGAAAGTGCGCTGGGAGTTGAACGCAATCTCAGCATCCCCGCATCCCCACATCCACCCAGCCGTCACTCGTTTCTCTGTGACTAAGGGGTTAGTATGTTGTTTTTTTTCATTTTTTTCAACTTGCTTCTAATGCACTTTTTTGGTAAAAAAAAAAACCAAGGGAAACCTCACACACGCTCATCAGGGGGCCCAGAAGCACCCAAAAAGGGCATAAAACGGCAATCTTTGAGGGGGTGATTTTTGACAAAAAACGTAAGGGGTATATCGTTTTTTTTCATTTTTTTCAACTTGCTTCTAATGCACTTTTCTGGTCAAAAAAACAAGGGAAACCTCACACACGCTCATCAGGGGGCCCAGAAGTACCCAAAAAGGGCATAAAACGCCAATCTTCAAGGGGGTGATTTTTGACAAAAAACGTAAGGGGTTAGTATGGTGTTTTTTTTCAGTTTTTTCAACTTGTTTCTAATGCACTTTTCTGGTCAAAAAAACAAGGGAAACCTCACACACGCTCATTAGGGGGCCCAGAGGCATCCAAAAAGGGCATAAAAAGAAAATTTTTGAGGGCGGCCATTTTTGACAAAAAATGTAAGGGGTTAGTATGCCGTTTTTTTCAGTCTTTTCAACTTACTTCTAATGCACTTTTCTGGTTAAAAAAAACAAGGGAAACCTCACACACGCTCATCAGGGGGCCCAGAGGCATCCAAAAAGGGCATAAAAAGACAATTTTTGAGGGCGGCCATTTTTGACGAAAAATGTAAGGGGTTAGTATGCCGTTTTTTTCAGTCTTTTCAACTTACTTCTAATGCACTTTTCTGGTTAAAAAAAACAAGGGAAACCTCACACACGCTCATCAGGGGGCCCAGAAGCACCCAAAAAGGGCATAAAACGGCAATCTTTGAGGGGGTGATTTTTGACAAAAAACGTAAGGGGTTAGTATATCGTTTTTTTCATTTTTTTCAACTTGCTTCTAATGCACTTTTCTGGTCAAAAAAACAAGGGAAACCTCACACACGCTCATCAGGGGGCCCAGAAGTACCCAAAAAGGGCATAAAACGCCAATCTTCAAGGGGGTGATTTTTGACAAAAAACGTAAGGGGTTAGTATGGTGTTTTTTTTCAGTTTTTTCAACTTGTTTCTAATGCACTTTTCTGGTCAAAAAAACAAGGGAAACCTCACACACGCTCATTAGGGGGCCCAGAGGCATCCAAAAAGGGCATAAAAAGACAATTTTTGAGGGCGGCCATTTTTGACAAAAAATGTAAGGGGTTAGTATGCCGTTTTTTTCAGTCTTTTCAACTTACTTCTAATGCACTTTTCTGGTTAAAAAAAACAAGGGAAACCTCACACACGCTCATCAGAGGGCCCAGAAGCACCCAAAAAGGGCATAAAACGGCAATCTTTGAGGGGGTGATTTTTGACAAAAAACGTAAGGGGTTAGTATATCGTTTTTTTTCATTTTTTTCAACTTGCTTCTAATGCACTTTTCTGGTCAAAAAAACAAGGGAAACCTCACACACGCTCATCAGGGGGCCCAGAGGCATCCAAAAAGGGCATAAAAAGACAATTTTTGAGGGCGGCCATTTTTGACAAAAAATGTAAGGGGTTAGTATGCCGTTTTTTTCAGTCTTTTCAACTTACTTCTAATGCACTTTTCTGGTTAAAAAAAACAAGGGAAACCTCACACACGCTCATCAGGGGGCCCAGAGGCATCCAAAAAGGGCATAAAAAGACAATTTTTGAGGGCGGCCATTTTTGACAAAAAATGTAAGGGGTTAGTATGCCGTTTTTTTCAGTCTTTTCAACTTACTTCTAATGCACTTTTCTGGTTAAAAAAAACAAGGGAAACCTCACACACGCTCATCAGGGGGCCCAGAAGCACCCAAAAAGGGCATAAAACGGCAATCTTTGAGGGGGTGATTTTTGACAAAAAACGTAAGGGGTTAGTATATCGTTTTTTTTCATTTTTTTCAACTTGTTTCTAATGCACTTTTCTGGTCAAAAAAACAAGGGAAACCTCACACACGCTCATTAGGGGGCCCAGAGGCATCCAAAAAGGGCATAAAAAGACAATTTTTGAGGGCGGCCATTTTTGACAAAAAATGTAAGGGGTTAGTATGCCGTTTTTTTCAGTCTTTTCAACTTACTTCTAATGCACTTTTCTGGTTAAAAAAAACAAGGGAAACCTCACACACGCTCATCAGGGGGCCCAGAGGCATCCAAAAAGGGCATAAAAAGACAATTTTTGAGGGCGGCCATTTTTGACGAAAAATGTAAGGGGTTAGTATGCCGTTTTTTTCAGTCTTTTCAACTTACTTCTAATGCACTTTTCTGGTTAAAAAAAACAAGGGAAACCTCACACACGCTCATCAGGGGGCCCAGAAGCACCCAAAAAGGGCATAAAACGGCAATCTTTGAGGGGGTGATTTTTGACAAAAAACGTAAGGGGTTAGTATATCGTTTTTTTCATTTTTTTCAACTTGCTTCTAATGCACTTTTCTGGTCAAAAAAACAAGGGAAACCTCACACACGCTCATCAGGGGGCCCAGAAGTACCCAAAAAGGGCATAAAACGCCAATCTTCAAGGGGGTGATTTTTGACAAAAAACGTAAGGGGTTAGTATGGTGTTTTTTTTCAGTTTTTTCAACTTGTTTCTAATGCACTTTTCTGGTCAAAAAAACAAGGGAAACCTCACACACGCTCATTAGGGGGCCCAGAGGCATCCAAAAAGGGCATAAAAAGACAATTTTTGAGGGCGGCCATTTTTGACAAAAAATGTAAGGGGTTAGTATGCCGTTTTTTTCAGTCTTTTCAACTTACTTCTAATGCACTTTTCTGGTTAAAAAAAACAAGGGAAACCTCACACACGCTCATCAGAGGGCCCAGAAGCACCCAAAAAGGGCATAAAACGGCAATCTTTGAGGGGGTGATTTTTGACAAAAAACGTAAGGGGTTAGTATATCGTTTTTTTTCATTTTTTTCAACTTGCTTCTAATGCACTTTTCTGGTCAAAAAAACAAGGGAAACCTCACACACGCTCATCAGGGGGCCCAGAGGCATCCAAAAAGGGCATAAAAAGACAATTTTTGAGGGCGGCCATTTTTGACAAAAAATGTAAGGGGTTAGTATGCCGTTTTTTTCAGTCTTTTCAACTTACTTCTAATGCACTTTTCTGGTTAAAAAAAACAAGGGAAACCTCACACACGCTCATCAGGGGGCCCAGAGGCATCCAAAAAGGGCATAAAAAGACAATTTTTGAGGGCGGCCATTTTTGACAAAAAATGTAAGGGGTTAGTATGCCGTTTTTTTCAGTCTTTTCAACTTACTTCTAATGCACTTTTCTGGTTAAAAAAAACAAGGGAAACCTCACACACGCTCATCAGAGGGCCCAGAAGCACCCAAAAAGGGCATAAAACGGCAATCTTTGAGGGGGTGATTTTTGACAAAAAACGTAAGGGGTTAGTATATCGTTTTTTTTCATTTTTTTCAACTTGCTTCTAATGCACTTTTCTGGTCAAAAAAACAAGGGAAACCTCACACACGCTCATCAGGGGGCCCAGAAGTACCCAAAAAGGGCATAAAACGCCAATCTTCAAGGGGGTGATGTTTGACAAAAAACGTAAGGGGTTAGTATGGTGTTTTTTTTCAGTTTTTTCAACTTGTTTCTAATGCACTTTTCTGGTCAAAAAAACAAGGGAAACCTCACACACGCTCATTAGGGGGCCCAGAGGCATCCAAAAAGGGCATAAAAAGAAAATTTTTGAGGGCGGCCATTTTTGACAAAAAATGTAAGGGGTTAGTATGCCGTTTTTTTCAGTCTTTTCAACTTACTTCTAATGCACTTTTCTGGTTAAAAAAAACAAGGGAAACCTCACACACGCTCATCAGGGGGCCCAGAGGCATCCAAAAAGGGCATAAAAAGACAATTTTTGAGGGCGGCCATTTTTGACAAAAAATGTAAGGGGTTAGTATGCCGTTTTTTTCAGTCTTTTCAACTTACTTCTAATGCACTTTTCTGGTTAAAAAAAACAAGGGAAACCTCACACACGCTCATCAGGGGGCCCAGAAGCACCCAAAAAGGGCATAAAACGGCAATCTTTGAGGGGGTGATTTTTGACAAAAAACGTAAGGGGTTAGTATATCGTTTTTTTTCATTTTTTTCAACTTGCTTCTAATGCACTTTTCTGGTCAAAAAAACAAGGGAAACCTCACACACGCTCATCAGGGGGCCCAGAAGTACCCAAAAAGGGCATAAAACGCCAATCTTCAAGGGGGTGATTTTTGACAAAAAACGTAAGGGGTTAGTATGGTGTTTTTTTTCAGTTTTTTCAACTTGTTTCTAATGCACTTTTCTGGTCAAAAAAACAAGGGAAACCTCACACACGCTCATTAGGGGGCCCAGAGGCATCCAAAAAGGGCATAAAAAGACAATTTTTGAGGGCGGCCATTTTTGACAAAAAATGTAAGGGGTTAGTATGCCGTTTTTTTCAGTCTTTTCAACTTACTTCTAATGCACTTTTCTGGTTAAAAAAAACAAGGGAAACCTCACACACGCTCATCAGAGGGCCCAGAAGCACCCAAAAAGGGCATAAAACGGCAATCTTTGAGGGGGTGATTTTTGACAAAAAACGTAAGGGGTTAGTATATCGTTTTTTTTCATTTTTTTCAACTTGCTTCTAATGCACTTTTCTGGTCAAAAAAACAAGGGAAACCTCACACACGCTCATCAGGGGGCCCAGAGGCATCCAAAAAGGGCATAAAAAGACAATTTTTGAGGGCGGCCATTTTTGACAAAAAATGTAAGGGGTTAGTATGCCGTTTTTTTCAGTCTTTTCAACTTACTTCTAATGCACTTTTCTGGTTAAAAAAAACAAGGGAAACCTCACACACGCTCATCAGGGGGCCCAGAGGCATCCAAAAAGGGCATAAAAAGACAATTTTTGAGGGCGGCCATTTTTGACAAAAAATGTAAGGGGTATGCCGTTTTTTTCAGTCTTTTCAACTTACTTCTAATGCACTTTTCTGGTTAAAAAAACAAGGGAAACCTCACACACGCTCATCAGGGGGCCCAGAAGCACCCAAAAAGGGCATAAAACGGCAATCTTTGAGGGGGTGATTTTTGACAAAAAACGTAAGGGGTTAGTATATCGTTTTTTTTCATTTTTTTCAACTTGCTTCTAATGCACTTTTCTGGTCAAAAAAACAAGGGAAACCTCACACACGCTCATCAGGGGGCCCAGAAGTACCCAAAAAGGGCATAAAACGCCAATCTTCAAGGGGGTGATTTTTGACAAAAAACGTAAGGGGTTAGTATGGTGTTTTTTTTCAGTTTTTTCAACTTGTTTCTAATGCACTTTTCTGGTCAAAAAAACAAGGGAAACCTCACACACGCTCATTAGGGGGCCCAGAGGCATCCAAAAAGGGCATAAAAAGACAATTTTTGAGGGCGGCCATTTTTGACAAAAAATGTAAGGGGTTAGTATGCCGTTTTTTTCAGTCTTTTCAACTTACTTCTAATGCACTTTTCTGGTTAAAAAAAACAAGGGAAACCTCACACACGCTCATCAGGGGGCCCAGAGGCATCCAAAAAGGGCATAAAAAGACAATTTTTGAGGGCGGCCATTTTTGACGAAAAATGTAAGGGGTTAGTATGCCGTTTTTTTCAGTCTTTTCAACTTACTTCTAATGCACTTTTCTGGTTAAAAAAAACAAGGGAAACCTCACACACGCTCATCAGGGGGCCCAGAAGCACCCAAAAAGGGCATAAAACGGCAATCTTTGAGGGGGTGATTTTTGACAAAAAACGTAAGGGGTTAGTATATCGTTTTTTTCATTTTTTTCAACTTGCTTCTAATGCACTTTTCTGGTCAAAAAAACAAGGGAAACCTCACACACGCTCATCAGGGGGCCCAGAAGTACCCAAAAAGGGCATAAAACGCCAATCTTCAAGGGGGTGATTTTTGACAAAAAACGTAAGGGGTTAGTATGGTGTTTTTTTTCAGTTTTTTCAACTTGTTTCTAATGCACTTTTCTGGTCAAAAAAACAAGGGAAACCTCACACACGCTCATTAGGGGGCCCAGAGGCATCCAAAAAGGGCATAAAAAGACAATTTTTGAGGGCGGCCATTTTTGACAAAAAATGTAAGGGGTTAGTATGCCGTTTTTTTCAGTCTTTTCAACTTACTTCTAATGCACTTTTCTGGTTAAAAAAAACAAGGGAAACCTCACACACGCTCATCAGAGGGCCCAGAAGCACCCAAAAAGGGCATAAAACGGCAATCTTTGAGGGGGTGATTTTTGACAAAAAACGTAAGGGGTTAGTATATCGTTTTTTTTCATTTTTTTCAACTTGCTTCTAATGCACTTTTCTGGTCAAAAAAACAAGGGAAACCTCACACACGCTCATCAGGGGGCCCAGAGGCATCCAAAAAGGGCATAAAAAGACAATTTTTGAGGGCGGCCATTTTTGACAAAAAATGTAAGGGGTTAGTATGCCGTTTTTTTCAGTCTTTTCAACTTACTTCTAATGCACTTTTCTGGTTAAAAAAAACAAGGGAAACCTCACACACGCTCATCAGGGGGCCCAGAGGCATCCAAAAAGGGCATAAAAAGACAATTTTTGAGGGCGGCCATTTTTGACAAAAAATGTAAGGGGTTAGTATGCCGTTTTTTTCAGTCTTTTCAACTTACTTCTAATGCACTTTTCTGGTTAAAAAAAACAAGGGAAACCTCACACACGCTCATCAGGGGGCCCAGAAGCACCCAAAAAGGGCATAAAACGGCAATCTTTGAGGGGGTGATTTTTGACAAAAAACGTAAGGGGTTAGTATATCGTTTTTTTTCATTTTTTTCAACTTGCTTCTAATGCACTTTTCTGGTCAAAAAAACAAGGGAAACCTCACACACGCTCATCAGGGGGCCCAGAAGTACCCAAAAAGGGCATAAAACGCCAATCTTCAAGGGGGTGATTTTTGACAAAAAACGTAAGGGGTTAGTATGGTGTTTTTTTTCAGTTTTTTCAACTTGTTTCTAATGCACTTTTCTGGTCAAAAAAACAAGGGAAACCTCACACACGCTCATTAGGGGGCCCAGAGGCATCCAAAAAGGGCATAAAAAGACAATTTTTGAGGGCGGCCATTTTTGACAAAAAATGTAAGGGGTTAGTATGCCGTTTTTTTCAGTCTTTTCAACTTACTTCTAATGCACTTTTCTGGTTAAAAAAAACAAGGGAAACCTCACACACGCTCATCAGAGGGCCCAGAAGCACCCAAAAAGGGCATAAAACGGCAATCTTTGAGGGGGTGATTTTTGACAAAAAACGTAAGGGGTTAGTATGGCGTTTTTTTTCATTTTTTTCAACTTGCTTCTAATGCACTTTTCTGGTCAAAAAAACAAGGGAAACCTCACACACGCTCATCAGGGGGCCCAGAGGCATCCAAAAAGGGCATAAAAAGACAATTTTTGAGGGCGGCCATTTTTGACAAAAAATGTAAGGGGTTAGTATGCCGTTTTTTTCAGTCTTTTCAGCTTACTTCTAATGCACTTTTCTGGTTAAAAAAAACAAGGGAAACCTCACACACGCTCATCAGGGGGCCCAGAAGCACCCAAAAAGGGCATAAAACGGCAATCTTTGAGGGGGTGATTTTTGACAAAAAACGTAAGGGGTTAGTATATCGTTTTTTTTCATTTTTTTCAACTTGCTTCTAATGCACTTTTCTGGTCAAAAAAACAAGGGAAACCTCACACACGCTCATCAGGGGGCCCAGAAGTACCCAAAAAGGGCATAAAATGCCAATCTTCAAGGGGGTGATTTTTGACAAAAAACGTAAGGGGTTAGTATGGTGTTTTTTTTCAGTTTTTTCAACTTGTTTCTAATGCACTTTTCTGGTCAAAAAAACAAGGGAAACCTCACACACGCTCATTAGGGGGCCCAGAGGCATCCAAAAAGGGCATAAAAAGACAATTTTTGAGGGCGGCCATTTTTGACAAAAAATGTAAGGGGTTAGTATGCCGTTTTTTTCAGTCTTTTCAACTTACTTCTAATGCACTTTTCTGGTTAAAAAAAACAAGGGAAACCTCACACACGCTCATCAGGGGGCCCAGAAGCACCCAAAAAGGGCATAAAACGCCAGTCTTTGAGGGCAGCCATTTTTGACATTCTTTCCCTCACAGGTCGCCACATCTCACCTCTTCGTGCGTGCAAACGCCCACGCGAGAGCGACCCCATTCAGACGCCCCCCCCCGCGACAACATCCCGCCGCCCCGCAGAGTGGATGCACAGCACTGTTTGATCCAGTCGGCGTGCTGCTTTTTTACATCTCATCTTGGTGGACATGACACAGATGTTCTCGGCAGGAGAAGCTCTCAGAGGACACGAGTGGCTTTTCATTTGGAACACCTGCGAGCTGATAGGCTGATGATTTCCTAACAACTCAATATTTGCATATCTGCTCATGTTGCTCATCAGACTAAATATATGGCGGCGTGCATATTCATTTGACTAAAATAAACTCTGGATCGTCGCTTTAAAATACATTACATACAATTTTTTTTTTACAATGCTTATGCATTATTTAAACCATGCAATCTGTATAATATTGGTATTAATTATTCATTCATTTTCTACCGCTTATCCTCACAAGGGGTGCTGGAGCCTATCCCAGCTGTCTTCGGGCGAGAGGACTGGTGGCCAGCCAATCACAGGGCACATACGTATAGACAAACAACCATTCACACTCACATTCATACCTATGGACAATTTGGAGTCGCTAATTAACCTAGCATGTTTTTGGAATGTGGGAGGAAACCGGAGTACCCGGAGAAAACCCACGCATGCACGGGGAGAACATGCAAACTCCACACAACTTGGGGGAACGTCTTCCGCAATGCGGTAATGGGATCACAGATAAAAGCGACAGAGATGAGTTTCCTCCTTCCTGGACTCACCCCAGCTTGGTCATCCGGAATGGGACCAGAGTAGAGCTTCCCTGGGAAGGTGGTCCAGGCATTCCCAGCCGTGAGGAAGCCCCGGGGAAGACCAGGGACACGCTGCAGGGATCATATCTCACACCTTAGTGTTGTCCCGGTGGATGTAGAGGATGTGGCCAGGGACCGAGAAATCTGGACTTTCCCTGGGAATCATGGATAGGAATCGTCTCAATGTTGATTACATATAAATTTAAAAATAATAATAATAATAAGGATAATAATCTAGGATCTAGGATAATAATCCTAGAGCTGTTTGATGTGATAAATTGGTATAATTTCAAACGCGAGTCTTTTTAAACCCTCAAATATAAAAACGTGAACCTTTACAAGAATTCCAAGCACCCGTGGGTTCATTTAAAAATCTATTTTCCCAAGCAGCCATCCCTCAAAGCAGCTTGGCAGAGTCCATTATGCTCCTCCGAACCTTACATTATTGTCACATTATTGCTTTTGAGTAGAAAGACATAAAAATAGACAAATAAAAGCAGCACGGGGCTGGCAAATCAGTCAATAACTGGGACAGATAAGATCCATCCTGCCGGTTAATATATTCCACGGTGGCGGGCGTATAAAGGCGGAAAAAAAACTGTCAGTGGCCGAGATTGAATTTTGGGGGTGAGATGGAGCGAGGGAGGGCGTGAGAAGATACAAAGACAGCAATGGGTTGGGGGCGGGGGGGGGTTGGATGGCCAGTAAATCAGTGCATGTAAGCGCAGGAATCATCTTTTAATGCAGACACAGTGTTCCCGGGAATTGAGGTGTCTGCAGGGAAGACGGAATGATGGAGAAGCCCATCCGGCTAAATGCAACATGCTTTCAGAGAAAAGAGTGAGCACCCTCCTCCTGTTGGGTACGACCCCTTCACAGCGCCGGAGCCCCCCCCCCCCAGATTCTTTTACACCAACAGCAGTGTAATAAGTAGGAGTCTCATGGACAGTTTACAATTGACTTCAGTAGTAGACAGTAGTAGATACAAACACTCCCAATGCCAGCACTGGAGAGAGCGATTAGGTTTAATGAGTCCGATATCTACGGGAAGTAGCATGGCCGTCAAATTAGCTAAAAGTTAGCATGCGCCTTTGTTAGAATAATATGTAGATAGAATAAAAATAATGTTAGTTATCACCCTTATATCCATTTGACAATAGAAAGAGTGTTTGAATGTGCTGAAGAAGAAATGTTCCTGTGACCCTGATCCGAGACCCCCCCAGCAACCCCCAGGTCCTGGAGGTGCCTGGATGCTACGTAGTGTTTATTACTTAAAGCTACTATGTTTTATATGTAGAATAATGTTCAACTAAAGTTAGCATGTGCCTTTGTTAAAATAAAATGTAGATAGAATAAACATAGTGTTCGTTATCACCCTTATATCCATTTGTGTTCCCGTGACCCTGATCAGAGACCCCGCAGCGACCCCCAGGTCTTGGAGGTGCCTGGATGCACCAACAGCGACCCTGCAGATGTTCATGTTAATCCTGCAAGAATGTGTCAAGATAAGAACTAATAAAACAATAAAAGTAATTACTCTCACATATAAACACACACATAGACAAACAAATACAGCTCGTGAAACCGCCCCCCCCCCATTAGAGTTGCACGACCATGTAGTAGGGACCCCCTACTACAATTCATACTAAGAGTGGAGCTGCATGTATGTTGTTTTCACTCTCGTCACTGCAAGTAACTTTGAATATTATTTTTTGTCTCTTCTGTATTTAAGTGTTTTTAAAGGTGTTACAGGATTTTGAACCTGACAGCCTTATAATACGGAGCGCCTTATGGATGTGTTAAGTACAGAACCTGACGCCGTAGTTGAGGCCACGCCTTATATTCCTGGTAGTTTGAGAAGTCTGGTTAGCATCTCGACAGAGGAGCCCCAGGGAATCAGGACATCTACAAAGTCTGCTCGCATTCAACGTAGTTGTACCTTGTCTAAAATAGTGTGGAACATATTCCATTCCGAATAC
This sequence comes from Doryrhamphus excisus, assembly GCF_037039965.1. Classification (NCBI taxonomy): domain Eukaryota; kingdom Metazoa; phylum Chordata; class Actinopteri; order Syngnathiformes; family Syngnathidae; genus Doryrhamphus; species Doryrhamphus excisus. The sequence goes on along the minus strand of NC_136358.1, from coordinate 19,098,967 downwards.
TCCTCATCTGGTGGAATTTACATGCTCAGTGTTTTTTTTTTATTTCCTGTTAACAAAGACATCTGCTTGCTTTGCTTTCAGTTCAAATGAATAATAAATAAAGTAACGCGATGTAGCGCTTCACATGAAGCGACGTCTTGCTCAGACTTTTTTTTTGCAGACAGATGTTTGAGTGGAAGCCGGTCCGTTTGCTGTAAATGCTAAATGGGATTAACGAGTAATTAGCTGCTTGTGCTTGACTTCGAATGCCTCTCATCCTCGGTTGCTGGGGATGGTTAGATGACAGGAAGCATCATCGACGGCAACGAGGCTGAGCTGCTCTGCGTCAACTTTGTATTTAAAGGGTCCCTGACTTTATTCATCAATATAAATATGCCAAATATTGTTTGTAATCATGTTATAAGTTCTTCCATTTTTGAAAACCAACAGTGAGTGGTTAGCACGCAGACCTCACAGCTAGTACACCAGGGTTCGATTCCACCCTCAGAGTTTGGGTTTTCTCCGGGTACTCCGGTTTCAGGAATAATTCTATTACATTTTCCTATTACAAAGTACAACAATGTGTCTCGCACACAATAAAACTAAAATAAAGTAAAATTATTTCAACAACATGCATGCTAGGTTATAATTGGCGACTCCAAATTGTCCATAGGTATGAATGTGAGTGTGAATGGTTGTTTGTCTATATGTGCCCTGTGATTGGCTGGCCGGCCACCAGTCCAGGGTGTACCCCGCCTCTCGCCTGAAAACAGCTGGGATAGGCTCCAGCAGCCCCCTCGTGAGAAAAAGCAGTAGAAAATGAATGAATAAATGAATGTTATGTTATGAAAAAGATAATTACAAACAATATATAACATATATAACCAAAGTTGATGAGTCATGTCGGGACCCTTTGAGGCTGGGGAGTCTCCCCCCCTCCACCATTGCTAAGAGTCTCTGCAATTAAAATTTCAGATTTCAGGTTTACATAACAGTTTTTCGGGGGTTAGAACTTTCTTCATGCAAATGTGTTAACATATTTTTATAACGACTGCTTCCTCTACAAGTAGTGATGGGAATTGCGTCTCCAGATCACTTGGAGAGAGAGGAGGGGGGGGGGTTGAAATATTCATGACATTGTGCTACATATTAGGATGCAATGAAAGGAAAAATAAATGCTTGTGGAAGTTCTGTGGAAAAGGAGCAATTATTTTGGAAGCCTGAAATGATCCTCAAACTATCAGAAATGATTGTTTGAAAACTTTTCATCGACTCTCCATTTCACGTTCACATAATGATGTACATATGAACATTTTATTATTATTGTTATTATTATTATATTATTATTGTTATTATTATTGTTGTTATTATTATTATTATTATTATTATTATTATTATTATTATTATTATTATTATTATTATTATTATTATTATTATTTCTGCAAGCTTCAAATTGTGCAATACTGGACTTAAGTGCAATAAGACTCATTCATCCAAGTGAAACTCAGGTACAATATGTGTAATACTACATTTTGTTTACTGAAATTACACATTTTGTTACTGTATAGGTTATTGTTTTTGATGTACATATATTTACGCTTATTTTGAACAGCACCTGAGCACCTGTCACTTTTATATTCATATTGTTATTCCTTGTATTATTTTTATCCTTTCCTTATTCTTAGTTTTACTTTCTACAAAATACACTCAAATTTCTTTGTATGCAATACAATGACAATAAAGGCAAAGTTGTACTACATTTAGTTTACTGCTTACACACCCAACCGCCATACGTGAATTTCCAAGTAAAATTCCATATTAAAAAAAGGAATTCTGTCATAGTTAGAGGATAGAAAACCATTATACAATTTTTTACCATTATTAGAGCCCTGTACACATGAAATAACAACCCTATGCTCGCCTTTTCACTCCTACTATGCTTTGTTTGTGCAACACAAATGCACAGCAAAGCATATAGTTAGCTACCGAGCTAACTAGCAAGCCAAAGATTAATTTGTTGTAAAATTTCAAACATGATAGGCTCCAGCATAATGGCGACCCTAATGAGGATAAGCGGCATAGAAAATGGATGGTTTCAAACATATGTAAGAAGCCAAAAACTGGGAAGCACACAGGAAAGATAGGATGGAAGGAAGGAAGGTGTCTACCATCCACTAGTGATGTCATGATGGAGAAGTGGAAGAGGATTCCGAGGATCCCGTGAATCTCCACGTCGCCATCTTAGGAGGTCAACCCTGACACACGGAAAGAGAGAGAGAGGAGAGAATGGAACGTCAGATCTGTGTAATTCCAATCAATAAGAATTCCTTCCAGCGTTCCGATCAAACAAGCGTCGCCATCACGATGACTACCAAACATCCTCAGCTTCGCCAAAACCTCAATGGAGTTGTTGGGGGCGGGTTTGGGTATTACTCCCCGGAGTCACTCTCGGGTTTATTTAGCTGTATTGATCACGAGTCATCATCTTGACGGACGCCAGACCGCCGCCATCAAAGACATCGGCGCCGCTTTTAAACTCCAATCCGGGTTGAATGTCAGATAGGAGATTGCTCAGGGACATCGTGGACGAGATGGCGGCTAGCAAAAAGTTACGCTGCAACATTCCCATTCGAGGGTGTCAACCGCAGAGAGATAATGGCGGCGTTGAATGGCGCCTATGTCACCCTGCCATTCTCATCTCCCCGCTCGGGATTTAATGTGACAGTTATAGCGATGGCGTGGCTTTGCGAGGAAGTGTTCTTGGATGGAAATGAGATTGTCATGTGTCAACCGGAGCCATCAGAGGCACTGGAGGGAAGACGGAGAGAAAGAGAGAGAGAGCTACGGTGCCACACTTGAAGAGCTGATGGTCTTATCGGGAAAAAAAAAACGACTTAAATCATCGCTTCACGTAGTACGGGTCAATGGGCGGCCTATCCCTCTCCGTCTTCGGGATGGCTGCTACAACGGACATGCCTTGCATGTACGCCCACATAATCAAATATTCCCACACAGAGAGGGGAGGGAGCCACTTGCAGTGGCCCAAGAAGGTGCACTGTATTCGGGCACACGCTCCGAGCAGTCATTGTGACACCACTGGGTTTTTTTTCCCCCCTCATCACAATTCATTCATTCATTTTCTACTGCTTATCTTCACGAGGGTCGTGGGGGGTGCTGGAGCCTATCCCAGCTGTCTTCATGCGAGAGGCGGGGTACACCCTGGACTGGTGGCCCGCCAATCACAGGGCACATATAGACAAACAACCATTCACACTCACATTCATACCTGTTTTTGGAATGTGGGAGGAAACCTCTTTTAATAACTTTTAATAATAATAATAATAATAATGAATTTTGGGCGGCACGGCGGTCTAGTGGTTAGCGCGCAGACCTCACTGTTCCATCCAGGTTTTTGATGTTTTATTGCAATTGTGGATCAGAAATCAGAAGAGAAGGTGGGGTGGGGGTGGAATGAGGGTGGCGCTGTCAAGTTGGAGACAGAAGTTATGGGTGGATGTTGTGATGTTTTTGGGACCAATGATGATATCTGTTTTGTCACTGTTCCATCCAGGTTTTTGATGTTTTATTGCAAATGTGGATCAGAAATCAGAAGAGAAGGTGGGGGGGGGGGTTGATTGTGTCATTTTTAGATCCGTATCAAACACTGACATCTTTGACATGTGAACTGCAGTCGGGATTACTTCCTGTCACAGATTTGGACCTCTCTATCAAACAACAAGGTAGCTTCTTTCCGATGGTCGTGATACCCAACGAAGATGTCGAAAAGCAGCAGAAAGGAGAAATAGATCTGTTGCAGACAGTCTCGACACCTCCGGGCCCTTCCTATATCAGTCCAACACCTGGACCAACCCGAGGTGCCAGACGGATGGCAAAACTCTCCTGGAAGCCGATAGCAGGATGAAGTCGGAGGCCAGCGAGGAAATTAGCATCGCAATAAATCAAGCGTAGAAAGACAACGGTCGGAGTAAAGGTGGGGGGCAGGGAGGCCATGGATTTTCTGGGCCGGGAGGCGATTCGCTGTCAATCAGAGAGGATAGCGGAGTGCTGTACACACACACACACACACACACATATATATATATGTATATATATATATATTTGCACACTGGCTAATAAACTTGTAACACAGAGATGCTCGCTCACTTTCATCAACCGCATCGATTTGCTCAGAAATAAGAAATCATTGACTGCGGCCCACATGAATAGCAGCGCTGACAGCCGACTGGTCTTTATTGATGTGCTGAGATACAATAGGAAAGCCTTGAGTTATGCAACACACACATATACTACATATACTACATATATATACGTATATAGTATATACACTAGCTGGTAATTAGCAAGCATGACAGAACAGCCCACAGCAACTGCAGTACAAGGAGGATGAGCAACTCCTGGGATGCTGCACAGTAAACTCGGATGCTAATTAAGACGCAGGGATAATTGGACGGATTGGTGGGAATGTGTATGTGTGTGTGTGTTCCCAACAATGGTGTCCCACAGAGACTGGAAAGAAAAGCAAACTGGGTTTAGTAGGCGTCTGCATGGAGGTTTGGGGGCGGGGGTGTCACCTGATGAAAAATGAGGCGCCGCACAGACAGCACCCCAACGCCGCCGTACGCTCCCAACACGACGCAGCCTTGGGGATCGACAAGGAATTTCCGGTAATCGGGCCTGACGTGCCACAGCTCGGTGGGCTCCTGACTGGCTTGGGGGATTGGGGGGGCGGGGGATTGGGCCCGTCCCAAATGGAGTTTCTGGATGGGCTGGATCACATTAGCCAGTGATAAATGTTTGAATGATGACTCCACAAGGTTTGGGCTTCCAAAGGTTGAAGCCTGTTTCTGTACGCTAACTCATCCGACAAGGACTTCCTGTGCGACCAACCGTTGAGGCATCCATCCATCCTCCACAAGGTTTGGACTTCCAACCGTTGAGACCTGCTTCTGTACGCTAACTCATCCCACGAGGACTTCCTGTGCGACCAACCGTTGAGGCATCCATCCATCCTCCACAAGGTTTGGACTTCCAACCTTTCAGACCTGCTTCTGTACGCCAACTCATCCAATGAGGACTTCCTGTACGTCCAACCGTTGAGACCTGCTTCTGTACACCAACTCGTCCAACGAGAACTTCCTGTACGTCCAACCGTTGAGACCTGCTTCTGTAGGCCAACTCATCCGACCAGGACTTCCTGTACGTCCAACCGTTGAGACCTGCTTCTGTACGCTAAGTCATCCAACGAGGACTTCCTGTACATCCAACCGTTGAGACCTGCTTCTGTATGCCAACTCATCCGACCAGGACTTCCTGTACGTCCAACCGTTGAGACCTGCTTCTGTACACTAACTCATCCAACGAGGACTTCCTGTACGTCCAACCGTTGAGGCATCCATTCATCCTCCACAAGGTTTGGACTTCCAACCGTTGAGACCTGCTTCTGTACGCTAACACATCCAACGAGGACTTCCTGTACGTCCAACCGTTGAGACCTGCTTCTGTGCGCTAAGTCATCCAACGAGGACTTCCTGTACATCCAACCGTTGAGACCTGCTTCTGTATGCCAACTCATCCGACGAGTACTTCCTGTACGTCCAACCGTTGAGACCTGCTTCTGTACACTAACTCATCCAACAAGGACTTCCTGTGCGACCAACCGTTGAGGCATCCATCCATCCATCCTCCACAAGGTTTGGACTTCCAACCGTTGAGACCTGCTTCTGTACGCTAACTCGAGGACTTCCTGTACGTACAACCGTTGAGACCTGCTTCTGTACGCTAACTTATCCAACGAGGACTTGCTGTACGTCCAACCGTTGAGACCTGTTTCTGTACGCCAACTCATCCAACGAGGACTTCCTGTACGTTCAACCGTTGAGGCATCCATCCATCCTCCACAAGGTTTGGACTTCCAACCATTGAGACCTGCTTCTGTATGCCAACTCATCCGACGAGGACTTCCTGTACGTCCAACCGTTGAGACCTGCTTTGGACGCCAACTCATCCGACGAGGACTTCCTGTACGTCCAACCGTCGAGGCATCCATCCATCCTCCATATGCTTGCTTCATGGAATGATATTCATTCCATGAAGGGGATGATTAATTAAAGTGCACTGGCTCCGGGTTGCTAAGACACACGGACGCGATACATCACACATTCGCCGTCGTATTTGTCACCATAACGATGACGCTGCTATAATTAGATTTTTAGCTCAGCGCGTGCTTGCGTTGCCGTTTCGCTTTCCAGGTGCGAATGCGAGGTCATCCCTCCTGAATCCCCCTGACAGGAAGACGTGCTCAGGATAGCACTAGCGGTGTGGGGGGGTGTGGGGGGGTGTCCCTCACCTATAGCGGCGGTGGTGATGTGAACGGTGCTCTTTATGGATGAGCCGGCTAATAAAGGATCCATCTTATGTGATTAACATTTTCCCAAGACCAGGAAACACATGCCGACTCCATTATGACTCCAACCCCCCCCCCACTCCATTGTTCAGGTGGCATGCGCCTGCTAAGTAGAGAATCATACCTTCGACATTTTGCATTAGCGTACATCAATTATGCAGGTGGTGGCAATTACGTATTTATGTATTCTTATAATTACATTTTTAATACAGCAGATGTCGGTCTCATTTCATGCACTTAATGAAAATGAATGACGGACCACTTTGCTAAAACGTACGTGACGGTGACTCAGGCTGCACAGCGGCGGGTTTGGGAAAGCATGTCTCCCTTTATTGATTGGCTAAATAACACGACGGTAATTTCATCGGCGAGTGAATTTGCATAATCACGTGCAAAATGGCTTCTATACATTCACAGAGTTTTCTTTTATTAATGAGGCGCTATAGTGGCGCTAGTTCATAACATGATTCATCATTGGTGGCCGCAAGACTGCACGCGTCAGAAGTACGACTGCAGCGTGAAGGACTCGCCAAGTCGAAAGTCGAAATGAGCGGCTGTCAAACAGGAGCGGGTTCGAGACGGGAAATGTTGCCTTCTTGGACCACTCAGACCACTGAAGAACACATGCTTGTCATCTCCGCATGTCTACATAAATAACACTTTCACCCCAAGCTAATTCCAAAAAAAATCACTTTTTTTCTTTTTTAAACATTTTTAAAAATGTTCCAAAAAAAAATTTAATCAAAAAAATATTTTTTTTAATTATTCTTTTAAATTTTGATTTTGTTTTGTTTGTTTCTGATAATATTACAGCTAATACTGTACTACTCAACGACTAAAATGACTTTGGCGGTCTTGACTATTCTTGTAAAATTAATACTGTTTTTTTCCCTTTTTTGCACTTTAACAATTTTCTTCATAAAATAATTTAAAATGATAAATAAATATTTATGGGTAATATTACACATTGATTAAATGTATTTAAATTAAATGTATTTAAATTTAATTAAATTTATTTATTATAACTTTTTCCTCAACCTAATTTTCAAAAAATAAAAATTTTATTTAGTTTTTTTACAGTAGTTTCTTATAATATTACAAATATTATGAAAAAATAAAGTATTTATTCTTTATTATTTTAACTACCTTATATGCTTTTAAAATTATATTATACTATTTCGAGTTTTTTGGTTATATTTTGAATTTATTCTAACAAAATTTTTCTGTTTTCTCCATTTTGGCTGGTTTTTTTTTTAAAGTTTTACAACTTTTAACATTAACATACTTTGGGTACCCCTGCCCAATTGTGGAAACATCTCACTCATTCATATATGTCAAAATCAGATGACAGCTGTCCTATCTAGTCTTTTAGCATAAACTATTACATAACCAATTGCAGTCCAGTTGCAATTGCTTCAATACCTTGAGAAAACTTCCGGATAGCTTCTTAGAACTTTATTCCAAAATGACGGAGCAATGAACTCGTCCTTGCACACACTCGCCCTCAACATGTAGATAAGTGTATATCGTATAAATATATAATTTCTGATGTATTTGCATCACCCTTTATCTGCTCGTGTGCTACTGTACCTCTGCTGCTATTAGGCTGAAATTTCCCCTTGTCAGACTAATAAAGGCTTATCTTATGTTATCTTAGCTTATCTTGGCTCTTGGCGTACGCACCGGACAACTCTGACCCGAGGTGACTTGAGAGTAAAAATAATTGATTGTATATTATTTTGAACGGAACGAGTATCCAAAATGGAAACACATTTCCATGTAATTACATTTAACACTGCCATCATCCGACCTCCTCATTTGGCAGTGGAGCCAAACATAATCACTAATGCAGTTTAGCCACACACCAAGACAACAGTACTCCTGCGCTGATGATTTCCACTCATGTTCAATCTAAATGCAGATTTTCATGAAGCCCCTCGAGCCGGGTGGGAAATAAACTCAACTCTATATAAAAAAAAAAGGCCCTGTGGTTCTACTTAGCTGCCTTGCAGGTGAGATGACCGCAGCAATGGCGACGGCATCCATTTAATATGCTTTTTTTTCCTGCCCCATAAAAGCACATATCATAAATAAGACAATAAAAACATGAAAAGCGTCGCAGTAAAGCAAACAGATCCGGTCAACATGCGTTGAAAGCGGCGCTATTGAAACGTATGATTGCCTGATGAGGACAAGTTTGGATTGAAAGCGGTGAGAAAACAACCCTCACACTCCCGACGCAAACTGGAGAAATGAGCGAGGTGTTAAATGAGATGAAAAATGGCACGGGGGGCATTGTGACATTCACACATTTGGAGTTAGTTTTTCACTCAGCACCCCCCCCCCCTCCCCTCCACTACCACCCCAACCCCTCCCCCACAAGCCTTGCTTTTCATTCTTTGCATTTGAAAACATCCCACTCAAATTAAGAACTTTGGATTCATTACTTCAAAATTTGGAAAAATTTGAAAAAAAAATTTCCAGTCCAGCACTCCCTCCTTTTTGGCGGATAATTGGTTACGGGATGCTCATAAATGGCACAATTTTGTAGATAGAGCATTAAAAAAAAACCTGTTTTGGATTTTCTATATATTTTCTTAACATTATTAGAGCCCTGTCGACATGAAATAACACCCCTATAGTCACTTTTACACTCCTAATGTTCATTGCTATAACATTGCACAACTATTTTATCTTATCTTATTATGCTGCGAAGTCTCGTGACGGTCGCTAGCAAGCTAACCAGTTAGCCAAAAATGCGAGCAGAACATTTTTCATTCTATCATGTCACGTATGCAATGTTAAGGTAATGTAATGTAAGCTAATGTCACAATGTTTTGTGTCGTTATACTATGTACAGATGGTACTTGAGTTATGAACGAGTCACAAGTGCTGTTGGCTGGCCACAATAAAAGGCCCCTTTGAAATGAGCTTTCAACAAAATTATATATACTGTATATGAATAAACTGTATATAATATATATTGACTGCTGGCAGCTGCACGGAGGTCGAGTGGTTAGCACGCAGACCTCACAGCCAGGAGACCAGGGTTCAATTCCACCCTCGGCCATCTCTGTGTGGAGTTTGCATGTTCCCCCCGTGCATGCGTGGGTTTTCTCCGGGTACTCCGGTTTCCTCCCCCATTCCAAAAACATGCTAGGTTAATTGGCCACTCCAAATTATCCATAGGTATGAATGTGAGTGTGAATGGTTGTTTGTCTATATGTGCCCTGTGATTGGCTGGCCACCAGTCCAGGGTGTACCCCGCCTCTCTCGCCCGAAGACAGCATCCAGCATCCTTGTGACGATAAGTGGGAGAAAATGAATGTGCACTTTGGGGGGCAAAACGGGAATAATTCTATTACATTTTCCATACAAAGTATAACAATGTGTCTGGCACACAATAAAACTAAAATAAAGTAAAATTATTCCAACAACATGCATGCTAGGTTAATTGGCGACTCCAAGTTGTCCATAGGTATGAATGTGAGTGTGAATGGTTGTTTGTCTATATGTGCCCAGTGTGTACCCCACCTCTAACCCGAAAACAGCTGGGATAGGCTCCAGCATCCTCCGTGACACTCGTGAGGATAAGCAGTAGAAAATGAATGAATGAATGAATGGACTGCTGGCATCCTTAGCAAAGGTAGTCATGACTGATAAAAAAAAAATCATTTTTTCCAACCTTGCTCTCCAACATGAGATGAGAAGCGGCAATTGTCTCCATGGTTCGCCCTCCGTGGAGCCAAGCACATTGGCGTGTGACAAACGACAGGCCGATGTCAAAACAATTCAGCCGTCTTCTATTTGTGCAAAGGCGCTTTTACGCCGTGCCAGAAAATACACATTCAATATTCATGGGATGGATCTCGTCTTCGTCATGTGATTGACTGGCTTATAATTGTCTCGGTCATCAATCCGGCAGCCACGACAAGGACACAAAGGGCATTGAACATTGAAAATTGTGCCAGGAAGGCGTTTTCGGAATAAAATGAGAAGCGCAGAGGCTATGTGATAAATTAGGTAAACATGCATCTAATCAAAAGTGAAAATAAGCAGATATAAATAACCAAACTAATCCTGCCACTCCACGTGCCTCCGCAAACATCAGCTCTCCTCCTTGAAGCGGCAACCTGTTGCCGTGGCGACCGCGGAGAACAGCTGTGCTCAAGCAGATGGGACGCCTCTTATTTGTCCGTCAAAGCGGACTTGAGACTTTTTAATTGTTTTTTTTTTTTTTTTTTACATTCTGACAGGTAAGAAGCTTAGCCTGTTGACCGACATCCAAGTTGTGAGTTTAAAAAAACAGATGCGGTTAAATCCGCCCCCAAATCGTGAACATGCCCGCCTGTGCTGACTGCAATCACGTCAAGGGAACTAATTATTCTTTTCTAATTAAGCCAAGTCATTATTCATCTCTCACGCTGACCTGGTATCATCGTTCTCAGCAGCGACCTTTCCTTGGAATCTATACTTTACATCAGGGGTCACGACCACCGGGCCTGGGGGCGGAGCCCAATCAGGCCACAGAAAACACACAATAAAATAAAAAATCTCTTTGCTCACACCGATGTTGATTACGGCGGTTGAGTGGTTAGCGCGCAGACCTCACAGCGAGGAGACCAGGGTTCAATTCCACCCTCGGCTATATCTGTGTGGAGTTTGCATGTTCTCCCCGTGCATGCGTGGGTTTTCTCCGGGTACTCCGGTTTCCTCACATATTCCAAAAACATGCTGGGTTAATTGGCGACTCCAAATTGTCCATAGGTATGAATTTGAGTGTGAATGGTTGTTTGTCTATATGTGCCCTGTGATTGGCTGGCCACCAGTCCAGGGTGTACCCCGCCTCTCGCAGATGCAGGAAGTGTTGGTGCCGATACACACCATGTGGGAACAATGTCTGAATATTCGATCCGAATCTTCAACCCGAATCGGATCATCAACTAGTCAAGTTACCATAGATAGGGCCTGGAATCTTTTCTGCCATTGGACAGTTTTGTTTGCATGATGACGTTGGCGGTATTAAACTTCCCCAGTTCTGTGCGTCCACGGTAAACTCAGCTGCCATGTCTATTTCGGACTTTAACAACACAATGTCAGAGGGAAGTGCAGAAACTGACTCTAGAATGGACGGATATCAGATATTTTAAATGCAAGCTGGTATTGATTGGGAGGTTGGCGGTATTAAACTTCCCCAGTTCTGTGCGTCCGTGGTAAACTCAACTATTTCAGACTTTAACAACACAATGTCGGATAGAAGTGCAGGAACGGACTCTGGAATGGACGGAGATCAGAGATTTTAAATGCAAACTGGTATTGATTGGACCGTAATCCAATATCGGTATGGGATCGGTACCCCTAACGGCTACAACATGAAGTCAGAAACTAACTGGTCCGTGGTCTAAAAATGTTCAGAGACCCATTTATTCCACGACGGCCTATCGGATCCACTTCTGGCACCCCTGCGTAGATGTGTTCTGTCCTCCGAAAAAACAAGTCGAGAATTGATGAATGAGTGAGCTCGCCATTGGCTCTTAAGTGCATGGGACGAATCTGTCCCTGACGGATGGCACAAACCACTATCCATAATTAGCTGCTTGTTAACAGCATCCAGGGACCAAGACGGGACCAAGATGGACACCATCCCCGTTCTCATCTACAGATGTCGTTGTCCAGCAAAGTCTGGTCTAAGTTTCTACCGATCAGGACCGAGGCCAATCAATGTGCTGACTAATAACGTAACGAGGTTCACTTTTTTTGGCGGCCTTCAAATCTTCAATGAATCACCGGAGCAGAAACCCTTTTTGAATTCAGATTGATTGTTTTGTCCACTTTGATGTCTTGCTTCACCAAAACCAAATGTAGCAGCTGATTTTGAGAGTAAATTTCTGTAAAGGAATGTCCTTAAAAATCAAAGTTCAGGGAAAAAAAAAAAAAATCCAGCTCCGGTCTACCGCAGCATACAACCTATGTAGGTCACGGCACCCTTTTATCATTCACCGCGGTTATTTGATCCGAGTTAACAAAGCTGATCAAATAACCCGCCGAAACAAATCTTGAAGCGGTCTACTATCCCAAATCCACCGGGGGATCCAAGCAGGACCAGAGGAGGGGTGTCAAAGGAAATTCAATCAAACAGAAACAACACCAGGATGCTCGGATGGAGAGATAATATCCACTCCCTTCATCCCTCGCATCCTTCTCTTCACAGTCTCCTTGTCGTCTCTCCTTCCAGATAGACAAGGAGTCTCGGGAAACTTTTAATGAACAAACGTCTTTTGAATCGTCTGGCGGTCAATAGACCACCCCCCTACGGCGTAAATGGGCGCTGCCGAGGGCTCGGGTCAGGTAAACAGCAGCGGTTGGGGGCGAGGACGGACAAAAGGAGCGGAGACACCTGCGGCGAGATTAGCTGCCATTTCTATGCAGGGCTGGGAATGGCGATAAGAAGTGGGCGGAGACGACATCTGATCCAGAAAGTGTTGACGAGGATGAATGCATTTTGAAAAAGATATGATCGATCATTAGAAGACCCGCTGAGGCAGGTTGAGCTGTATTTGCGGGCTGCCGGTTCAAAGCTCAAAACCTTCGGCATTTGTGGAGTGCTGTCCTAATCTCTCTTTGATGACCCGGGGTCAATTAAAGGCTCTCGTGGGACGCCATCGCACCGCTGCCATCAGCTCGATCGATTAGTCTTGAAGGTATTTGTTCAATTTTGCTAGCTAAAGATATAAGCTAAAACAAACACAAGGAAGTGGCAAGAGCTGATTGGTCCAGGACTCCAGCCTCTTACACAATCTTGAGTGTATAAAAAACCGGGCAGGGAAAGGAAGGGTGCTTTTTAACAGCTGCGCTGTAATAAGACCTGTTTACTTGTAGGCATACAGGGACTGCAGATAAGCCCGGACGTCTGTATTAGGTATTGTTGTCAGGAATAAACAATCTGGTTCTCATTCTATGATTTGGTTCTTTAAGATTCTTTTATCCTCTATTCGAAACCCACTTAGAGTCCTCAGGGGGAGGATTTCTACGTCTCGGAAAAACATGATGAATTTTCCCATGTCACATGACACAGCCTGACTGCCATGTTTAAAGGAAAACGTTACACTTTTTAGAATTCCATCCACAATTCTTACACATTTTTCTCTTCTCATAAAAACATGGAGCCATCAATCTGCGAACAAACGAAAGCAGAAACATCATGAAAGAAGCGGTTCAAGCAAGGGCAGTGGCAAAAACTGATGGGTCCAGGACTCCAGCCTCTTTCACAATCTTGACTGAATATAAAAGGCCGGGCAGGGAAAAGAAGGGTGCTTTTTTGCAGCTGCGCTGTAATAAGACACGCTTACTTGTAGGCATACAGGGACTGCAGATAAGCCCGGATGTCTGTATTGGGTATTGTTGTCAGGAATAAACAATCTGGTTCTCATTCTATGATTTGGTTCTCTAAGATTACCTTATTCTCTATTTGAAACCCACTTAAAGTCCTCAGGGCGAGGATTTCTACGTCTCGGAAAAACAAAGAAACATGATGAATGTTTCATGGAAAACGTTACACTTTTTAGAATTCCATCCACAATTCTTACACATTTTTCTCTGCTCATAAAAACATGGAGACATCAATGTGTCAAAGCTTTGTTTGTCCGGGGTGGGCGAGGGTTTCCCGTCTTGTGTCGAACGACGCCGAAGGCTTAACTGCACGGGGTGCCCTTCCATCATTTCTTTCAAGTTTCAGCTTTTCAACCATACCCCCTTCACCCTTTGATGTCTGCTCTTGCTATCATTGCAAAACAGAATTCACCAAGCGTTGGATGCTTCACCCACCAAAAGGGAACGTGAGCTCGGATAAGACCGTCGTGAGACAGGTTAGTGTTACCCAACTGATGATGATGTATTATTGAAATAGCAAGAAATACATTTTGAAAAAAACCCACCAAAGACAGATACCAATTTTTTGTAGTCAGGGAGGCAGATATTTGGATATTTAATCTATTCCACCCACAACCACGGTACTGTGATTGGTCCCACTCAGCTTGTACCCAGGCATGCCCATATAAGGAAGGCCCACTGTGAAATCACAGTCAGCCAGTGTCAGAAATTCAGAGTAAGCGTTCAGAGCCATCCCAAACTTCTTTGAGGGCTCACCTCCAAACGCGTAAACCTTGTTATCTGAAACTTTGGTGTGGTTGAACACCATATTCTACCTCCATTTATAGGTCAAACTAGTGGAAAAAGCATATTTGTTTGTATTCATGTGAAGAAGATTAGATGCGTTCATCAGCACCATTACAAAAGTGACAGTACAATGTCTTGAAGTGAATTAACGAAACGCTAAGGCATCAATCCAAAGTCCTCTGAAGGCCGCCATCATTCACTGTAACGCAAATGATGAGTGGCGTCATTAGAGTCACAAAGCCAACACTTCATTGACCCTGGCGTTATTAATGATATCAACCTGTCCCCGTCATGGACAGCCCCCCCTCGGGAATGGGAATCCCAGCATGGGCGTCCTGGTCTCCAGGCCGGTTGCGCTTTGCCTCGAACGGCCTTGCAGGCCCTTTAACATCTTCACTGACCCGTGAAGGTGGCTGCTTTAATGACCTGGGAGATGATCCGCGAGGAAGTTTTCCGTGTGTTTGACATGGAAGCATACTTCACTGACCTCAGCTCGGAACATCAAGCGGATTGAGATGATGTGCACTGAAGACTCTGAGAAATAAGACTTTGCTTTTTTTTACCCAGAGGTAAAAAAATAATAATAATAACACAAACGCTAAAAATTAGCTCTGGTGTGGAGCATGAAGTTGGGGCTGAGATTCGTATTGTTGAAGAACAAACACCCCAACTGTGACTTCCAGTCTTCAGTACGCATTAAACCCAAACTGTCCAAACCTCGTCCTCCACATAAGGCCCGTTAAGCCCAATCAAAGCCAACAAACTGACACCCGCAGATGAATCCTTAGCCGAGAGAATACGGAAGCCGTGGCATTCCTAAGCAGCTATCCGTCATCGTGATCCCAGCACACGGCAGGGAGAGATGAAATATAAACACGGTATCATTTGCCGGGGTTGGCCGGGCATGAAATATCCGTTTTTCAACACCGGAGTAATGAACAAAGAGGCAAATATTTTTGGATGGTCTCCAGTCTTTTGAAGTGATTTGTTTCTTCGGCGCCGCTCCTTTAATGGGCAGAGAGTAACGGCGAATGATGGATGGAAGATGGAATCACGTCTGAGTGAGTTGATTTTAACTCACTCTATCACGGGATCACAATCCTTACATCCATTTTCTATGCTGTGAGAGGTCAGCCAATCACACGGCCCATGTAGACAAACAACCATTCACACTCGCAGCCATGGACCATTTAGAGCAGGGGTGGGCAAACTACGGCACGGGGTTATTTGGTGTGGTCTGTTGTTTACAAAGTGCTCCTGAAAAAATAATATAATGATAATATAATAATAAAAAAAATAATGAAAATAATAATGATAAAATAATAATGACAATAATTATAATAATAATAACAACAATAATAATAAAAATAATAAATAAAAATAATAAATAATAATAATAATAACAATAATAATAACAATAATAATAACAATAATAATAACAATAATAATAAATGTAATTCGCAGCACGGCGGGCAAATGGTTAGCACGCAGACCTCACGGCTAGGAGACTCGAGTTCAATCCCACCCTCGGCCATCTCTGTGTGGAGTTAGCATGTTCAGGATACTCCGGTTTCCTTTCCCATTCCAAAAACATGCTAGGTTAATTAGCGACTCCAAATTGTCCATAGGTATGAATGTGAGTGTGAATGGTTGTTTGTCTATGTGTGCCCTGTGATTGGCTGGCTGGCAACCAGTCCAGGGTGTACCCCGCCTCTTGCCAGAAGACAGCTGGGATAGGCTCCAGCAACCCCCTGCGACCCTTGTGAGAATAAGCGGTACAAAATGAATGAATGAATTTAATTTATAACGCACTTTACATGAAATAAATGATCTCAAATAGCAGATTGATTGACACTTTAACAGATAAAATAATTCCAAGTGTAAAAAATAAATTTTGTTAAATCAATGCAGACCGCGAATCAAAAAGTTTGCCCACCCCTGATTTCGAGTATCCAATTAACCTAACATGCTTATTTTTGGAATATAGGAGGACACACGGGGGAGAACATACAAACTCCACACAGAGATGCCCAAACCAGCCCAGACCTTCCCGAAATCCACGCTCAGCACTCGGCCAGCGTGCGGCTCACAGGCCCGCTTCATCTTGGACTCCTTTCAGAGTCCTTCAATCTGCATTACTGCTGCCTGGGAGGATTTAACGGGGTCAAGGCGAGGTGGGCACAGCGTGGCGGTATGAGCAATGTGGGAAGGATGCGGGCTACCGAGATGAGGTCACATGAAGGCCTTCCAAGACTATCACCAGGCCTGCTGCAGTCTCACAGCGAGGTCGGCGCGGCGACGGTGACCCTGTTACGACTTTCACTGCTGGTCAGAAGATTACACTCTGTTGTATCATAACATAAAAAAAGTATATGACTGGGTATTGTTGTGGAGAGAATGCTTCATAAAGACGCCCCCAGAAGGTGGATTTATGAACAAAAAAAGGCCTCTACTGGACTCATCAGTATCCTACTAAAACTATTAAGGCTCCTTCATTGGTGGATGCACCACTTCTCCTCAGAGTTGCATTTTGCGTAATCCAACTTTTTCAATAAAGAGATGGTAGACATTACCATCAGTTTGGAGCAAATTACTCGACTTCAGGCAGGACAGATGTTGGGGGCGACACCTGAGGAATCCAAGCAATAGCCGGGTTATTTGCCTAAACGGAAAGAATGTAACCTCATTCCGAAAGAAAAATGCCAATCCGAATGAATATATAATCGGATTCCCAGGGGTGGAATATTCCTTTCCCCAATCCGATTGAGGTATCTTGTACCCGCTCAAACATAAAAGTTGTCAAACTGCGTTTTTCTTCTTCTGTTGTTTATTGGCGGTTGGCAAGCAGCTTTCATGTGCATTAGCGCCATCTGTGGAACAGAATCTAAACCCTTCTACGCCATTTAAAAGTCCACTTTTACTAACAAAGAAAATATATAATGGAAGAAAAACTCAAGGAAGTCGGTATCACGTGATGTTGATGTTTACGTTTTACTGCGAATGCCCCATTGACTATTCTGGTTGATTATAGCGACTCATGTAGACACGCGATTGGAATATTCCTTTCCATGTATACCATTGCTTTCGGAAAGGTCATTCGGAAAGGGAAAAACTCATGTAAACGTGGCTACTGATACCCAGACAAAGCAGCCTGATCTCACGGGGATTCGAGGAGCTACTCAGGCATGGCAGCGAGTGGTCAAGCTTAGCAAGACGCTGTAGCAACAAGAAGCTAACAAGAGGAGGTAGGATGACGGGGCTGCCCCCCCAACCTCAACCCAACCCACCCCCCACACAGGAAGACCACATAGCTGAGACATGTGTAGACATGTCAGGTGACCAAGTGATGCATGGACCCCCTGCCTCTCGCCTCTCCCCAACACTTCCTGTTTGAGCGATCACTGTCAATTAAAGGCAAACACTTCCACGGGATCGATGCGTGTGCTGATAAATGAACTAATTATCAGGGAACGAAATGAAGGAAGATAGGATATCAGGCAGATCGCTATCAGCCGACGTAGTTATAACATTTCACACATCGAGACATCAATTAGCAAGCGTTATAAATGCCGCCCAACACATTCAGTCATCCCTTCTTTATCCTTTTATGGCGCTTTGACACTGTTAGCATATTTAGCAGTTGGTGACGCAGCATCAGGACCAAAGACCCAAGGATACTTCAAGATCACGGGACGAGAGGGTCGAACCCGCAACCTTCATGTTGGAAGATGACCACTACCACCTCAGCCATGCCGCCCCATGTCTGCTTTGAAATCAACTTTGCAGTTTTCCGACCCCGGATTTAGGCCTTCTATTCCTCATTCAGGCTCCACGGCGGTCGAGTAGTTTAGCGCGCAGACCTCACAGCTAGGAAACCAGGGTTCAATTCCACCCTCGACCATCTCTGTGTGGAGTTTGCATGTTCTCCCCGTGCATGCGTGGGTTTTCTGCGGGTACTCCGGTTTCCTCCCACATTCCAAAAACATGCTAGGTTAATTGGCGACTCCAAATTGTCCATAGGTATGAATGTGAGTGTGAATGGTTGTTTGTCTATACGTATGTGCCCTGTGATTGGCTGGCCACCAGTCCAGGGTGTACCCCGCCTCTCGCCCGAAGACAGCTAGGATAGGCTCCAGCACCCCCCGCGACCCTCGTGAGGAAAAAGCGTTAGAAAATGAATGAATGAATGAATTATTATTGTCATTATTATTATTATTGTCATTGTCATTATTATTATATTTTTATCAGTATTCTTTTTTATCATTATTATTTTTTTAATTATTATTATTGTCATTACTCCGGTTTGCTCCCACATTCCAAAAACATGCTAGGCTAATTGGCGACTTTAAATTGTCCATAGGTATGAATGTGAGTGTGAATGGTTGTTTGTCTATATGTGCCCTGTGATTGGCGGGCCACCAATCCAGGATGTACCCCGCCTCTCGCCCGAAGACAGCTGGGATAGGCTCCAGCACCCCCCGCAGCCCTCGTGAGGAAAAAGCAGTAGAAACTGAATGAATGAATTATTGTCATTATTGTCATTAGTATTGTTATTATTGTCATTATTGTCATTATTATTTTTTTATCATAATTTTTTATCATTATTATTATTTTTATTATTATTATTGTATTATAATTATATTATTTTTTCAGGAGCACTTCGTAAACAACAGACCACATCAAATAACAAAATTGATAAAGCAGGTTGTCCGCAGCATCACTGAAATCAGGGAAATCTAACAACATAAATTCTTCCATTAGAAGTAATGGTAAAAAAATCAGTAGTGAAGATTCCTGGCCTGCCAGAAAGGAAAGTCTTCTTTCTCAACGAGACCCAAAGAAGCGTCACACAAAACGTCAATAACCAAAAGAGCGTGTGCAACCATGCTATAAATATGACATTTGCATACGTGGGGATGACTTTTGGATAATGGAAGTGTTTTTGTTTGCGGCGTTAAACATCATTACTTGGCTTTATCTCGCTGTCATCACACCAGCGTCTACGGCAGCGTGATATCACTTCCAACCGGTAAAGCATGAAGAGGTATGAAGTCAAAAAGAAAGGGGTGGGGTGGGGGGGGGGGGCTTTTCATGCATTTTTCAACACGGTGTCGGCACCGCTGCTTGCACAAACATACCTTGGCAAGCGGCGGCAAAGCTTTGAAGAGCTACCGTACACAAACTGTACCCCCTGGTGGACGTCCCCCCGGCACAGGCAGGAATCTCACCGGGGAGACAAAAGGTAAGAGAGAAACTTCTCTGGACAGCAGAGTGGAGGAACAAAGCTAAATGCGCATTAACATAGGTGCGCCACTACAAAGGGGGGGGGGGGGGTTAGCCGCAAGCGCTTCCGCAGAGGCTGGAAGCCTCCGAGGTGTGGGCTGCAATTCCCAAATCTTCAGTGCTGATGCGTTTGAAGGAAGCCACAGAAGAAGCCAAAGTGAATGGGAGGTGGGGGAGGGTAGAATGTTAGCTCTTTAACACCGGCTTCACCTTTCATCCAATAGTCCTCTGAATCTCTAAATGTCTCCTCCTCCATATTTCCCACCGGATCTTCAGTGCTGATGCGTTTGAAGGAAGCCACAGACTGATGCAAATGGGGGTGGAGGGTAGAATGTTAGCTCTTTAACACCGGCTTCACCTTTCATCCAATAGTCCTCTAAATCTGTAAATGTCTCCTCCTCCATATTTCCAACCGGATCTTCAGTGCTGATGCGTTTGAAGGAAGCCACAGACTGATGCAAAGTGAATGGGGAGAGGGTAGAATGTTAGCTCTTTAACACCAGCTTCATCTTTCATCCAATAGTCCTCTAAATCTCTAAATGTGTCCTCCTCGATTTCCCACCGGATCTTCAGTGCTGATGCAAAGTGAATAAGGGGAGGGTAGAATGTTAGCTCTTTAACACCGGCTTCACCTTTCATCCAATAGTCCTCTAAATCTCTAAATGTCTCCTCCTCTATTTCCCACCGGATCTTCAGTGCTGATGCGTTTGAAGGAAGCCACAGACTGATGCAAAGTGAATGGGGGGAAAGTAGAATGTTAGCTCTTTAACACCGGCTTCACCTTTCATCCAATAGTCCTCTAAATGTCTCCTCCTCCATTTCCCATTGGATCTTCAGTGCTGATGCATTTGAAGGAAGCCACAGACTGATGCAAAGTGGAGGGTAGAATGTTAGCTCTTTAACAGCGGCTTCACCTTTCATCCAACAGTCTTCTAAATCTCTAAATGTCTCCTCCTCCATATTTCCCACCGGATCTTCAGTGCCGATGCGTTTGAAGGAAGCCACAGACTGATGCAAAGTGAATGGGGAGGGGAGAATGCTAGCTCTTTAACAACAGCTTCACCTTTCATCCAATAGTCCTCTAAATCGAACTGTTGAATAGTCGACTATTATAAGCCGCAGAAGTTGATGTTTTATAAGAAGGCAATTTCCTCTTTGAATAACAAAGAACTCTTTAGTGTTCCCCTCAGTCCGAACGGAGTGAGGTTCCCTCGTCGAGACTCATCCCAAGCCGATGGCGAGGTTTTGGATTTGTTTAGCAGAACGCAAACGGCAAGATTTATATTGCGGACGGATGACATTTTGATTAAAGTGTGCTCACAAATGATATTTGCCATTTCAAAAATGTCTCCTCCTCCATTTCCCACCGGACTTCCGTGGCGGCGCTCTGGCTGGACTTCAATCGCCGGCCATCGATCCTCCGCGGACCACGCTTCAGGATGCAGAGGCGCTTCACGGCATGACAAGTGTTATAAATTATGGCTCGACGGACGGATGAAGAGTGCGTCTCCCGAGTAGCCCAAGTCGCAATGGTCCTGGCGGAGGAACCCGTAGCAAAGTTTAAACAGACGGAAAGGTCAAGAAGGTATCGGAAGCGGGCAGGCGTTGGAATACTATTGATCTTGTGCAAATTCCATCTGGAGGGGCGGATGTTTGTCCGTCAAATGAGATTCAGGAATTTTACAAAGATGTGATGAACTCCAGGTGTAATTTCTAACATGAAATTTTAATTTTAGAGCTAATATTGCACCCATTATGGCGGGCAGGTGGACCTAATGAAGTGTCCCTCTAACTAACACGTTTACCGAATGACCCGCCTCCGCCTCCGCCTCCGCCGCCGCCGCCGCCGCTCGAGCCACTCTTCGGCCGCATTCTCACATTCTTCGTTCCCCCGCACATCTGCCATTCTGCTCCCCAGGTGGCCAATTAGATCGCAACAAGAGGAGGATGGGAATCGAATCACTCTCACCTTCGCCATTTTCCCGCTGAGGTTTTTTTTTTTTTTTTTTAGGGAACCGAGGCGGCCATTCAGACATCCAATTTCACGGGTCGGGTTTCTCAAAATTATATGAAATTTAAAAATCAAGCTGTTTTAGGGTTTAATAAATAATTTTGTACCAAAAATAATGAATTTAGGGGCTGCACGGTGGATGAGTGGTTAGCGCGCAGACCTCACAGCTAGGAGACCAGGGTTCAATTCCATCCTCGGCCATCTCTGTGTGGAGTTTACATGTTCTCCCCGTGCATGCGTGGGTTTTCTCCGGGTACTCCGGTTTCCTCCCACATTCCAAAAACATGCTAGGTTAATTAGCGACTCCAAATTGTCCATAGGTATGAATGTGAGTGTGAATGGTTGTTTGTCTATATGTGCCCTGTGATTGGCTGGCCACCAGTCCAGGGTGTACACCGCCTCTCACCTAAAGAGAGCTGGGATAGGCTCCAGCAACCCTTGTGAGGATAAGCGGTAGAAAATGGATGAATGGATGTTCATACTTGGCTGTACGGCAGTCGAGTGGTTAGCGTACAGACCTCACAGCTAGTAGACCTGAGTTCAATCCCACCCTCGGCCATCTCTGTGTGGAGTTTGCATGTTCTCCCCGTGCATGCGTGGGTTTTCTCCGCGTGTTCCGGTTTCCTCCCACATTCCAAAAACATGCTAGGTTAATTAGCCACTCCAAATTGTCCATAGGTATGAATGTGAGTGTGAATGGTTGTTTGTCTATATGTGCCCTGTGATTGGCTAGCTGGCCACCAGTCCAGGGTGTACACCCCGTCTCTCGCCTGAAGACAGCTGGGATTGAACTCGGGTCCTAGCTGCGAGGTCTACGTGCTAACCACTCGGCCACCGTGCAGCCTTGTCATACAAATTATTGCTGATAAATGGTTTTGTGTAATTGGGATGTTATGAAACATGACATAAAGGATCATTATTTTAGAGTACACTTTTTAAGGTGTAATAATACGTCACCAATCACAGCAGCTGAAACGTTTTGTTTTATTCGTCTTTGTCACAATTTTTTTTTTACGTCACAAAATGGTGACACGCAAACTAGCGGAAATTTATTTTAAATTTATATTATTATTTATATTCAACAGGTACGAAGAAAGCATTTGATGGTGTAGCACACAACACACACACACACAGCGAGTGTGTGTTACAACATGATAGCCCCGCCTCTCCCCACTGGGACAACTGTGAAAACAAACACGCATGCTAATGTCGATATATCAAGACCGGCAAAATGATTACGTTTGTTTTTATTTATTGCGCGGGTAATTTGGAACGACTGTTCATGCAACACGAGAATAAATGACACAGTCAACAGTCAACAGTCAAGAAAAAGCAGAAGCTAAAAAACAACGAGGTGATAAAACGTTCGGTGGAGCAACTGCACGATGTTCGAGGAAAAAAAAAATGAGCGTGGAGATTTGGAGCGGCATAAGGAATGCGAGTCAACTAAGACATAAATAAACGTTGACAACAGCAAATAAAAGCACCGCTGCGAGGACGAGGACGCAACGCAGCGTGACTAGTTGCAACAGAGGACCAAAACACCACAGCAGCATCCGAGGAGACAAAGTGGAGACTTTTGTACAGTGAATTACATCCGTTGTCCTCGGAAAACTCATCTGTTCCTGTGAGAACCGCCCTCCGATGTGCTCACGTCGTGATTGTCTGCTTGAATTCGATTTCTTGTCGGAATATCATTATTATTATCATCCAAGTTATTCACTTTATCCTATACTGTTATATTATACTCATATTATATTCAGTTTCGAATAAACAAATGATGCATTCGTACTTTGCCGCAGGGTAAAGTACATCACAAATATTGATCAATAATTCCATTAATATAATTATACTGTATCATGACAGTATAGCTTTACTATTACATGCTAGTATTCTATAAAACATGCAGTACGCAGTCAAAAGTGTGAATTAATTCGCCAATTAAAGTTAAGTTATTTGAGTCATTTTTGACGCGCTACACTCGCCAAGATATTTTTTGTGTTTTTTTTATTTCCCTTATGCTAAAATAATGCATAAGGCTAAAAAAAAAAATAAGCAATTAGCTAAGCAATTATATATATATATATATATATATATATATATATATATATATATATATATCACTATATTGACAGTTACTATGGTACCCATTTTGTCATTGGATGGTCATATCACCTCGTACTTTGGTACGTGACAAAAATAAAATAAAAAACTTAAACTATATTAGGAAAGCAGGAAGTGAACGAAAAATATATATATTTTTAAAAAGTAAAAAATTAACAAATTAAACTATATTAGGAAAGCAGGAAGTGAATGAAAAATATATATTTTTTAAAAGTAAAAAATTAGGAAAGCAGGAAGTGAACAAAAAAAATATTTTTTTGGTTAAAAATGAAAAAATAATAAATTAAACTATATTAGGAAAGCAGGAAGTGAACAAAAAAATTGAAAGCAAAAAACAATTAAACTATATTAGGAAAGCAGGAAGTGAACAAATTTTTTTTAAGTAAAAAATAAAAAAATAATAAATTAAACTATATTAGGAAAGCAGGAAGTGAACGAAATTTTTTTTAAGTAAAACAGTTAAACTATATTAGGAAAGCAGGAAGTGAACGAAAAACATTTTTTTTAAGTAAAAAAAAACTATATTAGGAAAGCAGGAAGTGAACAAATGTAACAGTTACTGATTGTAAAAGTACCAGATGGAGGGGTAGGATTTAATAAGCTTTGCTTCTTCCTACTCCTTTTGGACATGTGGAACTGTGAACTGATTATGTGATGCATTCAATTGTCATCAGATGTATGTTCGAATGAAATTAAACCATTAGCACATTATTTCCCAATTTTTTTTTACCAGCAAGCAGCAAAGCAGCATATGTGCACACTAACGGGTGTGCAGGGGGGGGGGGGTGCTCTCACTCAAGCGAAAAGCACTCACAACCGAATGTCAGACATGCAAGCTCTCGACTGTTAGATATTTGGTGGAAAAAAAAAAGAAAAAAAGCGGAATGAAAAATACAGTAGAACACTTCTCGGCGCTAGGAGCAGTCGCTGTTCATCCATTTATTTAACAGTTTACAGCCAACAGGAGCAAAGAGCAGCGTCGGCATAAACAAGCGCTGCAGTCTTACTTCCTGCCTTCCTTTTTTATCCATGGAATTTTCACATTCTTTATGCAGGGGGATGCAAGAACGGCAAAAAAATACGTACATTTTTTTTTTTTTTTTTTGCATTCACATGCATCTTTTGTCACGGAGGAGTTGCTAATTGTGTGCTAATTGCAAAGCAAATGTGCTAAATGTGTGAAGTGTGTCTCCATGACGATGACGATCCGCTAGCAGGAAAGGGATTCCCGAGATGTTCCTCTGGAGCAATGACAGAATTCAATACATCCAAAGTAGAAATCAAACCCTGTCACTGTGACCCCCCCTCCGCCCCATCCCACATTTCTATTGGTGCTCGGATCAAACAGCCTCTAAGGACGAGTGAAGGTAAAGCCTCTGTCCACACACTGGCCACTTTATTAGGTAGCCCTGCCCGTCCCAAAGCCACCAACTCAACAATAAAAAGCAAAACTCCACTCAAAATGACGTCAACTAACTACAAAAAAATATCGCTAATATGTTTTAGCATCCATAGGAGGAGGGCTAGCGTGCAGGAAGCCATGACGCGCTTCCCTGCGCATTGCAAATCCCGCTTTCAGAATGTTATAGCGCGATATCATCTTTTATGCAAATTATCCGCAATGGCGTCTCATACATATTTATGCAGCGGCGGAGGAAGCACCTGTCTACGGGCCCCGGCAGTAGTGGTAGTGTTGGGGGGGTAACGTTTAATCTCTTCGTTAATGTCGAGCATATGCAGGCGGTGCACGGAGGATTATACAAGGGCACGGAAGCTGGAGGTGAAATTACACGCTTATTTCCCCGATTACACCGCCGTGGACCTCTTTAAATACACGCGTCTGCATTCAAATACTACAGTACTTTTCTGGAACAATATGTGTATTATGTACATTGTGGGTAACCGGTGTAATTCTACTAAATAGAACCCAACAAAGAAGCGGACAAAAGTGGTTTGCTTCAGGTTGTGCAGGGGCGTCAAACAGCTATAGGGAGATGTTGCATGGGGGGCATCCCTCGTGAGTGAAGACCCTCATTTGTGTGTGTAAGCCAGTGCTTCTCAAATGGGGAGGGGGGCGAGGATCGAGCTGAATCTAAACTCAGTATCGCAAGTTGTCGTCTCCAAGATGGCTGCGTATGTAAACCAAGGACGGATATGCCAATTTTGGATGTTAACTGAAAACCGTAATACTAAAAATAATAGTCTAATATATAAAAATAAAAATAAAAATAAAAATAAAAATAAAAATAAAAATAAAAATAAAAATAAAAATAAAAATAAAAATAAAAATAAAAATAAAAATAAAAATAAAAATAAAAAAATAAAAATAAAAATAAATTCCAAAAACATGCTAGGTTAATTAGCCACTCCAAATTGTCCATAGGTATGAATGTGAGTGTGAATGGTTGTTTGTCTATATGTGCCCTGTGATTGGCTGGCCACCAGTCCAGGGTACAGTACAGTAGTGCCCATAGTGGACATGCAGTTGTCCCTTCTTTTTGCCTGTGTGTAAAAAATGTAAATAAATATGTCTTGGGTAGCGAATGAGTTGAGCAGCCAAAAACTTCCAAACCACTTCCACACAGAATGGAGGAGAACTTAATTCCATGTCATTTTTCATTCATTCATTCATTTTCATGTCATCGTTGATAAAAAAAAACAAGATGATCTGGGTACAGTACAGTAGTGCCCGTAGTGGACATGCAGTTGTGTCATCCCCTTTTTTTGGCTGTATGCAAAAAAATGTAAATCTGCACCAAACATGATCTCTTCTATTGTGCAGTTGTGTCATCCCCTCTTTTTGCCCGTGTGCAAAAAATGTAAATAAATACGCCTTTGGTAGCGAATGAGTTGAGCAGGCAAAAACTTACCACTTCCACACAGAATGGAGGAGAACTTAATTTAACTGTATCATGTCATTGTTGATTAAAAACAACAAGCTGATCTGGGTACAGTACAGTAATGCCAAGACTAAGAAAAGCATTTGTGCCACATGGCGCCCACAACTGGGGGTTGGGTTCCTACGACTCCAGGAAATGACAAACACTGAGTCACCCTACAACGCACCAAACAAATTGGACAAATTGCGTTCACAAAAAAAAAAAACTCCAAAGAAAGTCAGCCCTCACACCCCCCCCTCGACCCCCCCCCCCCTTTTTTTGGTGTCACTATCCATCCTGCAGCCTTGCCGGGATCTGATTAGATCGAAGTAATTAACAGCTCCGCCGCTGGAAATGGACTGCATATTGAAAGCGGCCTAAAAGACGGGGCAATAAATCTCTGTCTTCAGGGTGCTCGACTCAAGTCTCTCGTTGGCGGACGCCCGAGAGGAACATATGCTGACAGGAAGGGGGAACGGTGAGGGTGGCCAAGGGGCGGCCATTTTGTAGGTGACCTACTTCTGTTTTAATGAATCGAGGAGCGGGAGAAGCGCGTTTGTCCTTGCGGCGTGGCACACAAATACCTCGTGTCCTCGGCATCCCCCCCAGGGTGTGAGAGCCAATGCTTTTAAATTACGCTGATTTATTAGATTCCCGGCCGGTGCGGGTCCAGCGGCCGGCATCCATCATCAGCATTCCAGCCAGGTTTGCCAACCTAATCGTGTTATGGTATTCCGATGAACATTTTCATCGCCTAACACCGCTTGAAAGCGCAGCCGCTAGCGGGCCCGCTTATGGCCGACGCCATTGATTGAACACTCAAGTGGAAAAAAAAAAATCCCAGCTCGGAATGGAGGACTCGGAGTGGCGGCTATTGACAAATAAGAGGTGACGAGGGATGGAAACAATGCGAGGCGTCGATTGCTTTTGTGCAAAGAAGCCGTTTGATAGCGCGTGGTTAAAAAGGAAGCATCAGGCATGTGTCAATCCAAGACGAGGAGCGAATGACATCGATTCACATTTGGAATGGATGGAACTTAGATGGATACAAAATGATGTCGCTTAGTGGAGAGGCAGCGGGTCCGAGAGGGCTTCCCTCACTGTCCGCTGGATGCGAGATACTGCCGCTTGGAGAAAAACAAGGAAGCTCACTTCAATTTAAGAGGCATGAATAAACAATAGGATTTGCATGCGCTGCGGTGGAAATTTCCCTTGGCGACGATGCCTCACGCACCGATACCGACACTTGCTTGATGTGCTTTAGTGCACCCACATATACCAGCTGCCCTGGAAATCCCATTTGTGGTGCCCCCCCCGATGCCTTGGAAGAAGCGCAAGCATACGGCACATGTAGTGCAGATATCAAACTTTCAGAATCATTCAAGAGATGCTTACAGACAATTAATCCCTGTGTCCCGACCGTGTATGTATGTTGTAGTGCAGGGGTCAGCAACCCACTGCTCCAGAGCCTCTTTGTTGTGGCTCCCTTTGCAATGCTTGAATATTTTTGTTTAAAATGCACGTCTTTGGTGATTGGATGAGCACGAGGATGAGCAGACACATACATTTACCGTATATTCTGGACTATAAGTCGCTCTGGAGTATAAGTCGTACAAAGCCAAAAATGCATAATTAGGTAGAAAAAAAACATACGTAAGTCGCACTGGAGTATAAGTCGCACAAGGCCAAAAAAGCATAAGTAGGTAAAAAAAAAAAACCATACATAAGTCGCACTGGAGTATAAGTCGTACAAGGCCAAAAATGCATAATTAGGTAGAAAAAAAACATACATAAGTCGCACAGGAGTCATAAAAACCATCCATTGAGGTAGAAAAAAACATATGTAAGTCGCACTGGAGTATAAGTCGCACAAGGCCAAAAATGCATAATTAGGTAGAAAAAAAAACATACATAAGTCACACTGGAGTATAAGTCGCACAAGGCCAAAAATGCATGATTAGGTAGAAAAACACATACGTAAGTCGCACTGGAGTATAAGTCCCACAAGGCCAAAAATGCATAATTAGGTCGAAAAACACATACGTAAGTCACAGTGGAGTATAAGTCGTACAAAGCCAAAAATGCATAATTAGGTAGAAAAAAAAACATACGTAAGTCGCACTGGAGTATAAGTCGCACAAGGCCAAAAATGCATAATAAGGTAGAAAAAAACATACATAAGTCGCACTGGAGTATAAGTCACACAATGCCAAAAAAGCATGATTAGGTAGAAAAACACATACGTAAGTCGCACTGGAGTATAAGTCCCACAAGGCCAAAAATGCATAATTAGGTCGAAAAACATACGTAAGTCACAGTGGAGTATAAGTCGTACAAAGCCAAAAATGCATAATTAGGTAGAAAAAAAAACATACGTAAGTCGCACTGGAGTATAAGTCGCACAAGGCCAAAAATGCATAAGTAGGTAAAAAAAAAACCATACATAAGTCGCACTGGAGTATAAGTCGTACAAGGCCAAAAATGCATAATTAGGTAGAAAAAAAACATACATAAGTCGCACTGGAGTCATAAAAACCATCCATTGAGGTAGAAAAAAAACATATGTAAGTCGCACTGGAGTATAAGTCACACAAGGCCAAAAATGCATAATTAGGTAGAAAAAAAACATACATAAGTCACACTGGAGTATAAGTCGCACAAGGCCAAAAATGCAAAATTAGGTAGAAAAAAACATATGTAAGTCGCACTGGAGTATAAGTCGCACAAGGCCAAAAATGCATAATAAGGTAGAAAAAAACATACATAAGTTGCACAAGGCCAAAAATGCATAATAAGGTAGAAAAACACATACGTAAGTCACACTGGAGTATAAGTCACACAAGGCCAAAAATGCATAATTAGGCAGAAAAAAACATATGTCAGTCGCACTGGAGTATAAGTCGCACAAGGCCAAAAATGCATAATAAGGTAGAAAAAAAACATACATAAGTCGCACTGGAGTATAAGTCACACAATGCCAAAAAAGCATGATTAGGTAGAAAAACACATACGTAAGTCGCACTGGAGTATAAGTCCCACAAGGCCAAAAATGCATAATTAGGTCGAAAAACACATACGTAAGTCACAGTGGAGTATAAGTCGCACAAGGCCAAAAATGCATAATTAGGTAGGAATAAAAACATACGTAAGTAGCACTGGAGTATAAGTCACACAAGGCCAAAAATGCATAATTAGGTAGGAAAAAAACATACATAAGTCGCATTTGACCAAAAATGCATGATTAGGTAGAAAAACACATACGTAAGTTGCACTGGAGAGTAAGTCACACAAGGCCAAAAATGCATACTTAGGTAGAAAAAAACATACATAAGTTGCACAAGGCCAAAAATGCATCATAAGGTAGAAAAACACATACGTAATTCACACTGGAGTATAAGTCACACAAGGCCAAAAATGCATAATTAGGCAGAAAAAAACAAACATACATAAGTCGCACTGGAGTCATAAAAACCATCCATTGAAATAGCTGGAATCCTGCCTAATTAAAAAAAAACGGATAATTCCATCTGGTGCCAGTAGCCACCCCTGTGTAGTCAATATTCCCAAGTCCATCAGGCAGTGTCATATTCCGACATCCCAGGTTGTGGTACTCCCTCCCACCATCCATGTTTCCAGAGACTCCTATTAATTAAGGCACATTTCCAAACAATATTACCAGTCAATGAAAGACAACTGGGCTTATTGCCTCGTGGGAATTTATATATTCAATGTCAGGGCTGCTGTCCATCACCAATGTAATTGCACCCAATGCAAGTGGACTGTAACTGCAGAGCAGCACAAGTGAGACAAAATGACGGTTCTGAAAAATCTTAATCCTGCAAAACGTTGGTGGAGGTAAGAAAGACACAAGGAGATCTATCCGACGCCCACTCGCCTTAAGAGCCAGCAGAGATGGTGTCTGTTCCCACGGTAACACCACTCGCCATGCAGAAACACGACAAGTTTGGACTTCTTCATCAGACCCTCTGGCTCAACGTGCATCACCTTTTTTTTTTTTTAGCGATAGCTAAATCAAACTCTTTGTGACAAAACTGCTGCACGTATAGACACATATATACTGTACATGTATATATACACAGTATTTTTGTCAACGGAGGCAAGGAAAAACTCCCTCTAAGCAAGAAACCTCAAGCATATGTGGCTAAGTCGTAATTGACAAGCATCATGTTTTTATCCGTGACCCAGAAAAAGGAGATGCGGCTACAGTAAACATGCGCCGCATCCAAATGTGGCGACGGAGATGAGGAGTGTGTGTGTGTGTGTGTGGGGGGGGGGGGGGGGGGTGTTAGAGATACTGCGGCTAAAAATAAGCATCTTGCAAAAGATGTAAATGATGGCACAGTGCGATTTAGGGCGCTTTACCTTCTAAATTGCACCACAAACGCTGAGATGACATTTAAAACACAGTTGCTTTGCCGCCCGCCATGGCGGGGCTTCTCTACTGGAGTGCCCCGGTTGAGTTGAAAACTAAAGAACAGCACAAAGCTCCTGTTATATAGACAATCTTTGATAAGTATTTTTACTATTGGGTAGCATTTTGCAGCAGCGTTGCATCCAAATGCAGCTCATCTTGGGGAAGGTTACTTTGTTACTTACTTATTGTTACGGCTCTGTGCAATGAAGTATTCTGTGCACACACAGTACTTCTGCTAATACACAAACTACTGCACTAACACTCTCTCCCTACAAACATACAAACATGGTTCTCTGTCACAAACCCATTCACACACTATATCGAGTGAAAAAAGGTTCTCCTCTCATTCCGTGTGGAAGTGGTTTTCGTGGTATTGAACAGATATTGAAAAACAAGTGATACTGTATGTCGTGTTGTGGTCACAAGGAAACAGTAATGTTATGAGACATCTTGTTCGATTACCTTCCACACTGCATGGAGACTGGCTAGAATAGAATAGAACAGAATGGAATAGAATAGAATATTTTACTGTTGGTTCTTTGTCACAAACACATTCACGCACTACATCAAGTGAAAAAAGCGTCTCAACTCATTCCGTGTGGAAGTGGTTTTCGTGGTATTGAACAGATATTGAAAGACAAGTGATACTGTATGTCGTGTTGTCGTGGTCACAAGGCAACAGTAATGTTATGAGACGTCACGTTCGATTACCTTCCACACTGCATGGAGACTGGCTAGCATAGCATAGCATAGCATAGCATAGCATAGCATAGCATAGCATAGAATTTTTTACTGTTGGTTCTTTGTCACAAACACATTGACACACTACATCGAGTGAAAAAAGGTTCTCTCATTCCGTGTGGAAGTGGTTTTTGTGGTATTGAACAGATATTGAAAGACAAGTGATACTGTATGTCGTGTTGTGATCACAAGGCAACAGTAATGTTATGAGACATCACGTTCGATTATCTTCTACCATAGCATAGCATAGCATAGCATAGCATAGCATAGCATAGCATAGCATAGCAGAGCATAGCAGAGCATAGTTTACTGTTGGTTCTTTGTCACAAACACATTCACACACTACATCGAGTGAAAAAAGGTTCTCCTCTCATTCCGTGTGGAAGTGGTTTTTGTGGTGTAAGTCCTTGCACAAGAGAGTGCATTCTTCCCCACTCCGTTTGAAACCACAAACGAGACACCATTTCTAAATTCATTTTAGAAAAATGCCAAGAATTGCCATTATCCCAAAAGCACTTGAGGTCAAGT
Organism: Doryrhamphus excisus; assembly: GCF_037039965.1. Lineage (NCBI taxonomy): Eukaryota > Metazoa > Chordata > Actinopteri > Syngnathiformes > Syngnathidae > Doryrhamphus > Doryrhamphus excisus. The sequence continues at coordinate 19,066,388 of NC_136358.1, read as the reverse complement.
CCTCACTCAAAAAAACAAAACAAGCAAGAAAATGAGTTTAATGAGGTGGGGATAACTCCAGTTGTTTCTGTTTGCTTCTCACTTTGTTTCCTCCTCTTGGAATCCATTGTTAACAAGAATGCAACTCAGATTCATTACCGCCGCCGTCGCCGCCGCCTCGCATAAGAATTCCTTCGTGCTCATTACTGAACTTCTCTGCAGCTCAAGATACCAGAGATGCAATTTAGAAATGATAAAAAGCATGCCAAACGAGGTCGAGGGGGGGGGGGGATCCATAAGAACAATGACCAAGAGGAAGGAATAAGCATCTAAACATACATTAGGACTGAAGATAAAGTAGAGAGGACCTTCAAAGGAGGGCAGTGGGTCCTGCTAAAGAGGATTTATTCATGTATTTGTTTATGACATACATATACACTAAATCCATAATAGCGCTGCTAGCATGAGGTGCCACCATTAATAGCTAAGCCCCTTTGTATTCCACTTAGTATTACTCTTTACAATACACATCTCAGACCCGGCCTCACATTCGTGCACCAATGTCACCCCCCCCTCCCCCAAGCAAAGTGTGTCCCAGTTGCAAACTCCCTTCACAAAAATGTGAATATCGCAGCAACAACAACAATTAAGCTCAATAATAAAAAAAAGTATATCCAAAATGATTTTTTTATGACGGCACTGCAGGCCATGTGTTGAAGCAATCTCTGCTTGCTCGTTAATTGTGTTACAAGCCATAATTACGAAGACAATAGAGAGCTAAATATAGTGCAGAATGAGCTGCGCTATAATAATAATAATAATAATAATAACAAAAAGGAGCTGTCTTTCCTTCAATAACAACTAGCTAGAAAGTTGTTTTGGGGGGGCTATACTATGTACTAGCAGCTGACATCATAAATCAACCAAGGAATTCTAGCTGGGGCGGACAACTGGGGCCTAAGGAGAGACGAGGTTTAGTTTGGAGCTATGGGATTACATTCTTGGGTGGTAGAGAAAATGGATGGAAGGATGGATGGGTGGATGGTGGATGGATGGCTGGATGGATGGCTGGATGGATAGATGGCTGGATGGATGGATGGATGGCTGGGATAGATGGATGGATGGATGGATGGATGGATGGGTGGGGGATGGATGGATGGGTTTTCGATGGGTGGGTGGATGGATAATAGATGGGTGGATGGATAATAGATGGGTGGATGGATAATGGATGGTGGGATTGATGGATGGGTGGATGGATGGGTGGATAGATGGCTGGATGATGGGTGGATAGATGGCTGGATGGATGGATGAATGAGATAGATGGATGGGTGGGTGGATGGATGGATGGATGGATGGGTGGGTGGGTGGGTGGGTGGGTGGGTGGATGGATGGATGGATGGATGGAGGGATTGATGGATGGGTGGATGGATGGCTGGAGGGATTGATGGATGGGTGGATGGATGGCTGGATAGATGGATGGATGGGATAGGTGGATGGGTGGATGGATAGATGGGTGGGTGGATGGATGGGTGGGTGGGTGGAGGGATTGATGGATGGGGGATTGATGGATGGGTGGATGGATGGCTGGATAGATGGCTGGATGGATGGGTGGCTGGGATAGATGGATGGGTGGATGGATGGATAGATGGATGGATGGGTGGATAGATGGATGGATGGATGGATGGCTGGGTGGATGGATGGGTCGATGGATGGGAATAGATGGATGATGCATGGGTGGATGGATGGATGGGTGGAGGGATTGCTGGATGGGGGGATTGATGATGGGTGGATGGATGGATGGCTGGACGGATGGATGGATGGACGGATGGCTGGATGGATGGATGGGTCGATGGATGGGGATAGATGGATGGATGGATGGATGGATGGGTGGGTGGATGGGGATGGATGGATGGATGGATGGATGGATGAATTGTTAAACATTGAAGCTCTGAGTGACGTTAATTCGGACCAAGCAGTTTTCTGCCTAGACGGGCTGCAGTGTACTTTAGCGCTAAAGAAATCTAATTCTTTCAAGAAAAACAGATTTTTCTCTTAGTGTTTTCTGACAGCCGTGTTTGGAAAGAGAAACCACGCCGATGCTGGAGCTCCAAGACTTCCAAATGGTGCCCTGCATCCATTTATCTTCCGCAAATATGCCGGCCAATCGCGATAGGGTGTGAATGAAATGCACAAAAGATGGAAATGGAGCGCTCTGAGAAAAAAATCAGGTCGGCTTGTGGCGGCAGGTGAGCGGAACATCCTGTCGACGAGTCAAAGGCTCAGCGAGAGAGAAGCACGACTTCAGAGGTGATACACTCCAACGCATCTCCAGCTGCTAATTCTCCTTTCATCTCCCGGTTTCTTCTCCTCCCATCATGACTCCATCTCAACTGTGATTATCTGCGTCCTTTTCAATTCCACTCTCACGCCTCAGCGACCGGCAGCACACTCTCCGCCGCTGTTCTTTCTCCATCTTCCGGAGTGGCCGTCCTCATTGATCAACTGCTCCTTGCCTCTCCTCGGCACAAAGACAACACCACAAATGGCTTTGGAAGCACTTTAAAGCAGAATAAGGAATAACCGACTGGATAAACTGTACTGTAGCTTAGCAAGTCTAAGTACTGTGGCCTGGTACCAGTACCAGAACGGGGGCAGGGGCCACAGACGCCATCCAGTTCGGTGTGACAGGCATTAGACTCCACACTAAGGTTCCCTGAGGAACACTTTTACCGTGACACCGCTCCAGTAGGACAGGGGTGTTATTGTTATTAGTATCTAATAATGTTCATTCATTCATTCATTTTCTACCGCTTATCCTCACGAGGGTTACAGAGGGGGCTGGAGCCTATCCCAGCTGTCTTCAGGCGAGAGGCGGGGTACACCCTAGACTGGTGGCCAGCCAGCCAATCACAGGGCACATATAGACAAACAACCATTCACACTCACATTCATACCTATGGACAATTTGGAGTTTCTAATTAACCTAGCATGTTTTTGGAATGTGGGAGGAAACCGGAGTACCCGGAGAAAACCCACGCATGCACGGGGAGAACATGCAAACTCCACACAGATATGACCGAGGGTGGAATTGAACTCGGATCTCATAACTGTGAGGTCTGCGTGCTGTCTAATTATGTTAAAAAACGTGGATGGATGGATGGATAGATAGATGGATGGGTGGGTGGATGGATGGAGGGACGGTTGGATGGATGGATAGATGGATGGATGGTTGGATGGATGGATGGTTGGATGGACGGTTGGACGGATGGATGGACGGACGGTTGGACGGACGGTTGGATGGGTGGATAGATGGATGGATGGATGGATGGACGGTTGGATGGATGGATAGATGGATGGATGGATGGTTGGCTGCATGCATGGATGGATGGATGGACGGACGGTTGGATGGATGGATGGATGGACGGTTGGACGGGACGGTTGGATGGGTGGATAGATGGATGGGTGGATGGATGGTTGGCTGCATGCATGGATGGATGGATGGATGGATGGTTGGATGGATGGTTGGACGGATGGATGGATGGATGGATGGACGGTTGGATGGACAGACGGTTGGATGGGTGGATGGATGCATGGATGGACGGTTGGATGGATGGACGGATGGATGGATGGTTGGATGGATGGATGGATGGATGGATAGATGGATGGGTGGATAGATGGTTGGCTGCATGCATGGATGAATGGATGGATGAATGGTTGGATGGACGGTTGGACGGTTGGATGGATGGATTGACGGTTGGATGGACAGACAGTTGGATGGGTGGATGCATGGATGGATGGATGGATGGATGGATGGATAGATGGATGGGTGGATAGATGGTTGGCTGCATGCATGGATGAATGGATGGATGAATGGTTGGATGGACGGTTGGACGGTTGGATGGATGGATTGACGGTTGGATGGACAGACAGTTGGATGGGTGGATGCATGGATGGATGGATGGCTGGATGGATGGACGGCTGGATGGACGGTTGGATGGATGGATGGATGGAAGGACGGTTGGATGGAAGGACGGATGGATGGATGGATGGATGGAAGGATGGTTGGATGGATGGATGGACGTTTCCCATCGTGTTTTCTGAGTCTCTGGAACCAATTAACCGTGATAAACGAGACACGACGGTAAAGTACAGCACTATTTTAGATACGATTTTGGATCAACATTTCCAATAAAAGTGACTGGAAAATCCTGTGTGTGCTGCAATACTTTGGTTGTTCCGTCTTTGGATTCCCGTGAAATAACTAGCCAAAACTTTCCACAGTGGCTTTAAAGGTATTGTTGCCATTCCCAGCCAATCCAGTGTGGAAGCGTGGGGGCTGAACATTCCCAAAACATGACAGTAGAAAAATGGAGAACATAGAGACGCACTCATACTTCTTCAAGGCGCTTTGTGGCCTCAGAAAGGTTGGGACTACGTTTTGAATAAAGTTGACCCCCGCTACTGTCTGGAAGGGAATATGTCCAATTCTGAAGCACTTCACCCCCTTTTTCTTAACATTTCTGTGCGTAAAAAAAAAAAAACACGGGTGTGACTTCTACCGCCCCGCCATGAATATACAGTCGTCTCGCCCCGCTGCCTTCCCGCTCCTACCCTAAGCGTGTCTTCTTGGCGTGGGCCAGATTAGGGAGGGAATGAATAAAGCTTCTTGACTGCGAGCGGCCGGCCACCTACCTATAAATCACCTGCTAACTCCCCCACCATCGCCGCCGCCCCCTCCCGTGCCTCTGAACCGACCAGCACCAGAATTCCTCGCCCTTCTTTTTGATTGCCTCCTCCATACGCTTCGCCTTTGTTCCTCGCGGCTCGGCATCAATCTCCCCGCCTTATCTTTGCCTCGCTCCGCTCACTGTATATGTTTCTATCATTCTGCCTTTGTGGACGTCTCGCATCGCTTTCAGCTCGTCTTTATCCGCCCGCTATCTCCATCTCTCCGCCGCCCTGGATTCTAACTCACCTTCCTCCCATTTCTGCCTCCTTTCGCCGAGTGCTAGAATGACTTTTAATTCTGAGATGGCGGCGGAGGGTGCGGCCGGGTTCACAATTTAACGCAGACAACAGACACAAAAGCGCGTTCGCCATCCTCCATTGGCGAAACAGTTATGGCGTGTACACGCGTTGCCTATTACAATTGGAAAACATTTGATGAGTCCGCAGGCGTTTAAAGACTAAATACCTCGTTTCTAAACGGCTGTATTTGATGAGATTAGATTAAACGCTAATGATCCCTGTGGGGGGACATCGGGTCCTTATCGCGCTACAGAATAGATACGCTAGGAAGAAAAGAGCTCAGCAAACAGGGGGCATGAAATATGCAGTCGCAAAATGCGAGTCGGTGACACCATTGTTTGTGTAAAAGCCTGGAAAAAGGCACACACACAAAAAAAAGAGAATACATTGAAAAGATAGCGCTGCACCTCCAGCTTAACTAAAAGGGATTCTATCAAAAATACCCCCCCAACTTAACAGTTCATACGCTAACACAAACAGACAAACATTTTCCCAACCTGATTTCTATTCCAAGACATTGTCACAAACGATACGCTTGTGATCAGAGTTTTCACACCAGTTGCATTGTTGCACCTTAAAGAGTTTCGAACTAGCGCTTCAAAATGCAAAAAGAAGAAATGGAGTGAGAAAAAAACATTTTCGAGTAGGGCCGAGCGAGGTATCGACATTTTTTAAACATCCATATTTTTTTAAGCACCGTATCAAAAACCGGCACATCGTTCATATCAAAAAAGACTGCGAAAAAGACGGTATAAAGGTTGCTGTACAAAGACGGCATGATGACGCATGTCATCATGGGCAACGCGGCGGCAGAGAGACTAGCATGATGATTGTATTGAAGATTGAATATCATATTTCACTTTTTATTCATTTTATGTCAGTGGCTATTTTTTAATGACTTGGATGCAGAGGTGATGGCTAGCTCAAGATGGCTAGCTGCAGCTTGTTACTGCTTTAGTCGAACCTTCTTGTTGGTTTTTGTCCCATACCAACCACCGACCCCTCCAGCAAGTGTGCAGCTATGGAGATCCCCGTGGAGTGGAGACACGGAAGGGAAGAGGCTACATAGCGCGAATGAACAGCAAAAAAGACGGTATAAAGGTTGCTGTATAAAGACGGCATGATGACGTCTGTCATCATGGGCAACGCGGTGGCAGAGAGACTAGCGTGATGATTGTATTGAAGATTGAATATTATGTTTCACTTTTTCTTTATTTCTTTAGAAAAGAGAATGTACCATTTTATGTCAGTGGCTATTTTTTATTGACTTTGATGCAGAGGTGATGGCTAGCTCAAGATGGCTAGCTGTAGCTAGTTACTGCTTTAGTCGAACCTTCTTGTTGGTTTTTGTCCCATACCGACCACCGACCCCTCCAGCAAGTGTGCAGCTATGGAGAGGCTGCATAGAGGCTACATAGCGCGAGTGAACAGCGAAAAAGACAGTATAAAGGTTGCTGTATAAAGATGGCATCAACCGTCTGTCATCATGGGGAACGCGGCGGCAGAGAGACTAGCGTGATGATTGTATAGAAGATTGAATATCATATTTCACTTTTTTTTTCTTTAGAAAAGAGAATGTACCATTTTATGTCAGTGGCTATTTTTTAATAACTTTGATGCAGAGGTGATGGCTAGCTCAAGATGGCTAGCTGCAGCTAGTTACTGCTTTAGTCGAACTTTCTTGTTGGTTTTTGTGCCATACTGACCACCGACCCCTCCATCAAGTGTGCAGCAATGGAGATCGCCATGGAGACACGAAGGGAGAGAGGCTACATAGTGAAAAACAACTGCGAAAAAGACGGTATAAAGGTTGCTGTATAAAGACGGCATGATGACGTCTGTCCCCGTCCGGCAAGTGTACAGCTATAGAGAGGCTGCATAGAGGCTGCATAGCGCGAGTGAACAGCGAAAAAGACAGTATAAAGGTTGCTGGTATAAAGATGGCATCAACCAAAAGCGAAAAAAAATCAACCTAACTATATAGGGATATAAGTTTGGTCCATATTGCCCAGCACAGGAGAAAATTTTTCATATTTATTTTTCACATTTTATAAGCAAAGTTGATGAATCATATCAGGGGCCCCTCTTAAGGCCCCCGAACCCAACTAAACGTTTACAAATGATGCTCCACACAGTCATTTGCACTTTTCTTTTCCACCCATGTCCGGACTTAGCGGTGCGCTGGCCGAAAAAAGGAAAGTGACAGAGTAGAGGACGGAGAGGAGGAAGGTCGGAGATGGATTGATGAGGTGGTCTTGGAGGGAGATAAAAATGGAAAAGGCAGGCAGGCAGGCAGGCAGGCCGGCGGCCGGGAGGAAGAAAGACCCATCATCCATGTGGCCCACAGAGTGACAGCAAAGCCTACGTGTTATATCACTAGACGAGTGTGTTTGTGGACGGGAATCAATTGTTTGCGCGAGCGGGCGGGCGGGCGGACGGACTGCATCCTCCATCTGCGCGTGGCGGTGGATGCGGCTAATTGCAATATGTCAGAGATAATGAATGGTCAGGTAACGACACACATCGAGGAGACTCCTGACAGGGAACGGACACTGGCGTTTGTGTCTGCGGGCGGGGGGATGGGGGGGGAATGATGTGTAGTTATTAGAGTGTGTCACCCGCTTCCAGATGAGGTCTCATTCACCTTCCTGCTCACTGACCTCAATTATACCCGTCGCCCTCTGCTGGCTGGAATAATGAAGGCCAAGGTCATGGACATCCATTTCTAATTCTGACTCTATTTCAGACTAAATCTGCTAAGTCCACTTGATCCTTCTTCTCCAGGGGGAACTGTGGACCGCTACAATCAGGTTTGCTCTGAAAGTGAGCAGATTGCTAATGGTGCCATGGCAACCCTACCTGCTGAGAGGAAAAAAAAATGTAAGGGAACCAAAAAGCAGATGTCCGAAGAGGCACGGCTTGCCAAGAGGATGCTTTCCCAAACATCCATGGGGTCAGCCACCAAATTGGACTTTGGGTAGCGTCCACCCCAAACGAGTTGTCATCATACAAGGATAACAGGGACTAATTATGGCTAACCACCACCATACAATAGCCACGTATACATGGACCCAAATATTCCAATTGAATTCGGTTTATTTGCTCGAACGGAAAGAATGTAACCTTTGTATACACCTCATTCCGAATGAATATATAATCGGATTCACGGGGGTGGAATATTCCTTTCCAAAATCCGATTGAGGTATCTTGTACCCGCTCCATCGGAATGTTGTCAGACTGCGTTCTTCTTCTGTTGTTTATTGGCGGTTGGGCAAGCAGCTTTCGTGCGCATTAGCGCCATCTGTGGAACAGAATCCAAACCACTGGTCTCAAACACACGACACTAGTTTGAGGCCCCTGCCTTGATAGTTTGATATGGATGCTGTATGGTATCATGTACCCAGAAAAAAAATGATTACTTTTGATTAATGTTCATGTTAAAGGTTAAATAACTGTTAATAGTTATCCTCCCTATCAGTGTGGAAGTGGTAAGTTTTTGGCTATTCAAGTTTAAAGGAAATAACTTGAAGGCTACCGTTTAGGTCGCTAGCTCTCTAGTTGGCGAGTTAGCATGTGTCTCAAGACCCTGCAGTTGCGCAATATGTTGTAAATAAAAAAAAGTATAAATGTGACTATAGTCGTTTTTGTCATGTCTACAGGGCTCTAATAATGCTTTGTTCATTTTAATCTGAAAAAAAATAATTTGTCTACCACCATTTGTCCCACCAACTATATGTGGTTTCTTAAGTTTTTATTATTTGCCATATTATTATTCTTATAATATTTATTTATTACTGATTGATTTTCTTTATTCTTGATTTGTTTATTTATTTTTCATCTTATTTTGTGCAGAAAAATAAAAAATTAAGATATTTGAGAACAGTGGAATGTTTTATCAGAGCTTTTATTATAGCGACGCATGTAGACACGCGATTGGAATATTCCTTTCCATGTATACCATTGCTTTCGGAAAGGTCATTCGGAAAGATTCCATTCGGAAAGAGAAAAACTCCTCATGTAAACGTGGCTAATGTCAGCAGAAAATCAACTGGAGATCAACTACTTGAGAACCAATGAGTTATTCCTTTCACGGAGGTCTGCTGATCCCACCTAAATGAAACCCAGCTAAGCTGCCCCCCCCCCCAATCAGGTTAGCGTGGACTTAATAAGCGGCTTTATATATGTCTGCCAATCACGCCGCCTTGAGACCCTTTATCCTAGCCACCAGCTTCTTCTCATACCTGAGGTTGACTACATCAGAAGTTAATGGTTGGCCGTGTGGGGGCCAGGCCTCATGGGGGGGGGGGCGCCGCCGCATTAGGCGCCGGCGAGTTCATTAAGCGGCATGAGAGGGGAAGGACCAAGTGCAGTGGCAGATAACGCTGCAAGATCAATGTCGATGAAGGTTCCGCGCCGCCGCATCGGAGGCTATTGTGAGCGTTTACATGGAAAGACGAGCAGGAAAGGGCATGGAAAGACATGGAAGCTAGGAAGTCCTAGAAATGTACACTTCAAGGGGGGGGGGGCACAATCTCTCGGAGCAATGTCCTCCTCGCCAAAAGTTATCCTCCCGTTGCGTGTGGAAGTGGTACATTTTTAGCATATAAACTGGTTACCTCGCCCTCACAGCTAGGAGACCAGGGTTCAATTCCACCCTTGGCCATCTCTGTGTGGAGCAGCATACCAGTAGAAGAAACACAGAACATCAAAATCAACTTCCACTTTTTAACAAAATAAAAGCTTAACAATAAAAAATTGTTCGAATCGTATTCGACACACACGTGTTTCAAGTGCCTCTGAAGCGTATTGTGTTTTTGTTGATACTTTTAAACGTAAATTCAGCAGCATACCAGTAGAAGAAACACCAAACATCAAAATCAACTTCCCCTTTTTAACAAAATAAAAGCTTAACAATTAAAAATTGTTCGAATTGTATTCGACACACACGTGTTTCAAGTGCCTCTGATGCACGTTGCGTTTTTGTTGATGCTTTTACACGTAAATTCATCAGCATATACCGAACATCAAAATCAACTTCCACTTTTTAACAAAGTAAAAGCTTAATTAAAAAATTTTGAATCGTATTCGACACACATGTGGTTCAAGTGCCTCTGATGTGTAAAAAAGTAAAAGATCAACAATTACTATAATATTTTCTATTTGTTTGTCTGTTTGACCCCGCCCAGTTGCCAACTAGCAGCGTTTCACCCGCAAGATTGATGATTTTGTTGGTTAGCGAGTACCCCTCCCCCCGGGCTCGGATGTGCTCAAGGCATCAGAGTAGCATCGCCGTACCGCTTTTCAAAACGTGCACTCAGCTGTCTTTTGTGGGAGAAATTGCACAGAGGAGGGGGGGGGACAAAAAAAGACACTGCGACGGTGTTTCAAACATCAGAGAGGAAAACAGATTAAAATATGCATGAGTCAGGCGTAGCCACACACTAATTACTTTGTAGTCTCCAAAGGGAAAATGATGTTTTCAATGAGACCAAATTGCAGTTGAAAGCAGACATAACAGAGAAATGACTGCAACAACCGCAATTATCTCCAAAGCAAGGAACTACGCCGACTTCGCCGGGTCATCTTTAATCTTTGTCTGAGCACCGCTGGCGGGTAATGTTTCAAGATGTCGGTCGGGGTTTGCTGGTTAATTTTGTTAAATTGGCCGTATTAAAATTGCCAAAAAACTGGACTGGACTCTTTTAAACATTTAGCCGAAATAAGGCAAGCAGTATCAAATATTCAACATCTTGCAGAGGGATCGCAGCTTTTCCAAAAAAAAAAAACCTTCCAAAGCTCATCTGTGCTTGTTCCTGCTACAGTTGGCGTGTCCTGGATCATATTTTTGCCATGATGACACACACACACACACACACACACACACGCACGCATGCACAGATGGCGACTGTACCAGCCACATGCTGCAACACAAAACGTGAATTACATGGATTTGTTATGGCTGCCGTGTTTAAATCTTAGCGGCGGTAATAACCGTTCATCTTCTTGCGTTGTATGGCAAACGCATGTTGCCTCCTTCATCGGCTCAACTTCTTTATTGGAGGCATCAATCTTCATGATAAACGCCATCTCATTAACGGAGGATGAGCCCGTGCAATAAACTAGCCCTAAATTCAATACCAGCGCCATCGCAGTTGACTTGGTTCTCGACGCATCGTAATAGTTGTGTTACTGTTACTGTCCATATTTGTGCTTGGCTTCGACTCGTCCTGTTCCATCACACGGGAACAGCCGATTAGCGTCTCTCAGCTTTGACACCCAACTCGTCAGGACCAGCGTGCTCACACATGTTAGCTGCGTGTTAATGACCACACTTCGCTAAACCCAACACGCTCATGTGGCAAGCGAGCTGAATCGCCCACTCCTTTGTCACTTCTTCAGATGCTACACGGATACATTAAAAAAAAACAAAAAAAAAACCTACAAGGACTTCAGAGTCGCAAGACCTGAAAAATGGGGGGCTAAAGTCACAGCGAGTCAAGAAAGCAAATTCAACCTACTTAAAATAAGATTCCGGTTTTCCAGGCATGATAATGCATCAAATCCCTTGCGTGTTGGAGAAGTTCGATGTTCTGCCATTAAAAAAAAAAAAAAATCAGAAAACAATCCAAATTTTTCACAATGGCATCTGGCATTGTTTGTACAGTTTATTTGATATTTTCTATGTTTAATTAATATAACAGGATATGACAGGAGCAGTCGATTACTATGGGTCGTTTCCTGTAATCCAGATTTTAAGCCTGGTTTGGCCAAACATGAGCCTGAAGAAAAGGAACAAAACTTTGGGATCACTTGCAAATTTCTTACTTTTCCAAAGAAAAACAAAATTTCCGTGAATGTCACAGAAATGTTTTCCATTTCATAAACAATTATTAATAAATAAATAACTACTCCCTTCAGAGAGCAGCACAAAACTGGGTCTAACAAGGACATAAAAACGATGCAAAATCTATTGATAAATCATGCTGTTTTGTGGTATGTTATTAAGTCATTCAATTCCAGCCTATTGATCAGATGATTTTCAAAGAAGGATGTACATTTTTGCATAGAGGCCGACTATCAACAACTGTCAGTCCTCGGCATCGATCTCCTGGTATGTTTGCTAATCCAAGTTCATCATTTTATAAGGCTAATACATTAGTAGAAAACACATCTAAAAGAACTCTTACCATGCTGTTAACTACTCCCTTCAGAGAACAGCAAAAACAAGGTCAAGGTCTAACAAGGACACAAAAACGATGCATAATCTATTAATAAATCATGCTGTTTTGTGGTATGTTGTTAAGTCATTCAATTCCAGCCTCCCGTCCAGTATTGGCACATAGAATATTGTGTTTTAGAGCTACACTACCGCTCAAAAGTTTGGGATCACTTGCAAATTTCTTGGTTTACCAAAGAAAAACTAATTTTCATGGATTTAACAAACAATTTTCTTCCATTTCACAAACATTTTTATCCATTTCACAAACAATGAAAATGAATCAAATGATTTTCGAAGAAGGATCTACATTTTTGCATAGAGGCCTACTATCAACAACTGTCAGTCCTCGGCATCAATCTCCTGGTATGGCTGCTAATCCAATTTAATCATTTGATAAGGCTAATAGATTAGTAGAAAATCCATCTAAAAATCTAAACTAAAACAAAACTAACATCTCTTACCATGCTGTTAACTACTCCCTTCAGAGAGCAGCACAAACAAGGTCAAGGTCTAACAAGGACACAAAAACGATGCAACATTATTAATGAATCTCCCCTCCAGTATTGGCCATTTTAGATGGCTCTTTTAAGGCACAGAGAATATTGTGTTTTAGGGCTACACTACCGCTCAAAAATTTGGGATCACTTGCAAATGTCTTTGTTTTCCAAAGAAAAACAAATTTTCATGCATTTCACAAACATTTTCATCCATTTCACAAACAATGAAAATGAATGAGATGATTTTCAAAGAAGGATGTACATTTTTGCATAGAAGCCGACTATCAACAACTGTCAGTCCTCAGCATCGATCTCCTGGTATGGCTGCTAATCCAAGTTCATCATTTTATAAGGCTAATACATTAGTAGAAAACACATCTAACAATGTAAACTAAAACTAAAATTTCTTACCATGCTGTTAACTACTCCCTTCAGAGAGCAGCAAAAACTGGGTCTAACAAGGACATAAAAACGATGCACAACTGTGCAAGAAGACAAATATCTGAGAGTGTGTAGCTTAAGACAGAGACGCCTCACAGGTCGTCACCTGGCAGCTGCACTAAATAGTAGCCACCAGTGTCAGTATCAAGGATGCTGGACTTCATGGCAGGATTGCCAAGAAAAAGCCCTATCTCAGACTGGCCAAAAACATTCCCAAGTGATCCCAAACTTTTGAGTAGTAGGGTATGTTGTGGGAAAAGCAAATGGGTGGTTTTCAGGTGGACGAAAGGCCAGGCCATTTTTGATGCGGGTATGGTCTTTCCTGTCTTCCTTCTCCCCCTCTCAGAGTTAGAGAGCCGAGCCCCACCGGAATGACCTTCCAGTGAGAGCTGATCCATCTTAATGAGGGAAGAGAACAGGCGATCTTTTATCCTAAAACTGCGCGTTCCAGGCAGGTGGAGATAACCGCAGGAGTATCTGGACCATTCAAAGTGGTTTATTAAATTCCTCCGAGCTCCGAGTTAAAGTTTGTCCCGTCTTGGCAGGGAAAACGGTGGGATGAGCGTGATCAAGCTGTGCGGAGAGTGATGCCCTACAGTCTTGGCAGGACTCGCCGCATGCAGCATCAGCACAACGCAGCGTTAAGTCTCGCTGAAGGGGAAGTGGGAACCAGCGAGAATCTTATTGGGAAGCAGCAATAACGGGCATTAGGAAATGAAAGTAGGGAACAAGTCGGGAGACAAGAGACTGAAACTCTAGGGAAGTTGGCGACAAAGAAAAAGGAACGGCGTTCCAATTTTGAGATGACATCCCGTTCTTTTGCAGCAAATCTACTGCTGTAATTCCGATAATCACAAACAAATTGTGCAGAACAAAACGAACTTTGGGCTGCACGGCGGTCGAGTGGTTAGCGCGCAGACCTCACAGCTAGGAGACCCGAGTTCCAGCACACAGAGGATTTTCCAGTCACTTTTATTGGAAATATTGATCCAAAATCGAAGAATGACAACGGAATGGAACTCCCGCGAATAGTACTGTATCGTCGTGTCTCGTTTATCACGGTTAATTGGTTCCAGGCCCAACGACTATTAGTGAATTTTCATGAAGTAGGATTCAATAGGAATGAATTCAATATTTGAATATTTATAAATAAGTACAAGTACAGCTTGACAGTAATACCTTGTTTATCACAGTTAATTGGTACCAGAGGTCCACTGCATTGGAACTCCCAAACATGGAGAGACGATGGGGAACATCCATCCATCCATCCACCCATCCATCCATCATCCACCCGTCCGTCCATCATCCATCCATCCGACCATCCATCCATCCATCCACCCATCCATCCATCCAAGCGTCCATCTATGCATGAACCCATCCATCCACCCATCCGTCCATCCGTCCGTCCATCCATCCTTCTATCCATCCACCCATCCATCCATCATCCATCATCCATCCGTCCATCCATCCATCCAACCGTCCATCTATCCATCCATCCATCCGTCCACCCATCCAACCGTCCATCCATGCATGCACCCATCCATCCACCCATCCGTCCGTCCATCCATCCATCCAACCGTCCCATCCATCCACCCACCCGTCCATCCATCCGTCCATCCATCTGTCCACCCATCCGTACATCCATTTAACCATCCATCTATGCATGCACCCATCCATCCACCCATCCGTCCGTCCGTCCATCCATCCATCCATCCATCCGTCCATCCATCCATCCATCCATCCGTCCACCCACCTGTCCATCCATCCATCCATCCACCCACCCACCCGTCCATCCATCCATCCGTCCACACATCCATCCGTCCACCCATCTGTCCATCCATTCAACTGTCCATCCATGCATGCATCCATCATCCATCCACCCATCCACCCATCCGTCCGTCCGTCCATTCATCCATCCATCCGTCCGTCCGCCCATGTTTTTTAACATTATTAGGCAACGCGCAGACCTTACAGTTATGAGACCCGAGTTCAATCCCACCCTCTCTGTGGCCATCTCTGTGTGGAGTTTGCATGTTCTCCCCATGCATGCGTGGGTTTTCTCCGGGTACTCCGGTTTCCTCCCACATTCCAAAAACATGCTAGGTTAATTGGCCACTCCAAATTGTCCATAGGTATGAATGTGAGTGTGAATGGTTGTTTGTCTAAATGTGCCCTGTGATTATATATATGTGACCCACCTTTCGCCCGAAGACAGCTGGGATAGACTCCAGCACCCCTCGCAACCCTCATGACGATAAGTGGTAGAAAATGAATGAATGAATGAAAACAGACTTTCTTCCTTCTGATAAAACGCCATCAAATTCTATGCTCACATTGTAAATGGCACTCAACTCCCAGTCCTTAAAGCTGAAAGGTGTCGAACTCGGGAGGTGGCCCAGGGGCTGACGACCCAGTGTGGATACTTTACGATGAATTAATGGCCGATTCATTGTCATCGTGGCTTTAAAGAATAACAGATGGTCATCCAGAGAAGTTATGATCTTTTACTGTGGTAAAAGAGAGCAGAAAGCAGGCCGAGAAGACGAGGACAAAGAGCGCTAAGGGGAAGGTCAAAGAAAATGCAACCAGATGTTGGAAGACATCCCACAAGTATTTACTAAAAGACGGCACTAGCAGCTAAAACGTAGGGAATACTCAAATTCATCATTTGCATCGAGACTCCGTCATTTCCCGAGCGTTCCCAGTCTTTCACTGTGATTCAGACAACCTGCAGGGACGACACCCCCCCAAGGGCACCCCAGCGTGTCAGCTCTGATTAAGCCTGCACTCCGCTTGCACAGTAGACGTCTTCCACTTGGGGCGGCGGGAGGGGGGGGGGGGGCAAGAGGTGTGGCGAGAAAAGAAACGACTCCCGTCCGGCAATAAATTGCCGCAGGCAGCCGGGCCCCCCCTCAGAGTCGCGGCCCAACCCGACCCCAAACAGATGCCGGCTGGTGGTGCCTGCCAGTTTGCGTGCCAGCACCATGATCAGCGATGGCGCCGTTCCAGAACGGGAGTCTGCCACCCACACAGGCGCACAGGTGGAGGCATCGTTAAGGTCCAATGCGAAGAGAGCGGCGCCCCCCTCAACCCCCCTCCTGAGGGCGGGTAAAAGTGATATTGATGGAGGCGCTTCTGCAGTCTACTGGTTCATTGAGCAAATATGAGAATGAATACGGCCTTTCGTGCATTTTCGCTCGCGCACGACGGCGTCTCTTAATGGCGGTCACTACGGGCTGACAGTCGCCATCTGTTTGTAATTTTATTCCTGGTTAATGTCGACTGTTTTACTACGATCCGCGCCGTCTTCTAAACGATCCAACTTGTTTGCCTGCTGCCAAGTCGGCAAAGTCAATTAATGTTTGTTGTCGGTTTGGAACTTGGAAAATTGGCTGACCCTTGCCAACTTAGACATGATCAGTTGGAATGTAATCCAGCGAGGGATGATATTATATTGGCGCGCACATTTAAAAAAAAAATAAAAATCCCAGTCCAATGCCAGGAAAATGAAGTGGCGGTGCAGAAAACAAGAGTCTTTGAGGCAAAAACAAGGCTGGGAATCGACTAAATGGTTTGTCAAGCCGCCAGGTAGCTATCTGCAAATTAGCTTTTTTTTCCTGGCATCTGCTATTGTCAAGTAAATCAATTGGGCAGAAGCCGCGTCTTTCTTGTGTTACAATAACAAATCCGCATATTGCATGTTGGAGCCGTCAGTGACTTGGCCTTAATCTGCTAGCGGAAGATAGCATTGTTGACTTTGGTGCCGCGCATGAGTGCTTCTATTGAGGCTTGTTCTCAGATAGGAGCGTTGAAATTAGCCTGTGGTCAGTCTTTATAATCCTTCGTCTTGGTCAGTTCATTAAGCTAATGGTGGTAAACAAACATTTTGGTTTCTTCGGTTTATGAAGAATGAAAACTAAGTCATACATGCAGTGGTGGCTTAATAGAAAAAGTCGACTTTTTTGGAACTTTGCCCATCCGCTTTTTGCCTTGTTTTAGCTCTGAATGAATGTTTGGATATTGTATTTTAAAGCATCTTTTACTCAACTCTATTTTTATTTCATTTTCTCTACTTACTCTTTAAGGCCTGGGAACGCCTTAGTGTCCAGACAATGGAAGTGGAAGAGGTGGCCGGAGACCGGGAAATCTGCTGCCCCCGCGACGCCAACCCAGATAAGCAGAAGAAAATGGATTGGGATTGGGAAGAAAATGGGTTGGGATTGGGATGGATGGATGGATGGATGGATGGATGGATGGAAGGATAGATGGACGGACGGACGGGTGGATGGATTGATGGAAGGATAGATGGACGGACGGACGGACGGGTGGATGGATGGGTGGGTGGATGTGTGCTAGATGGATGGATGGATGTATGGACGGCTAGATGGATGGAGGGATGGATGGACGGACGGATGGACAGATGGGTGGGTGGGTGGATGTGTGCTAGATGGATGGATGGATGGATGGGTGGGTCGCTGGCTAGATGGATGGACGGGTGGATGGACAGACGGATGGATGGATGGATGGATGGATGGATGGATGGGTGGGCGAGTGGATGGGTGGATGGACGGACGGACGAGTGGGTGGATGGGTGGCAAGATGGATGGATGGATGGTTGGATGGATGGATGGACGGATGGATGGGTGGATGGATGTGTGCTAGATGGATGGATGGATGATGGATGGACGGACGGATGGACAGATGGGTGGGTGGGTGGATGGATGCTAGATGGATGGATGGATGGATGGATGGATGGATGGATGGATGGATGGGTGGGTGGGTGGCTGGCTAGATGGATGGACAGGTGGATGGACAGACGGCTGGATAGATGGGTGGAGGTGGGTGGATGGTTGCCTAGAAGGATGGATGGATGGATGGATGGATTGACAGATGGATATTCAGACCCTCATCACTCATCAACTGCTGAACACCTTCACCCTCTCTGCTTTGGATCCTTGCACCCACATTGCAACTTTGCTACAATGTCCATTGCGTGGACCTCATCAGCTTCACGGAAGAATCCTGTAGGACATGCCTCCCATGTGCACGCCGAGGCTGCATCCTGGCGTTCCGAGCACGGTCATAACTCATGACAAGGTAGCGCTGTGCGAGGAGCGACTCCGGTGTTGTTTACATCAGGCAAAGCAATGTATGATTATGTCATTGACACTTCCTAATCTATTTGTCTCATTAGAGTTAAACAAGAGCAGCGCTGTGGTTTTTTGTGTTAACCCGGGAGCCTGATAAATAACAGGCATCTGCATGTGTTGTGCCAGACAGTTTTGCAGGCGTGCTGAGAGACGGATGAGTAATGACGGCAAATGGAGAAGCCAAAAAGGAAGCAACACGCTGGGCTGTTGTTTCAATTGGACATTTTGCCCCCCGGGGGCTGTCAGCCCAGCGTCCTTCCTGGAAGAGAATACATCATGGTGTGTGCATCTGAGTTCTGCAGAGGCCAAAAGGGGCACACAGAGACTGGCCGTTGCATTTTTAAACGCTACTTCCTTTTCCTCTTTGTGCTGACTCAGATTCTACTTTGTATTTACGTAGCGTTACAAACAGAAACCATCACGTCAGATATTTGGACCAATGACCTCCACTAGGTGTCTTCATTGTCTTGCCTTGCCCCCCCCCCAAACCTAGACTTTAAAAAAGCCAGATGTCTACATCCCTTTTATGGTGCTACTGCGCCTCATAGAACAAACTCCGGCCTGCCAAATGCCCCCCCCCCCAATCAGCATTTTTTTCTCCTCTGATTTAAAGGTTATCTCCATCCATCCTGTCCGTCTGGAGCCCTTTGGCCAGCGCAGGCAGACCACCGTAAGTGTGAGAGCTGCCGATAAGAGAACGAGAGCGAGTAGATGAGGCGAGGGCAGAAAGGGAGAGGTGGGGGTGCAGAGATACGGAGGTCCAAGAGCGACCTTGGACGCTAATATTGTTCATGGATGGAGTGCTCTTGGGAGGAGGAAACAAAAAGGGCTGCTCTGCATGGTCAAACCCCGTCATATGGAGTGAGAGGAAGGTGGGTGTGTTCTTACAGAAAGGACTTAGGTTGGTTGGCATATGGAAGACCCCTCATGCTGCTTAGGAACATCTACCACCTCAACCACAGGACTGAAATCTACATGGCTCATTTGCACCAATGGCCACAATGCATCCATTCATACATACATCCATCTACCATACATCTACCATCCTTACATACATCTACCATACATGCATACATCTACCATCCATTCGGACATCCACCATGCATACAGCAATCTACCATTCATACATCCATCTACCATACATCTACCATCATTACATCTACCTTACATGCATCCATCTACCATCCATTCATACAGCTACCATACATCTACCATCCATAGATCCATCTATGGTACATCTACCATCCTTACATACATCTACCATACATGCATCCATCTACCATCCATACATCTATCTACCATACATCTACCATCCTTACATACATCTACCATACATGCATCCATCTACCATCCATACATCTATCTACCATACATCTACCATCCTTACATACATCTACCATACATGCATCCATCTACCATCCATTCATACAGCTACCATACATCTACCATCCATAGATCCATCTATGGTACATCTACCATCCTTACATGCATCTACCATACATGCATCCATCTACCATCCATACATCTATCTACCATACATCTACCATCCTTACATACATCTACCATACATGCATCCATCTACCATCCATTCATACAGCTACCATACATCTACCATCCATAGATCCATCTATGGTACATCTACCATCCTTACATACATCTACCATACATGCATCCATCTACCATCCATACATCTATCTACCATACATCTACCATCCTTACATACATCTACCATACATGCATCCATCTACCATCCATTCATACAAATGTAAATCTACCTTACATACATATATCTACCATCCATACATCCATCTACCATACATGCATCCATCTACCATCCATTCATACAAACGTAAATATACCTTACATACATATATCTACCATCCATACATCCATCGACCATACAGCCATCTACCATCCATACATCCATCTACCATACATCAATCTACCATCCATCTCCCACCCATACATCCATCTACCACCCATACATCAATCTACCATCCATACATACATCCATCTCCCATCCATACATTCATCTACCATCCATTCATACAAACGTAAATCTACCTTACATACATATATCTACCATCCATTCATACAAACGTAAATCTACCTTACATACATATAAATACCATACATACATCCATCTACCATACATCCATCTACCATCCATCTCCCATCCATACATCCAACTACCATCCATACATACATACATCCA
This sequence comes from Doryrhamphus excisus, assembly GCF_037039965.1. Classification (NCBI taxonomy): domain Eukaryota; kingdom Metazoa; phylum Chordata; class Actinopteri; order Syngnathiformes; family Syngnathidae; genus Doryrhamphus; species Doryrhamphus excisus. Next base: position 19,045,859 of record NC_136358.1, on the reverse strand, counting down.
TCTCCCATCCACACATCAATCTACCATCCATACATCCATCTCCCATACATCCATCTACCATCCATACATACATCCATCTCCCATCCACACATCCATCTACCATCCATCTAACATTATCCCGCTTTCGGTGCCTGGAATCTCCAGCTCCCTTTCCCCATGCATCAGGCCCGCGTTAAGAACCCATAGATGGGACGTTAAGGTGGGGAAACAGTGCCAATGTCTTCCAGGTCATTCCCGAGTTATCCGCTTATCTGAGTGTAGGACCAGAGATGGCATGTGTTGTCCTTTCTGTGACTTCATTCCATTAGCGTTGCTTTGGGAGGATCACGCGTGTGCTGGCATCGCCGTTTGCAGCTTGCAGGACATATGCACACATGCTGCAGCAATGAGTGTTTACAATGGGATGGCATCAGGGCCTGCTTATGTTTTCCAACAACATACGTAAGACGATGTATAAGTGGATACATGTTAAGACAAACACGTGAATAATGAATCCTCTTCGCGTGCAGTAATGCCGAGGCCTATCTTCATGCACGCCAACTAGTAAGAAGCTTTCCTCGCCTATTGTGACTCCATTCCGCTATATTTAGTGCCTTGTTTGCGATTTGAGTCTTTTGTGCATTGTGTCGGAGCCCCGGCGTACATGCAAGTTATCTTACCGCTCGTAATCCATGTCGTGAATTGCATTAGCCTCATTTCCACTGAAGAATCAAACTAAATGTCTTTTCTGGATGATACATGTTTTTGTCATTATTATCCAGAGTCTCGCTCCGAACTAATTTTAAAGAGGTAGTCTGGATTTTTTTGACATGAAGCTGTAGGACATTCCCATCAGCAGTGTAGCGCATCAGCGGGGACTTTACCACACTTTGTCCCGTGAGCCGAGTTCTGGTCGGTTTTCCGTGTTGAGTAAAGCAGTTCCAGCTAGTTGGTGGGGTCTTTCAAGGGTGTTTAGCGTTTCGTAAGAATACTTGTTATAAAGAGTAATACAATTGCATCGCAAAACTAAAAATATATACCGTATATTCTGGACTATAAGTTGCTCCAGAGTATAAGTCGCACAAGGCCAAAAATGCATAATTAGGTAGGAAAAAGCATACATAAGTCACACTGGAGTATCAGTCACACAAGGCCAGAAATGCATATTTAGGTAGAAAAAAAACATACATAAGTTGCACTGGAGTATAAGTCGCACAAGGCCAGAAATGCCTAATTAGGTAGAAAAAAACATACATAAGTCGCACTGGAGTATAAGTCACACAAGGCCAAAAATGCATAATTTGGTAGAAAAATCATAAATAAGTCGCACAAGACCAAAAATGCATAATTTGGTAGAAAAAACATACATAAGTCGCACTGGAGTATAAGTTGCATTTTTTGCGGGTAATTTATTTTATGACCAAAACGGACATTATGTATTACGTATTATTCAACTACAAAAAACAAAACAAAACAGAAATGTGTCCAGTGTTTATGTAAGAAACAGTTTTTTCATTTATAAGTTGCTCTGGAGTATAAGTCGCAGGAACAGCCAACCTATGAAAAAAGGGTTGGTCATAGGTTGGCTGTTCCTGCGACTTATACTCCAGAGCAACTTATAAATGAAAAAACTGTTTCTTACATAAACACTGGACACATTTCTGTTTAACTGACACAGCTGACACTCATGTCAACGACTTTGTTTTAAGACAAATTGAAGGCAAACGATGATGCAATTAGTTGAGCAGACTGGAGTTGTTTAATAATGTAGCACCCACTTACGCTAGCTCAATGGGCGAACCTTTGGCATGACGGCAAACGGAATCCGTAACACTTCTGACACCTCCAGCAAGATTGGCGTGTGCAGCTGCGGGAGCGCTACAATGTGCAATATGAATCATTATCATAACTAATGATGATTCATGGCCTGTTTTTCCAGAGATCAGCGATGCAAACAGATTGTGCCGCGATTGGGGCGGGTACGCTCGTCCCTGGGTACCCGACTGGAGGGCACTCAGTTCTCATACGCCTGAAGTGAACTCCACACGCACACGCACCAACAGCACTTGGAATTCTCTGGCTAATTTCAGTCCGGCAGCTACACAAACAACATTAATCAAGCTGACTGAGATTAGTCACTAGCAAGCTCCCCTACCTGTTTATTATAATTAAATCAATGTTGGAGCCGTCACATGAATGCCAGAGAAGCATGGAAGTGGGTTACAAAAAGATGATGAAAATAAGGAAAATAAAAACCGCACGGAAAAGAAACTGCAAAAAAAAAGGTCAGTAAGGATAATTCATAATGCCGCCTACAGAGAACATACTAACTCCTTATTTCTAAAATCAAAAACACTTCAACTTGCTGATATAGTTCATCTTCAAACAGCTAAAATAATGCATAAGGCTAAAATGAGCAATTAGCTAAAAATGTCATCCAATACTTCTCTACAAGAGAGGAGAAATATGATCTCAGGGAAGAAGTACATTTGAAACACTTGCTAGGACTACTATAAAATAAAATAAAATAAAATAAAATAAAATAAAATAAAATAAAATAAAATAAAATAAAATAAAATAAAATAAAATAAAATAAAATAAAATAAAATAAAAAATTATAAAAATAAAAATTTTGAATTATATGATGAAAGCAGGAAGTGAACAAATGTAACAGTTACTGATTGTAAAAGTACCAGATGGAGGGGTACGATTTAATAAGCTTTGCTTCTTCCTACTCCTTTTGGACATGTGGAATTGTGAACGGATTATGGGATGCATTCAATTGTAATCTGATGCATGTTTAAATGAAATAAAACCATTGCCATTACTTCGGCACGTGACAAAATAAATAAATAAATAAATAAAATTAATAAAATATATTTAAAAAATGAAAAAATTATATTAGGAAAGCAGGAAGTGAACAAATGTAACAGTTACTCATTGTAAAAGTACCAGATAGGATTTAGATAGGAGGGGTAGGATTTAATAAGCTTTGCTTCTTCCTACTCCTTTTGGACATGTGGAACTGTGAACTGATTATGGGATGCACAAAATTGTAATCTGATGCATGTTTAAATGAAATAAAACCATTACCATTGCCAAAGAAAAGGAGGTCAAAAGTCAAAAAATGGCTGCTTGGCACGTTACTTTGTGTGTCTGAAGCAGGCACTACCGCAATACAAAGCGAGGCATCTTTACTTTCCCTACACGGGGTCCAACGAGAAGATAAGGAAGGCTGGGCAAGTCAGATATTTGATTTACGTCAAGATAGTGGAGGAGCACACCGGCAAGCGAAATAAGCAAAGCAGCAAAAACCTTCCTTTTTCCCCTCTAAGCCAACGTGACACGGTAATGGCTCATAAAGGGAAAGTAAATTGGGAGAGAGAGGTTTATGACCATGGTGCATTGGGAGAGAGAGAGAACTGTAGCGTTGCTATAAAGTCTTTTTTTGTGTGGAGAAATGAGTCTGTCTGTGGGACTAAAAAAATAAAAAAATAAAAAGAATTATCATGCTGCTCCAATGAATAAAAATTACAGGCGCCGCACAGATTTGATTATCGGAATTGAATTTGGCCCCGTCTTTTACAGTTTACCCGCCCCCGGGGAGTGGGGCCCAGCAGAAAGGATCCATGTCAATTTTAAAATGATCTGTCCCGTAACAATGACTGTTTCAGCGGCTGCAGACATTCCGGCGATATTGATTGCCATCTGAATAGAGCAGCGCCGCGGCAGAAGAGGACGGCATCAGTGAATAAAACATGAGGGGGAATATTGAGATGCGGTTGTACGCCGTCCACCTTTGACCCGCACCCGACTGCAGCATGGCAGTGAAGTGCAGGGCGGCAGCCATTTTTGCATCTGTTGTCAGTAAATACAAACATTTGTCATGTTTAACGTGCTAATGAGTGGTTGGTGTGATAATGCAAATGAGAGATGCTGGAGCCAGCTGTCTTCGGGTGAGAGGCGGGGTACACCCTGGACTGGTGGCCAGCCAATCACAGGGCACATATAGACAAACAACCATTCACACTCACATTCATACCTATGGACAATTTGGAGTCGCTAATTAACCTAGCATGTTTTTGGAATGTGGGAGGAAACTGGAGTACCCGGAGAAAACCCACGCATGCACAGGGAGAACATGCAAACTCCACACAGAGATGGCCGAGGGTGGGATTGAACTTGGGTCTCTGAGGTCTTATATGTTAAAAAATGTGGATGGATGGATAGATGGATGGATGGATGGACGGATGGATGGTTGGATGGACGATTGGATGGATGGATGGACAGCTGGACGAATGGATGGACGGTCGGATGGACGGTTGGATGCATGAATGGATGGACGGTTGGATGGATGGAAGTTTGGATGAATGGAAGTTTGGATGGATGGATGGTTGGATGCATGAATGGATGGACGGTTGGATGGATGGAAGTTTAGATGGATGGATGGTTGGATGGATGGTTGGATGAATGGATGGATGGTTGGATGAATGGATGGACGGTTGGATAGATGGATGGACGGTTGGATGGATGGATGGACGGTTTGATGCATGAATGGATGGACGGTTGGATGGATGGACGGTTGGATGGATGGATGGACGGTTGGATGAATGGATGGACGGTTGGATGGATGGACGGTTGGATGGATGAATGGATGGACGGTTGGACGGATGAATGGATGGACGGTTGGATGGATGGATGGACGGTTGGATGGATGAATGGATGGACGGTTGGACGGACGGTTGGACGAATGGATGGACGGTTGGACGAATGGATGGACGGTTGGATGAATGGATGGATGGATGGACGTTTGGATGGATGAATGGATGGACGTTTGGATGGATGAATGGATGGACGGTTGGATGGATGGACGGTTGGATGGATGGACGTTTGGATGGATGAATGGATGCACGGTTGGATGAATGGATGGACGGTTGGATGAATGGATGGATGGACGTTTCTCATCGTGTTTTCTGAGTCGCCAATTAACCTAGCATGTTTTTGGAATGTGGGAGGAAACCGGAGTACACGGAGAAAACCCACGCATGCACGGGGAGAACATGCAAACTCAGAGGGTGGAATTGAACCCTGGTCTCCCTTGCTGTGAGGTCTGCGCGCTAACCATTCGACCGCTGTGCAGCCTTGTACAAATTCAATGAATTGATATTTCTGACATATTCCAAACCATTGCAACGCGTGTACCACTATCAGCACTGGAACGTTTGTTTTCCCACTGGTCCATGGTAGGTTTACCAGAAATAAGGTGGTTGGTGGGCTAAAAAAGGGCTGGTGACCACCAGCCTGTGTAGCTTACATGCTGACGGATCGTTGATGTCTACTCATTAGCAGCCTTTGCAAAGTCGTCGGCCATGTAAGCAATGTTAGAATCCATACATACACAACATGTATTGGTTGTAGTAGAACGGTTGGTCTCAGACCAGTTAAGATGTTCAGAGATGCTAGACGTACAGCGCCACAGATCAGATCCCGATCCAAAAGCTGGTTTTCCTTTCAAAGCCAATGAGATGTATTTCATGTTTCTCATTAAAACACAAATGAATCCAGCAAATACCAACATGGCCACCTGCCAAAAAAAAACCCCTCGAAGGGTTTCCCTTTGTTTTCCATAAGTGGATTCTAAGCTAAAAAAAAAAAAACTGAAGTGACCCTCTACCCCCGTACCGCTGCACAAGATCCACAGCGGAGTATTGATGTCAAGGAGAGGAAAATCACGACACTTCCTTCAAGAGCACCGCAGCGAGGAACAGGGTGCAGAAGCGGCAGCTCTCAGAGGCTGTAATGGAGCGTGGTGGTGGTGGTGGTGGCCGTACTGGTTGCCTGGGGCGCCATGGCAACGGGGAGAGGGAAAGATGGAGAGAGGCGTAGGTTCAAGGACTCGGCAAACGATCCCTGGAGATTCAGTTGCTTTTGCGAGTGATTTTTTTTCTTCGGAAAAATTGCTTGTGAAATGAAAAAACAAGAAGTGGGTGGGACCCTGACTAAAAAAAAATGTCGGTGTCGATATAAGCTGTTTAGAAAAGAGAATGGAGATATTAGGCGAGAGTCGGTCGGTTCCTCAAATGAGGTCCATTGAAGATCCAAATCTTGTGTGTTAATTTCAGACTTCTAGTCAATGTATTTCTGTATTCTGAATGAATGAACGCAGTATGTATGTTATAGCCGATTTAATACACGGGTCAAAACCGTTAACATAAGAGTTGATACCAGAAAGCAAACACAAGAGGAAGATTAACCTAAAAAGGTTTGACTCCGAGAACGTGTCGGCCTGATAATACGCATGAACAAGCTAACCCTTACCACGTAGACGCCACGTCATTGCAATCTGCTGGCGTGTGACAAGCAATTCTGAGGTACGCCACTATCTTTGTCTGTCTCTTTGTTAGAGGGTGGGAGTGTGGGGGGTGGGGGGGTGCACATCGGGATGAGAGTCGCACTTCCGCTATCCCTTTGTTGGCGTAATGGATTATTTCATCGTTACATGCATTGGGCTACATTGCTGATGGATAGCAAGCCATTGTTATGGTAAAGTCACTCCAATGCCTACTCTATAGCTTATTAATCTCAGTCATTGTGTTAAAAAAAAAAAAAAAAAATCATTCCAATTAAAAACCGTAGCGCCTTGACAACAATGAAAATGTCAGGGCGGCACCTTTCTTATTCTAGAGGGAATTAAATGTTTTCCTAACGTGTTACACGCATTAACGCTTGTTTTTCCACAGACGCTTCCATGAATGGCTTCTGTTTGGTTGTCTGCAGGTGCAGGTTAAAAGGCGGCTAACCTTATTTCCTGGCCGACAGCGAACAGAGCTGAGCTGCTGTGTTGTCAAGATTGTTGCAACGGACGGGAAAAAAAAAAAAAAAAAAAGACTGACAAGGAGAAGAGGCTTCTGGTGCTCTCGTTTGCTGTCTGGTAGTTCAGCGAGAAAGCGACATTGTTACTGTCAAACTTCACACCGTGGCGTGGATGCAGAAGTCGCACGCCGTATGACACATACAAGCACATGCGCTTGTACTCGCCGCCCACTCTTGTTGATTGGCAGCAACAGGAGACAAGCACCACAAACCTTATGAACTACAAAAAATGACGACCGGAGGAAACATTTCAGATCATGTAACTACAGGATACAACTAGAAAATTCCCGCGGAAATTTTGATGGGCTTGCCACCTGTGCTGTGAACCTCGGGCCCGGTGCACCAACGGCTACCGTGCTAGCACCTAGCAAGACAGCCTCAAGTACCGAAAAGGTTGATGCAGTCCCATAGTGTCCCCACATCATGCCATGTGTCTATTTGCCTTTAGAAATGAGTAAATTAGCTAAAATGCTAACATGCTAACAGCCATCATGCTAGCACCTAGCAAGAGGGCCTCAAGTTTAGAAAGTGCCACGGTTGTCCTATAACCTTCCTACATCATGCCATGTGTGTATTTGCCTTTAGAAATGAGTAAATTAGCTAAAATGCTAACAGTCATCATGCTAGCACCTAGCAAGAGGGCCTCAAGTTTAGAAAGTGCCACGGTTGTCCTACAACCTTCCTACATCATGCCATGTGTCTATTTGCTTTTAGAAATGAGTAAATTAGCTAACATGCTAACAGTCATCATGCTAGCACCTAGCAAGAGGGCCTCAAGTTTAGAAAGTGCCACGGTTGTCCTATAACCTTCCTACATCATGCCATGTGTGTATTTGCCTTTAGAAATGAGTCAATTAGCTAAAATGCTAACAGTCATCATGCTAGCACCTAGCAAGAGGCCCTCAAGTTTAGAAAATGCCACGGTTGTCCTACAATCTTCCTACATCATGCCATGTGTGTATTTGCCTTTAGACATGAGTAAATTAGCTTAAATGCTAACATACTAGCAATTAGCATTTAGCCACAGGGAGAGTTGAGAAGTTTATCTCAAAAATGAGCCGTTAATCACGTTTTGGCCGCATTACGCGCGCAAAAATGGGAAGATTAAGGTATAATAATAGCTAAACATCACAAGGAATAACAATATGGGCTTGCTCAGTAATGCAAGCCCATAATAAGAAACACCCCAAAAGGATCTCGGGGGTCAACAGGGGTTGATGAAACCCTGTCATCCAATGTGACACGTCCTTTTGCAGCCACAGGGAGCAGCAGCTGCAATGCTGATTAGCATCAACGACACCCCCACCCCATCAATCTGATCTCCTGTAAGAGCCTGTTAAAGCCAAATGGGTCGGCGTGTTCAAACTGACATCTTGTCAGTAACAGATTCTCTTATCTGTACCGACTTTGAGGATAAACAACAGCGAGCTTGTCAAATCTAAAAAGGTGAACATGCTAATCAGTCACTGGCTTCGACTACGGGGGCCCGCCTGTTGCGACACGGGCGAGAACATCCGCACACTGCAAGCACCTTTGGGGATAGAGATCGTATCGTAATGTCTACCTGTGGCGAAAGGAGGCCGTCCAACGTCCAATAAAAACAGGAGCCGCAAAAATCAACATCAAACTCAACTGTCCGGTCCAGTCCAGACCATTTTCCATCAAAGAAAAGCTAGTGAGCTAACCAGTTCGCTTCAAAAGTATTTCTCAAAAATGTACCACTTCCACACAGACTGGGAGGAGGACTTGTTTTCACTCATTCATTCATAGCATCATGCAGTGTTAATGTAATGTAATGTAAGGTAATGTCTCAATGTTTTGTATCATTACTGCCGCCTAGTGACCAGAATACTACACATCACTTGTATTTCAATATGCTTTGACTACTGAGAGACCTAAGTCAGATTATTAATGAATTTCATTAAAAGATGCAATATATATATTTATTACTAGTATTACTGTCTGGTTTAATTCTTACATGAGCCTAATAATAAAATAACAGTGTAAGTTAACTTATTATTTATTTTTAGTTTTGTTTTATTCCTTTTAGGTTTTTTTAAATATATAATAATAATATAATAATATATTATTATAATATATAATATAATATATAGTTTTTTTAAATAATATTTTATTACTTTATTTATGACTAGTATTACTGTCTGGTTTAATTGTTAATTGTTGAGCCTAATTGAAAATAACAGTGTAAGTTAACTTATTATTCCTTTTAGTTTAGTTTTATTCCTTTTTAGTTAAAAAAAACTACATAATAATTTAATGTTATAATATATAATAAATATATAATATAATATATATAGTTTTTTAAATAATATTTTATTACTTTATTTATTACTAGTATTATTGTTTGGTTTAATTCTTACATGAGCCAAATTGAAAATAACAGTGTAAGTTAACTTATCATTCCTTTTTAGTTTAGTTTTATTCCTTTTTATTTATTTTTAAATATATAATAATATATTTTTATAGTATATAATTAATATATAGTTTTTTAAATAATATTTTATTACTTTATTTATTACTAGTATTACTGTTTGGTTTCATTCTTACATGAGCCAAATTGAAAATAACAGTGTAAGTTAACTTATTATTCCTTTTTAGTTTAGTTTTATTCCTTTTTAGTTTTTTTTAAATATATAAAAATAATATAATAATATATTATTATAATAATTAATATATAATAGAATATATCGTTTTTTTAAATAATATTTTATCGCTTTATTTATGACTAGTATTACTATTTGGTTTAATTCTTCCATGAGCCAAGGACCACGTGCGCGTGCATGCCGTGGGTGTCAGGATTTAACAAAAACATTCATGCTGTGGGAATAACCGTTTACACTGGAGGGACAACACTTTCATGGATGACATTAAGGCTCGCAGGCTTTGTGTTTGCACCCGGGAGTCTTCATTGAAACTCTCCCTATTAATGCGGCATGCATCGTCAGAAAGCTGCCCACTGCAGAGGATTACGACGTCCATAGAAACCTGCTGCAGAAACGTGCAGCCCCCCACGAGATGGGAAGCATCCCGATGCCGGCCTGTATTGTTGCCCAACAGCCACACATGTAAAGGGATGACTTCCACGGGGGGCCCCGATGCAATGTAGCGACGGCGGTTATTAAGCCCGTAGAGATGGCGGTTGGAGGAATAAGGAGGGGGCGGTTGAGTAGGAAAAAGCTCATTAAAACTACTGTCATTGAGCAAATGAACAATAAAAAAAAGAGCATAAGAATGAACACCAGACACCGTGAAAGGAAGGGAAAAATAGATGAGAGCCGAGACTGGAGGAGAAAAGCTGATAAGCGATGGGGAGGGAGGGAGGGACATGTAGGGAGGGGGAGGGGGGGGGGGTTTGAAATGTGTGCAGCAAGAGTTACAGTACGGCCTTTGCAATCCGTCCCTTTCACATAAAACTGTCTCTAACGGCGGAATACAATCAGTGAAAAATTTCGATTCCTCCGCACTCATTCAGATGAGGCATTCGGAGGTTGCTTCTTTTTATTCTGTCAAACTCCATTCTCCGTTTCCAGATGGAGTCGTTTCTCTTCCACTTCTTTTCACCCGCTGCTGGCTTCCATGAAACACAACAGGGCGGCCGACATCCGACATCCGCCTGGACTACAGTAAAAGTGTTCGCATCCGGTAATGGTCCTCTGGAGGACGTGTGCAAACTTCAGTCAAAAAAACCTAACCCTAACCCCAAAAGTCTGAATCCCAGACATCACCTGTTTACACGTACAAATGACATTTTTAAAAATACACACAAGCATACGTCTTATTTTTATTGCATATTTTCTCAGATTATTTCTACTATATTGTGTAATATGAGTGTAAAGGTGACTATAGGGGTGTTATTCTATGTCTGAGGGCTCTGACAATATTAATGATGCTGCATTACAGTACTACCCTCACCTTTTATTGCCTAGTAGTCAAGTACTAGTAGTCATGTTGTGGTATTCCTGGTACTAGTCATGTACTAGTAGTCATGTCATGGTATTCCTGGTAGTAGTCATGTCATGGTATCTCTGGTACTAGTCATATACTAGTAGTCATGTCATGGTATTCCTGGTAGTAGTCATGTACTAGTAGTCATGTCGTGGTATTCCTGGTAGTAGTCGTGTACCAGTAGTCATGTCATGGCATTCCTGGTAGTAGTCATGTCATGGTATTCCTGGTAGTAGTCATATATTAGCAGTCATGTCATGGTATTCCTGGTAGTAGTTGTGTACTAGTAGTCATGTTGTGGTATTCCCGGTAGTAATCATGTACTAGTAGTCATATCGTGGTATTCCTAGTAGTAGTCATGTACTAGTAGTCATGTTGTGGTATTCCTGGTAGTAGTCACATAATGGTATTCCTGGTAGTAGTCATGTCATGGTATTCCTGGTAGTAGTCATGTCATGGTATTCCTGGTAGTAGTCATGTCATGGTATTCCTGTAGTAGTCATGTACTAGTAGTCATGTAATGGTATTCCTGGTAGTAGTCATGTCATGGTATTCTTGGTAGTAGTCATGTACTAGTAGTCATATCATGGTATTCCTAGTAGTAGTCATGTACTAGTAGTCATGTCATGGTATTCCTGGTAGTAGTCATCTCATGGCATTCCTGGTAGTAGTCATGTCATGGTATTCTCCTAGTAGTAGTCATGTCATGGTATTCCTGGTAGTAGTCATGTACTAGTAGTCATGTCATGGTATTCCTGGTAGTACTCATGTACTACTACCAGGAATACTACTCCTAAGTATAATACAAATCCAGTTACTGTTGTGACCGTCCTCCAGGTAGAACTCAAGTCTGAATCCCAGACATCACTTCCTGTTTACACGTACAAATGACATTTTTTAAAATACACATAAGCATAAGTCTTATTTTTATCGCATATTTTCTCTGATTATTTCTACAATATTGGGTAATATGAGTGTAAAGGTGACTATAGGGGTGTTATTCTATGCCTGAAGGGCTCTGACAATATTAAAAAAGGAGATGATAAACAGCTTTCCTATGGTGAAACTATAAAAATATTCCATTCCGAAATAAGGAATCGGGTCTGGAACTAATGAACCTTGATAAATGGACAGGATGTCATAACTAAAGATGTTAGAAAACACATCCCTGCAAATGTTGCTATTAAGAGTCCTTTTCTTTTTTTAAGGATCTGTGGGTGATGCTGCATTACAGTACCACCCTCACCTTTTATTGCCGCCCTAAGACCCGTCGCCCGTCTTATCACTTATCACGATAACTTCTTTAAAAAAGTAAGATGAAGGAGCACGTCCGTCCTCCGCACTGCCGAGCACCTGCCTGAGCTTATTTGGTCAAGAGTCTCAAAAGGGAAAGTGGATTGAGGCGAAGTGTCAACATTCCATTTAACCAAATCCACAGCGCCTTTCTTCTTCGCCTCGTCGTTATGTAAACTCAGACTTTGATCTCCGTCAGCTTTATCGCAGCAGCCAGAGACACATGATCACAGGCTTTCAGCACCTCAGACGAGGATGGAAGGAAAGATATGGATGGGAGTCGTGCGTTTAGGAGAAATGGGTCTTCACCAGGAAGGGGCGAAGGAAGCGGCACGACCGGGATATATTATCCCTCAGGACGCAGACCAAAACTCTGGTTATGGCACTGACTATGCTGACGTAAACAGACCGAAAAAATGATGCCTGATTTTGGCAGCCAACAAGTGCTTGAAGGGGATGTTGTATACGGAACGTCTTGTATTTAATCGGCATACCATAGTACACGGTAAGACCATGTACAGTTAGGGGTGCCCTGGTAGTAGTCATGTACTAGTAGTCATGTCGTGGTATTCCTGCTAGTAGTAGTCATGTACTCGTAGTCATGTCGTGGCATTCCTGGTAGTTGTCATGTACTAGTAGTATTGTCATGGTATTCCTGGTAGTAGTCATGTACTAGTAGTCATGTCATGGTATTCCTGGAAGTAGTCATGTACTAGTAGTCATGTACTAGTAGTCATGTCATGGTATTCCTGGTAGTAGTCATGTACTAGTAGCCATGTCGTGGTATTCCTGGTAGTAGTCATGTACTAGTAGTCATGTCATGGTATTCCTGGTAGTAGTCATGTACTAGTAGTCATGTCATGGTATTCCTGGAAGTAGTCATGTACTAGTAGTCATGTACTAGTAGTCATGTCATGGTATTCCTGGTAGTAGTCATGTACTAGTAGCCATGTCATGGTATTCCTGGTAGTAGTCATGTACTAGTAGTCATGTCATGGTATTCCTGGTGGTAGTCATGTACTAGTAGTCATGTAATGGTATTCCTGGTAGTAGTCATGTACTAGTAGTCATGTCATGGTATTCCTGGTAGTAATCACATAATGGTATTCCTGGTAGTAGTCATGTACTAGTAGTCATGTCATGGTATTCCTGGTAGTAGTCATGTCATGGTATTCCTGGTAGTAGTCATGTAATGGTATTCCTGGTAGTAGTGATGTACTTGTAGTCATGTGATGGTATTCCTGGTAGTAGTCATGTCATGGTATTCCTGTTAGTAGTCACATAATGGTATTCCTGGTAGTAGTCATGCACTCGTTGTCATGTCATGGTATTCCTGGTAGTAGTCATGTCATGGTATTCCTGGTAGTAGTCATGTACTAGTAGTCATGTCCTGGTATTCCTGGTAGTAGTCATGTCATGGTATTCCTGTCTCATAGTATTACTGGTGCAGAGTGACCACAATACTTCATATGACCTGTCTTTCAATTTTTGGACTAATCATAGGAAAACCGTGTTACAGCGAGGGAGCGATATTCAAACCGCAAAATAGTGAGGGACGACTCCATTTAGTGACAATAAACAATAAAAAGTCATTTTGAATGCGGCTGTTGAAAGAAGTCATTGGACACCCGTGTTGTATAAACACTATAAACGCTAAACGCCAACCCCAATTATCCCGTCCAAGTGCTGCCCATAATGACGCAACATCATCCTGAATATGAATAGCATATTGCATGCGTGCGTACGGCAGCCATGCTGCAACACTTTGACGTTATTAAGGGTTCATCGTCCGGTTGCCTCAGCGCCAAAAGGCTGCCATCCATCCACCCAATTAAGACCTAATTGATTTACTGCTGCAGAATGGAAGTGACAGAGAAATACCGACAGAGACCGGGAGAAGAAAATTCAGACGGCCAGATTGCCCTTGCAGTCAGACCGTCTTATCAATTTGATTAGAGTGTGAAAGGACACTTAAGATCTAAATTGCCGCCACATTAGCAGTCCACTCAGCCGACCCCTCCCCCCGCCCCCCCAATGATTTGCAATCCCGGTTTGAGGTATTGCGGGAGACTGGAAAGATTATTTGATTTCACTTAGATATGCTCACACAAATCAAGTGGCGATTAGATAATGTCAGCGCTAAATATAAGGGGACCCGCTTCATTTGAAATATTGATTACGGTTTTCAAAATGTTTCTTTGCCTGTAATAATTTTTTTTTTAAAAAAACACAGACGGCATAGGATAACGATTTCTGCAGCACTGACAATGATTATATTTTTATGAGTTCTCAGGAAGGCAAGTTAGCATGTACATGCTAACATATGAGGAGTCTAAGGACTACAAGGTTGTTTTTTTCCGGCCCATCACGTGACGGGACTACACCTGATTTAGATGCGCATAAAGTTTGTTAGCAAAAATAAAACAAAAATAGTTGTCGCTCACCATTTTGCAGTTCAAAAATTGCGCCCTCGCTTTAATGCGTTTTTTTCACAGAATTAATGGACGCCGTTTTGTGGTTGACGATAGCCTATTATTTTTATTATTACAAAATATATGTATATTAAGCTAATCTTACATATTCATGCCCTAAATTAAGCATTTTCAATCATAAAAATGGCTAAGTGAACTAAAATACAAATCCAGTTCCTGTTGTGACCATCCTCCAGGTAGACCTCAAGTCTGAATCCCAGACATCACTTCCTGTTTACACGTACAAATGACACTTTTTAAAATACACACAAGCATATGTCTTATTTTTATCGCATATTTTCACAGATTATTTCTACAATATTGGGTAATATGAGTGTAAAGGTGACTATAGGGGTGTTAGTCTATGTCTGAGGGCTCTGACAATATTAATGATGCTGCATTACAGTACTACCCTCACCTTTTATTGCCTAGTAGTCATGTACTAGTAGTCATGTAGTGGTATTCCTGGTAGTAGTCCTGTACTAGTAGTCATGTCATGGTATTCCTGGTAGTAGTCATGTACTAGTAGTCATGTCATGGTATTCCTGGTAGTAGTCATGTCATGGTATTCCTGGTAGTAGTCATGTCATGGTATTCCTGGTAGAAGTCATATACTAGTAGTCATGTCATGGTATTCCTGGTAGTAGTCATGTACTAGTAGTCATATCATGGTATTCCTAGTAGTCATGTACTAGTAGTCATGCCGTGGTATTCCTGGTAGTAGTCATGTCATGGTATTCCTGGTAGTAGTCATGTCATGGTAGTAGTCATGTCATGGTATTCCCGGTAGTAGTCATGTCGTGTTTTTTTTTTTTTTAAATATACACACAAGCATACGTCTTATATTTAATCGCATATTTTCTCTGATTATTTCTACTATATTGGGTAATATGAGTGTAAATGTGACTATAGGGGTGTTAGTCTATGTCTGAGGGCTCTGACAATATTAAAAAAACGTTCGTTGGAGATCGCATATTTTCTCTGATTATTTGTACAATATTGGGTAATATAAGTGTAAAGGTGACTATAGGGGTGTTATTCTATGTCTGAGGGCTCTGACAATATTAAAAACCATCCGTAGGAGATCATAAACAGCTTTTCTATGGTCAAACTATACAAATATTCCATTCAGAAATAAGGAATCGGGTCTGGAACTAATAAACCTTGATAAATGAGGGACAGGATGTGATAACTGAAGATGTCAGAAAACACATCACTGCAAATATTAAGAGTTCTTTTCTTTTTTAAGGCTCTGTGGGTGATGCTGCATTACAGTACCAACCTCACCTTTTATTGCCGCCCTTTTCCCCCCCGTCTTATCACTTATCACGATAACTTATTACAGTAAGAACGGGCAGACAAATCTGGATGTTTAAATGAAGGATGAAGTCATAAATATACAAGAGGAATGTCGAGTCACTGGCCGCTGCCATATAACACATACAGTATATTTTTATGTCAGACGCGATAAAAAAAAGCAATGCAACCCATACTTTCAAGGTGCGGGGGTCTATTAGGGATTTTAACCGATGTGTCCCTGAAAAGCCCCCCCACTGGATGTTTTGATCAGCTCGTGGGTGCCAGTTTGGGCACTGCCACAAATGGTGTAATATATTACAACAGCTCTGCAATAAATCCCCTCTCGGTGATGATGATGACGATGATGGCGCTTTGATTGAAGCGTCGCTGATGATTAATCCGTCGGTCGTTTCTGGAGCTTGTAAAGTGCAAACCCGTTGACCCATGGTGCATCGGAATATAAACACGATATAAACAATATGTGATATAAAGGATATTTGGCCGATAATAGACATTTTCATTCTGTCGCAATAATGCTGGTTGATGATGCAATCCAGTCGTGTCCAAATAAAAACACAGCGACAACCAATGAGAAACAGGCTGCTTGTCAGCTGATGAAAATGTGGACTGAATGGGATTTGGTGTCAGGTATTCACAGCGTCATCATCTCTTGATGGCAAAGGCCAAAAAGCTTTCTCTCTTTGAACACGGTGGGGTTGTTTAATAATAATAATTAATAATAATAATAAATTATTTTATGATTAATAATATTATTATTAATAATATTAATGATATTAATTTTTTAAATACATTTAAATTGACAATTTATTATTATTTACTACTATTATTAATAATAAATAATAAATAATAAATAATAAATAATAAATAATAAATAATAAATAATAAATAATAAATAATAAATAATAAATAATAAATAATAAATAATAAATAATAAATAATAAATAATAAATAATAAATAATAAATAATAAATAATAAATAATAAATTTTATTTGTATAGCACTTTTTAAAATACTCTTACACTTTACAGTAAAAGATGCATTAAAAAACAACATACATACATCCATACATTCATTCATTCATTCATTCACAGAGATGGCCGAGGGTGGGGAAAGACAAAATAAGAAGCCAAAAAGTTACCACTTCCACACAAAATAGGAGGAGAACTCATTCATTCATTTTCTACCGCTTTTCCTCACGAGGGTCGCGGGGGGTGCTGGAGCCAATCCCAGCTGTCTCCGGGCGAGAGGCGGGGTACACCCTAGACTGGTCGCCAGCCAATCACAGGGCACATATAGACAAACAACCATTCACACTCACATTCATACCTATGGACAATTTGGAGTGGCTAATTAACCTAGCATGTTTTTGGAATGTGGGAGGAAACCGGAGTACCCGGAGAAAACCCACGCATGCACGGGGAGAACATGCAAACTCCACACATACATGGCCGAGGGTAGGGAAAGACAAAATAAGAAGCCAAAAAGTTACCACTTCCACACAAAATAGAAGGAGAACTCATTCATTCATTCATTTTCTACCAGTTTTTCCTCACAAGGGTGCTGGAGCCTATCCCAGCTGTATTCAGGCTGAGAGGCGGGGTACACCCTGGACTGGTGGCCAGTCAATCACAGGGCACATATAGACATTCCGAGCTAAAAACAAGGCTAAAATCGGGGCTGTTGAGCTGCAATTAAATGTTTTGCATTTTGAAGCTCCTCTAAGAACTTCCTGAAGATCCGCCTCTGTGAAATGTAAATACTTGCAGTTTTTCAACTGGTCTTTAAATTTGGATGAGTGTATTTCAGCGTCTTTAATTGCAACCCCCCCGGTCTGGCTTTGTCTTCACAGGGATGCGTTTAGCTACATCAATCTGTATTCCATAGTACAGACAAAATTTGATACTGAAGTACTTTTACAGTACATTAAATGCATACACTTGACGGCGGGCGCTGAGGATTTATATCATCATGCATCCAGATGTGAAAATATGAAGGACGATCTCGTAAAAAGACTCCAAATCTCATTCACGTGATGCTAAAATGTCCGTTTTTGCCCCTACTGGAGTCAAAACAAAAGGTCATTTCATTCAATGCCAATCAATCACCAGAAATCTAAAGATTATGAACCCTTTAGAACGGGGGGTGGATTTAAATATGTATGGCAAATATGAAAGAGCATAAAGAATCACATAAAGCAGTCAGAAAGAAACGTCCTCCCCCCCCCGCCCCTTCAGTGATTCTTCAGCTCACATCTTCCTCAAAGATGACAGAGTTGAAAGATGATGATGTGCAAGGTGAGTTTTACTTTTCCATTTGTGAAATCTGCTCACATTCCGCCTGCCCTGCGCTAATCTCATTCCCTTATTTGCAAAGACTTCCAGGTTGACCGAATGGACCCGCTATTGCAAGCCGAAAAAGCTGTCGACTGTCTGGGCTTTTTAATGGCTTCCCTTGCACGGCAGTTGAAGAAAAATAAAGAAAAAAAAAAGATGACAAACATGTGTCTCAAAGCCCAAAGCAACGTCCTCTCGTCAACCGAAGACAAGGTCTGCTCAGACTTTGCTGAACTTTGGCTGGGGTGGCTGACCGCTCACTCCAGCGCTGGCATTGCAGTTGTTTGTACTCACTCCAAATACAATAAATCCTTAAACTTAGCTTTTGGCTCAAGATTTGATCAAATGAAAGAACCCGGGTGGCTCCCGCCCTGGTGAAAGGGTAAGACCCCCACACGCCAAGGCTCAGAAATGGGACTACAGAGCTTTTATGTTCATTTTCGGCCCATTGTATCAAGTTGTGGACTCATGTAGAGCAGCTACACACAATAACTGGCACAGAAAGCTTTCTAGATCTTCCAGAATCTGCTCCTATTAATGAGCCAAAAGACCCGGGCTGTGCAGCAACTCATTTTTGGCTCAATATTTGATCAAATGAAAGAACCCGGGTGGCTTCCGCCCTGGTAAAAGGGCAAGACCCCCACACGCTAAGGCTCAGAAATGGGACCACATACTTAAAAGGGACCCGTTATGCTCATTTTCGTCCCTTTGTGTCAAATTGTGGACTCATGTAGAGCAGCTACACACAATAACTGTCACAGAAAGCTTTCTAGATCTTCCAGAATCTGCACCTATTAATGAGCCAAGGCATCTTGAGGCATCGGGGAGCGAGGTTTTTCCACAAGGTACCATGGCGCAGTTGATTCTGAGCTCAAGAACAACAATTTGAAAAGCCGTGTGCTAAACTACTCAACCCCAACATTCCGCCCCTGCACAGTCGAGTGTCGAAATCGCAGCAGGGTCCTGATTGGACCAATAACGCGTACAGCGGTAGGGGCCCCAAGGAGAGGCTATTAGGTGATTGGTGCTTCATTTAAAGAATCACTTATGGTGGAGGATCCCTGACACCGGAGGGGCTCTTGGTGCAAATTAAAGCCACATTAAGGGAGTGAAGGACGAGCGAGTGGACTTCTCAGCTTCTCTTCCCTGCAGATATTTGTGTCTTTTGTGTAGCTTGGGGGCGGGAGGGGGGGGGTCTGGGGGATCAGATGCATTTCTATGTTGAACTCACAAATGGTGTTATTACTTTTTGTCAGCGCCGTTCGCTTCATTGGAAAAGGTGAGACAGCGTTCCCTCAAAGTCAATCCCCTCGCCAGCCCCACAGACGCCCTTTTTCTATAAGCACACAATTACAATATTTATGAGACGTCCTGCTGATGGAAACGTTATTTCTCCTCCCCATCTCCCCTTTTTTTTTTATTTCCTGTGAGTTCATTCGTACAGAATGAATATTAACAGACGGTCTTGCATCCGTGGACATACGTGGTACATACGGTACCTCCAAAGGCTACGATGATCATTATGAAAAATACAAAAAAGAATAAAATGATCATGCCAATGACTTGGGACAGCATAAAGAAATGCTTCCATCAGTGTGAATACCGTCCATCCACCTCGGGCGGACGGGGGGGTGGATTATAGCTAGTAAGCATATGATTGCGATTGCCGCACCTCCCGTCCTTCATTCCATTAAACCTGGGCGCCATAATGCACATCACAATCGCCTCTAGTGTTACAGTCGGGCGAGTGAAACCTCAATCATTTCAACTGTATGACGCGGCCGGGCCTGATTTATATGGCCGGCATCTCGAAGATTATCTCGCCACGGGGCAGGCCCTCCTCCAGATATACTATGAGAGCTTTTTCCCTTCCATTTGTTGGGACAAATATCCGGGGCTGTTAAGAGTTAGGATGGCCGCCCTTCAACCGGGGTGGACTTTCAGCTTTTATGACATCGTCATAGCTGCTAGCATGTGGACGGTACAAAAGAACTGCACGCACTCAGAATTAGCGGTGGGCAAAAACCGTTACAAGATCATTCCGATTCATTCAGTAATAAAAACAGCGGTTCATTTCCGTCAATTGGTAGTTAGCCTGTGATCTCCCCCCCGTCGTTCAGTCGTGTCGAGTCAGTCCGTTCACTCATGTTCACGTTTGTCCCGACTCAACAGCTCACCAACTAGTGCTGTGTCAGTCATGAACAAAACGGTCGGCGGACTGAACGGGTATTTTATCAGCGATTTATTCGTTCGCAAAAAAAAACTAGTTCTTTTGACCCGTTCGTTCACGAACACCACACCACGACTCAGAATCAAAACATGAGTCCGGCGACACGACAAAAGGTAATGATGCGGTGGTGATGATGATGGCATATCACAAATGCACGACGGCGACGCATCAGCACCGGGGAGCTGCTTGTGAGAAGAAGACGCCGTAAGTTTTCAACTTTTTTTATTTCCTTGTTTGCAATGATTAATCCCGTCATTTATCCAAACAATTAAGAGATTAATCGAAAAACTATTTTCTAGATTAATCGATGACAGAAATAATCGTTTAACCCAGCCCTACTGGCAAGATATTTTTTGTGGCAACATTTAAATCACTCCCACAAACAACAAGGAAGTCCCACCCGGCAGACCTGATTGTTTAGGTTTGGCATGTCCGTATTCCGTATGTCCCTATATTGGTATTCCCAAGTAGTACATATGGTATTTTGGAGTACCTGGTGCAATAATCTCACAACTGCTTTTCCATAAAATTAGAAAAGAATTGTAGCCATAAGGGCGCCAACATTTACCTCGTTTGTTGTCGGCTAACGTTTAGTTAACGAATGTATTGCCCAGGGGTGTCCCAAAAACACACGTCTCAACGTTAGCAAACATATGCTAACCGGTGTTGGTGGGGTTGTATTTTTGGGGGGTTGATCGGAGGGGCATGCAGCCCCCTTTTAAGGGAGGCAGAAGAGAATGCGGTATAACAAACGCAAAGGACACAGGTCGCAGTGAATAATTGATGATGTGATTTAAATGTCATAAATGCAATATGGCCGCCGAAATATGAAAGCATCAATCTCCAGCGGACGGATGAGGAGCCTGCAGTGAATCGATAAAAGAAACAAATGCCACGCGGTAGACAAATCACAATCCAAGAAAAAAACTCCCGGTTGTTCGAGACCACAACTTTTTAAGGCGACGTGGTTGCAACTCCTGGTCAATTCCCTTTCTTTGCTGGTGTGTTTTGATGTCGGCGTGAACGGTACTATTCCAGTGTTTTCAAATACGAAACCGGCCAGAAGTATACAGGCTTTTTTTCTTCGAGCTCCAACCCTGTGGAACTCCCTTTCTGCTGATATTAGAGCTGCTGTCTCAGTAGAAATGTCCAGACTGAAGACTCTGGGGGCAGCTAATGATGACCGAAGTAGAGACTGGGACAAGATCTGAGACGGTCCACCTCTTGGAGGTGCTGCCCGCTTTGACTCACCATCGTCCGAAGACCTGGACTATGTTATTGGGGGATCAGATTAGGGGATGTCGTCCATTGTTGCCAGCTTGTAAAGCCCTTTGAGACTTAATGTGATTAAGGGCTAAATAATTAAACTTGTCTAGACCTGACTTGGCTATGGCTACTGCAGTGTGAACGCTGGGGAGGGGGGGGGGGGGACGTATATCCGACACATACGTCATGGAGAGGTGTGGTTTATCATCCAAGACTTGGATTTTTTCGTCAGAAAATAATGGTAATGGTTTAATTTCATTTGAACATGCATCAGATTACAATTGAATGCATCCCATAATCAGTTCACAGTTCCACATGTCCAAAAAGGAGTAGGAAAAAGCAAAGCTTATTAAATCCTACCCCTCCATCTGGTACTTTTACAATCAGTAACTGTTACATTTGTTCACTTCCTGCTTTCCTAATATAGTTTAGTTTTTTATTTATTTATTTATTTTTTTTTAATAATGTACCTCGTACTGATATGACCATACAATGACATAATGGGTACCATAGTAACCGTCAATATAGTGATATATATATATAGCACATCCGCCCATACGATCCTAGGAACAGATGTCAGCAAGAAAATATTGACACAAAATCCTGCATATTGGCACAAATGTGGTTTTTCTCATGTTGTTTATTAGCTTGGCTATACTGAGACCTCAATATACATATGAATTTTTATATAAATCAGCTATGATTTCAAATACTGTACACTACCTTTTACAATTTTAGGGGTATTTGCACAAAGTATCAGATCGGTATCAGCAAGAAAGCAGAGACCGGAAGTGAAATCAGTGATATTATGCGTTACGTCGGTAAACACACGAGTGTCAATGCGTGTGACGTCGTGCTCAGATTGTTTGAGTAATGCGAACAGCCACATAAACGAGTGGATTCACGCCGTGACCGTAGCCTAATACTGCAGAGAAGCTGAAAGCTGGAATCTGGAACTCCACTAGCGAGCTGCCAGCAAACAGTGACTCATGATAGCCTGGACATTATTCGCTTCTTTCCTTCTTTCCACATCAAATGTTTGGCTGGGGAACCTCCTAGTGTCATCTACACTTCATCCACCTCATTTCACTGCAAGGTTATTAGTTGCTAGCCTGATGACTAAACCTGTGTGCTCGTGTTCATAACAGCAGGCTCATTCACTCTATATACAAAGGGGGGGTGGGGGGGTTCTAAGCTGGCTTTGGCTTCGGCAAACAACTCAGACGGAGAAATAAGATCTGTTTGCACAAAATGTGAGACATTGTTTCGGGTCCACGAGCCAGGAATACTGAAATGACTTGTGCAATTCTTTTTGGGGAAATGGGGAGACGGTCTATCCTTCAGTGCCTCTGCACACATGTCACTTTGCTTTATCTCAAGCCTACACACACACACACACACACACGTTTGTATACACAGTAGTGTCCTCTGGAGCAATAGTATTCTCTGGTTTAGGGAGTAGCCAGTCAGTGGTGTAATTACAACCTCCATCCTTGCTCTCTGCATCCCTGCTGGAGCAGGAACACCACGAATGAGCATTTCCCAGCCTAGCCTCATTTTGTAGGATTTTGCACAAAATGTACCGGAATTAGTAATCAAAGGCCACTTTTCATTCATACAGGACAGAAACTCTGATCAAAATAATAATGAAAATGACATATACATCATATACTGTATATATATATATATAGGATACATACACAAATATACATCCATACATACAGTATATATACACTCTACACTGGCGTCATTAGGGGCTTCAGCCCACCTAAAATAATATATTTTTTATTGATTTTTTAAATATTTTTTATTGATTTTTTTTTTTTTACAAAACAAATCTGACAAATTTCATATAATAGGGCAAAAGCAGGCTAATAAGTAAGCCATAAGCAGGTCAATACTAATTTTTTATTGATTTTTTTTTTTACAAAAAAATCTGACAAAATTCATAGAATAGGAGTAGTAGTAGTAATAATCAGAAGAAGAATTCAGCCCCCTAAGTAATTTGATATTTTTTATTTATGTATTTATTTTTAAATTTTTTTACCCAAAAAAATCTGACAAATTTCATATAATAAAAACAGGCTAATAAGCAAGCCAATAAGAAGGCCAATACTCGCCTACTACTACTACTACTACCACTACTACTACTACTACTACTACTAGTAGTAGTAGTAGTAATAATCAGAAGAAGAATAAATCAGCCCCCCTAAGTAATTTGATATTTATTTATTTATGTATTTATTTATTTATTTATCTATCTATCTATTTATTTGTTTATTTATTTGTTTGTTTATTTCTTATTTATTTTTTATCAAAAATAATCTCTGACAAAATTCATATAATACGGCAAAGGCAGGCTAATAAGCAAGGCAATAAGCAGGCTAATACTAGCCTACTAGTAGTACTAGTAATAAGAGTACCAGTACCATGCATACATAATATACATACAGTATATACATATACTGTATATACATACATAGTAGGGGTGAATGGGGGGGGATTGCTTCATGCAAATCAGCTTTTTATACTTTGTACACCACGCCACCACGCCGCATGTTCAATGCCGCCAAGCCTCTTCCAAAAGTCTTCAATGTTACTGAAACACAGATCAGACCCAAACATTGCTAGTAAAAAACCACCAGAGGTGAATACCATTTTAGTGCTTCATTTTTATATATCTCCCCTCTTTAATTCTTTAAAAAAAAAAAAAAGCATCTCACGATCAAGCAAAAGGTACTCGGCTCCAGCAGCAGTGATGAGTTTAATGAAAAGGAAAAGAAGTACGGACCAACGCTTTAACCAAATACAAAGAAAGTGGCAGAAAAAAAGGGTTTTTTTATGAACCTTCCTTAAAAGTTGTATTCATCACCCCCGAATGTGGATGTTGAAGATGATAAAAAATATGATAAAAAAAAAAAGCTGAATCAGCGGGAGAGAACCTTGAAAAGGCCGCTCGCTCGCCACTCGGTGGACGGTGACCAAAGCCTGCAAAATCAACACTAAAAGTTCAGGCTGCAAAGCGCACAGATGGATGAAAAAGCACATAAGAATCACAGCTATTAAAATAATCTGCCTTATAGTCGTACGGTCGCACAACTTCATAAGAAAAGAACTTTGTTCCCGCCACCTGCTGCCACCCCCGTCTTGTTCCGATTCTGGCTAATTCAGGGAGGTTTTGGCCGCAAAGCAGGCATTTTGGGTCCAGCAGATTTCACAAAAGTCTTTTATCATTTGCACAAAAGGAGTGTGTGTGTGTGTATGCAGATGTTGATGTGTGTGTGTTTATGTGTGTGCGCTTACATAAAGTGATGCAATTGGATTACGGTGGTGTGGCGCTGCACTTCTCCGGGTAAAGCTTTGCAAATCCTACCTGCCTTATTGAATTAGCTTTTGTTTCAAAGTTGTCGGACAAGGATGCGCGGCGCAGCAAAGCGGCTAATTCCTCTCACCTGGGAACGTACACGCAAAAAACATCATGGATACGCTGTACCGCCAAAAAACATTTTTAACAACTAGAAAAAGCAATCTTCATTCGCTAAATGTACTGCAAAAAAAAAAGGTCAGTAAGGATAATTCATAATGCCGCCTACAGAGAACATACTAACTTCCCCTGCGACCCTAGCGAGGATGAGCGGCATAGAAAAAGGATGGAAATATTCAAGGATAGCACCGAAGCACAGATTGTTAAATGGAGCAATTTACCGTATTTTCCCCAACTATAAGTCGCACTTTTTTTTCATAGGTTGGCTGTTTCTGTGACTTATACTCCAGTGCGACTTATGTATGTTTTTTTCTACCTAATTATGCATTTTTGGCCTTGTGCGACTTATACTCCAGTGCTACTTATGTATGTTTTTTTTCTACCTAATTATGCATTTTTGGTCTTCTGCGACTTATACTCCAGTGCGACTTATGTATGTTTTTTTTCTACTTAATTATGCATTTCTGGTCTTGTGCGACTTATACTCCAGTGCTACTTATGTATGTTTTTTTTTCTACTTAATTATGCATTTTTGGCCTTGTGCTCCTTATACTCCAGTGCTACTTACATATGTTTTTTTGTACCTAATAATGCATTTTTGGCCTTGTGCGACTTATACTCCAGTGCTACTTATGTATGTTTTTTTTCTACCTAATTATGCATTTTTGGTCTTCTGCGACTTATACTCCAGTGCAACTTATGTATGTTTTTTTTCTACTTAATTATGCATTTCTGGTCTTGTGCGACTTATACTCCAGTGCTACTTATGTATGTTTTTTTTCTACTTAATTATGCATTTTTGGCCTTGTGCGCCTTATACTCCAGTGCTACTTATGTATGTTTTTTTTTCTACTTAATTATGCATTTTTGGCCTTGTGCAACTTATACTCCAGTGCTACTTACGTATGTTTTTTTCTACCTAATTATGCATTTTTGGCATTGTGCGACTTATACTTCAGTGCTACTAACGTATGTTTTTTTTCTACCTAATTATGCATTTTTAGCATTGTGCGACTTATACTCCAGTGCTACTTACGTATGCTTTTTTCTACCTAATTATGCATTTTTGGCTTTGTACAACTTATACTCCAGTGCTACTTACGTATATTTTCTTCTACCTACTTATGCATTTTTGGCCTTGTGCGACTTATACTCCAGTGCTACTTAAGTATGCTTTTTTTCTACCTAATTATGCATTTTTGGCCTTGTGCGACTTATACTCCAGTGCTACTTACGTATGTTTTTTTTTCTACCCAATTCTACATTTTTGGCCTTGTGCGACTTATACTCCGAAGTGACTTATAGTCCAGAAAATACGGTATACAACAATAGCACTTATAGCCATAATTACAGATGCTTTTATTAGACAGCATTGGAGATGAATTTGGGTCCTCCTGGCTATTGATGTCTTGTTCCATCGGCTCCCCTCGAGGGGGCCGTGCTCCTGGCCTTTGCTGGCTTTTTTTTTTTTTAAAGATGACTGCTTATTGGATGGAATAGGCCCTAAAACACAGCATTTACCTGCGGAATCATTGCAGCTGTTGGGCTGAATGGCTAAAAACTCCTCCGTGCCGCCCGTTAAAGTGAGTTATTCCCCTCGCATGGCGGGATTGCTGTAAGTACAAGGCGGCGTCGGAGCACTATCCCCCTCATGGCTATTGATTTTTGTGTTTTTAATCAATAAATACTCCCCCCCCCTCCCTCTTTAAGTGATTGGAAATGGATTGAAAAGTATGATGGTTGCAGGATAAGTCAGAAAGCGTACATTGAGTGCGTAGTCACTCAAAAATACAAACGAAAAGTGAGAATTAAGCGCCGTTGTTGTCGGAAAAATCAGTTGGACTTGTAGAAAACTCGGAGCCAAATGGGAAGTAGCTCGTTCGAATCTCAATAAAAACATTTTTTGGAGGCTCATGATGATATTGCCAAGTCTTCCATCTATACGTGCATTTATTGAATTTATTCCATCTCCCTAATCTCAGCAGCAACGGAATAAGAAAATGTAACAAATCCAGATTTGTGATGGAATAAGGCATTTTTTGGTTTTATTAGTTTTGTTTAACTTTCTTTTTAAATAATCTTTGTCAAATCTATTGACTTTATCATGTAACTTTTTGATCAACCTAATTAAAAAAAAGACAACTTTGTCCGTTTCTCATAACGTTGCAGTGTGCAAAAATATTTTTTGAAATAAAATGACTTGAAATAAAAATGAAATAAAAATCCTTCAAATATTATTATTTATATTAATATTATTTATATTAT
The DNA here is from genome assembly GCF_037039965.1 of Doryrhamphus excisus. NCBI lineage: Eukaryota > Metazoa > Chordata > Actinopteri > Syngnathiformes > Syngnathidae > Doryrhamphus > Doryrhamphus excisus. The sequence continues at coordinate 19,018,379 of NC_136358.1, read as the reverse complement.
TAATATTATATTAATTTATTATTAGTTATTTATTCTCCCAAAATTGCTACTTTTTTCTCGTTAAAATAGGACTTTTTTCTGTTAATATTTTGACTTTATTCTTGTAAAATTACCATGTAAAATTGCCATTTTGTCCTTATTTTCGCAGTTTTTTTCTAATTGTTTAAACTCACTAATTCCTTGAACTCCTTGTAATTTATGACTTTACTCCTAGAATATTTTGACTTGATTTTTGTCTACTTTTTTCTAGTTAGAATAGGACTTTTTCTGTTAATATTTTGACTTTATTCTTGTAAAATTACAGCCATTTTTTCCTTATTTTCGCAGTTTTTTTTCTAATTGTTTGAACTCACTAATTGCTTGAACTCCTTCTTGTAATTTATGACTTTACTCCTAGAATATTTTGACTTGATTTTTGTAACATTCAAACTTTTTCCGCAACCAAATTCTCCAAAAATTGAATATAAAAGGACATTATTTTCCCTCATATTATGTTATTTTCATAAAATGACATATTACGGCAGATTTTTCCATTTTTGCCGTTGCAGGGGGCCAACAAAAAAACAGAAGCAGGTACAAATGGCCCCCGGGCTGCACTTTGGAGAGCTCTGGTTTAGAAAAATGGGGCCCTGGGATTGCTCGCCACACACCCGTAACGAGGCCAACTGGTCATCGTGGCGTCCGTCAGTGCTGCCGACTGAAGGGATAAATTCACGACTCCCTGAAGGATTGGCTCTGGATGCGTGTTCGTGTATCAGCAGTAGGGGGGGGGGTGTCCCATTTGGTGAAGGTCAAGCATCTACAGGGGGGGTTGGGGAGTTGGTCTGCTGACTGTGATACCACAGAAACTGCCGGTAAATATTGATCAGCGGCCTTTACAGCAGATGCTTATCACAAAGGAAATTGATCGGATGGGGTGACATTACTCCGCGTGGGTCCAACAGTGACCTTACACGCTGAAAAAAAAAAAAAAGTGTCGCATATAATAGCAATGACCACATGATGCTTAAGATCAGCCACAAGGAAATATTCCACAAAAGAAACACGATGGAAGTTTAAAGCCTTTCTCTCCTGCCCAAGTGAGGACGGGCGAAATGGGCCGACAAAGGCCAAAGGCTCTTTGTCGGGGGGGTCGGCATGTGGCGTCAGCTCTGTGAGGAAACCACAACTCTATTTGGCTTGATGGCTTCCCGTCACGGGTGAGCAGGGGTGTCGTTGCAGCTGGAGCTGGTCGATGCGTTCAAGGAAAAGTGCACGTTTTTTTTTCCCCGATGTTGCCCATCATCCACAATCCTTATATGAGACATGATCATCTTTTCTTTGCATTGTAAAGATATACAGTAAAAACAGCTACAAACATACTTACATATAATGTCACCTGCATATTAACCAAGCTATAGCCACATTATTATTATTATTATTAACATAGCTATGTGTTTGGGAAACTTCTGGTGACCAACATGAGGCGTGCAAAACGTCCATGTTTAAAACCACGCAAGCGTTGATGTGGTTTGTGTACGTGTGTGATGGATATGCAAGAGAAGATAAGGTGTGTGAATTTAAAAAAATGTAAAAATAAGGGAAAAATGGCTGTAATTTTACAAGAATAAAGTCAAAATATTAACAGAAAAAAGTCCTATTCTAACGAGAAAAAAGTAGCAATCCATTTTTCTGAACCAGAGGTCTCCAAAGTGCAGCCCGGGGGCCATTTGTACCTGCTTCTGTTTTTTTGTTGGCCCCCTGCAATGGCAATAATGGAAAAATCTGCAGTAATATGTCATTTTATGACAATAACATAATATGAGGGAAAATAATGTCCTTTTAGATTCAAAGTTGTAATTTTTTAATTTGGAAAATTTGGTTAAGGAAAAAGTTTGATTGTTACAAAAATCAAGTCAAAATATTCTAGGAGTAAAGTCATAAATTAGAAGAAGGAGTTCAAGCAATTAGTGAGTTCAAACAATTAGAAAAAAAATGCAAAAATAAGGGAAAAAATGGCTGTAATTTTACAAGAATAAAGTCAAAATATTAACAGATTCTAACGAGAAAAAGTAGCAATTTTGGGAGAATAAACTTGTAATATTTGAAAGAGAAGCAGTCATTTTATTTTTTAAAATATTTGTGAACATTTTAACGTTATGAGTAACAGACAAAACAAGATAAAGTTGTCATTTTTGTTTTAGGTTGGGCAAAAAGTTACATGAAAAAAGTCAATATGTCACTTGAATAGATTTGACAAAAATTATTAAAAAAAAAGTTATAAACAAAACTAATAAAACCAAAAAATGGCTTTAATTTTACAAGAATAAAGTCTAAATATTAACAGAAAAAAGTCCTATTCGAACGAGAAAAATGTAGCAATTTTGGGAGAATAAACTTGTAATATTTGAAAGAGAAGCAGTCATTTTATTTTTAAAAATATTTTTGAACATTGTAACGTTATGAGTAACAGACAAAACAAGATAAAGTTGTCATTTTTTTATTAGGTTGGGCAAAAAGTTACATGACAAAGTCAATATGTCACTCGAATAGATTTGACAAAGATTATTAAAAAAAAAAAGTTAAACAAAAATAAAACCAAAAAATTGGCTTTAATTTTACAAGAATAAAGTCAAAATATTAACAGAAAAAAGTCCTATTCTAACGAGAAAAAAAATTAGCAATTTTGGGAGAATAAACTTGTAATATTTGAAAGAGAAGCAGTCATTTTATTTAAATGGATATGCAAGAGAAGATAAGGTGTATTTTATCATGGGGGAAGAGGGGAAAAAGACGTTGAATGCATTTGTCACGCGAATGCAACGTCGGTAGTTGATGACGGACGTGCTCCATCACACCTACACATCCTGTACTCAAGTCTATCAGTCACAATCTTTTCCGGCTCAAACACAAAGAAGCGCTTTTTTCAGCTAACAACTGGCAAAAAAAAGCCCAAACCACCTTTGCATCATATTGAAGTTTTGTGTTTACTAGTTCGAGAGAGGCCGACAACATCTGTAACGCAAGTGAAATCATTTTCTAAGTGATTCAATCCCCACAGCCAACATCTTTGCCCTTTTGGCCTTCATCGGAATTGAAGATGAGACCCATCAAGTTGGGCCCTGATTATTAAAGCTGCACACAAAAAGAAATCACAGGATCCAATTAAAGCGACCAGCTAGCGACCCCTGTTCCGGTTTTCCAATTCAACTCCACACAGACACCAAAAAATGTGAAGAAAGAACTGTCCCTTCCAGATACAACAAGGTCAAAGTGCAGAAACAGATCAACAACTGTGGTATATTACCAAAATGTCAGCATCTTTCAAGTCTGAAGGAGCAAAAGGGCCTCGGATACCTCGGCGAAGCATCAAAAGGAAAGTACTCAGACGAGGAAATTGGATGGTGAGCTTGAAAGTTAAAAAAGATTGGGGAGAAATTGCAAAAGCAAAGGATGCGGAAATACACGAGTATGCAAACTGGAACACAGTGACCTTACGCGACACCAGACTCCATTGCTTTTGCCGTCCAATCCAAGAAAAGTCTCCCAGTTTTACACTTAATTGCCTATCTGGATATTTAATTTATTTTTTCCGAAATCAATGTAGCCTTTGAATATTCTTATTCATCCAGGTCGGTGAATTGATCGCAAGTGGATTGTTTGGGTTGTCTTAGAGAATGGATGTACCAGGTCCATTGGAGAATCGCAGAACGACGATTAAACACAACAACATTCAAACCTGGTAACAAAGTGAGACACAGGCTGGGACACCCCAAAGACCAGGTACCCAAAACCCACAAAACCAATCTGGTATTGAGTACTGTGAGTAATGCACTGATTTAAACACTGCGGGAAACCGAGCAACCGCTGAGCTTCGGCCTGCCACGATAATCAATAAATCAATTGACCGCATGATAAATATATTTGTCTCAACACCTGAACGCCACAGGACAGTCAAATGACTGCTTCTGATTTTTTGTAATTGTTTGAATTTACTAATTGCTTGAACTCCTTCGTGTAATTTATGACTTTACTCCTAGAATATTTTGACTTGATTTTTGTCTACTTTTTTCTAGTTAGAATAGGACTTTTTTCTGTTAATATTTTGACTTTATTCTTGTAAAATTACAGCCATTTTTTCCTTATTTTCGCCGTTTTTTTTGTAATTGTTTGAATTCACTAATTGCTTGAACTCCTTCTTGTAATTTATGACTTTACTCCTAGAATATTTTGACTTGATTTTTGTAACATTCAAACTTTTTTCCACAACCAAATTTTCCAAAAATTGCAACTTTGAATCTAAAAGGACATTATTTTTCCTCATTATGTTATTGTCATAAAATGGCCCCATGTTGTCATATTAACAAATTCTGTTTGTGACATGACATGAAAAGATTATAACTGTATCAGCAAGTTTAAGTATTTGTGATTTTTTTTAGTGTCACTGGGATATTGTGAACATCCAGCAGCAACACAACATGTTGGTATAATCTCGATAACTATTAATAATAATAAAAACAAAACATACAAAACACAAAAATAAATACAAAACAGTGGAACTTAAAAACTATGGATATTTTTTATAATGGTGCAATAAATATTTTACAATAAAAATCATTTAAAAAATAATATTTGCAAAAATGTATCATATTTTTAATGACCTCTTATGGTCCATCTGCAGTACCACCGCGACCCACACTTTGGGAATCAGTGTCTTAGAGAATAAACCTGTGTCACTGGGATATTGTGAACATCCAGCAGCAACACAACATGTTGGTATAATCTCTATAACTATTAATAATTTAAAAAAAAATACAAAACAGTGGAACTTAAAACCTATAAATATTTTTTTTTAATTGTGAAATAAATATTTTACAATAAAAATAATTTAAAAAATAATATTTGCAAAAAATAATCATATTTTTAATGACCTCTTATGGTCCACCTGCAGTACCAGGAATCAGTGTCTTAGAGAATAAACACTCGGGTCCGATGCCATCCCCTCAAACTAGGACTGTCCTATCTCGTCTCTGAGCATGAACTCGGATGAGAGAAGAAACGTCTTCTAAGTCAACTCAAACAGTCCAATTTCAAATCAATTCAGTGCCCCGAGACAGAAACGCACCACTTAGCCACGAGGATGACAGCACGTTCATTCTGCTACCTTTGTAGTAAAAACTTGATAGCAAGTTTTATCTGCGCCGCAGACAGAAGCTACGATAGAACTTCACCCGTCACCTTGTGACTGTTCACATGCCATCTGTTTTTAGCAATGTGAGAATAATAGCTTGCCGTCTGCCAGAGACGGCGTATCGCTAATTTCCCACCTGTGGATGTTCACCTGAGCGTGGCAAACACGCCTGATGAAAAGCATTGGAATTTTTTTTTTTATTTTTTTTTTTAAACGGGGTGGGTGGCATGACAGAAATTCTCTCAGAGGAATATGGAAAAGCGGCAACGGGGGAGGGTTCTCCCCCTCCCCCAAGCGGAAACAAAGTTCAACGGGCGTTCAGGGACGAGGGCCGTGGCGGTCGGGCCTGGCCTGGCTAGCAAGGCTAACAAGCAGGAGATCCTCTGGGATGCTGGCGCCGGGGCTGGTCAGATGATATGCTCGGCCGGGCGTGGTTCCCGCATATGTTAACGCAAACTGGGCTGGGGGGGGGGGCTAACTCAGTCCCCTGTAAGTTAAATGGGATTAGAAGGATAAAGAAGCACATTCAAGTCGTCACCTGGATGAATAAATCAGATTTTATGAAGTGCATTGTCATTTTTAATCCCCCATCCATCCACGTTGATAAATATAGCCGCTAATCTAGTCTCCACGCTTTTTAAGTCACCCTTCCATTGTGGAGTGTATTTTACAGACGGCAACATGGCTGACAAGCGACGGGAAAACGGGAGAGTTTGTGCGTGTGACGTTTGAGCGCCGCGCTAAACTTACGCACTCATTTTCTAGCTTCATGGTCTCAAATGTTATCGGACCACAAAGAGTGGTTTTAGGACTGTGAGTGATTTGGATTGGTCTTAGTCCTGGAAATCGGGCGAGTGGCGGGGTACACCCTGATTGACTGGTGGCCAGCCAATCACAGAGCACATATAGACAAACAACCATTCACACTCACATTCATACCTATGGACAATTTGGAGTCGCTAATTAACCTAGCATGTTTTTGGAATGTGGGAGGAAACCGGAGAACCCACGCATGCACGGGGAGAACATGCAAACTCCACACAGAGATGGCAGAGGGTGGGGAAAGACAAAATAAGAAGCCAAAAAGTTACCACTTCCACACAAAATAGGAGGAGAACTCATTCATTCATTCATTTTCTACCACTTTTTCCTCATGAGGGTCGTGGGGGGTGCTGGAGCCTATCCCAGCTGTCTTCAGGCTGAGAGGCGGGGTACACTCTGGACTGGTGGCCAGCCAATCACAGAGCACATATAGACAAACAACCATTCACACTCACATTCATACCTATGGACAATTTGGAGTGGCTAATTAACCTAGCATGTTTTTGGAATGTGGGAGGAAACCGGAGTACCCGGAGAAAACCCACGCATGCACGGGGAGAACATGCAAACTCCACACAGAGATGGTCGAGGGTGGAGAAAGACAAAATAAGAAGCAAAAAAGTTACCACTTCCACACAAAATAGGAGAACTCATTAATTCATTCATTTTCTACCAGTTTTTCCTCACAAGGGTCATGTGGGGTGCTGGAGTCTATCCCAGCTGTCTTCAGGCTGAGAGGCGGGGTACACCCTGGACTGGTGGCCAGCCAATCACAGGGCACATATAGACAAGCAACCATTCACACTCACATTCATACCTATGGACAATTTGGAGTGGCTAATTAACCTAGCATGTTTTTGGAATGTGGGAGGAAACCGGAGAACCCGAAGAAAACCCACGCATGCACGGGGAGAACATAAAAACTCCACACAGAGATGACTGAGGGTGGAATTGAACCCTGGTCTCGTAGCTGTGACAGCTGCTAACAGCTAATAGATTAGTCTGTTGGTCCGTCTAGTGTGGGCGTCTTCCTGTATAAATAAATAAATCACAGTCTCGCTGTGTTGTTTCTACCTGTCAGCCGTTTGACTCCGAGTGTCATCAAGTGTTTCATGCCTCTCACGATCCCCCCCCCCCCTCCTCACACGGCCCCGAAGGTCAAAGGAGGCCACTTTGCACCACTTGGGAAAAACGGACAGAGATGAATTAAGACCTCTTGGCTCCTCTTTGAATGTTATGGAAGGCGGCGGCGCCGCAGACAGGAGCGGCGTTCAAGGAAAATAAAGCAAAAGAAAAAGCGTCTTGATGAGCGGCGTTGCTTGGAACGGCGTGATTGACAGATCTAATATCCACGTCAAACAGCACTCTGCAGTCGCTGGTGGTCACAATAACAGTGAAATGCACTCCAGCGAGGGACGGATGGATGGATGGAGGAAATCAAAACAAGCGAGGGAAGCAGTGGGGAGTTAGAGCAAATGCCAAATGTGACATTACGGCATGTTCACGGCGCTGGCGATGGCGATGGCGCCGTACGTTATATATACTTCGCCTGGAGGTGCTCGGCGGAGGCTGTTCTAAGGTCAACTCCAAAGGCACAGAGGATGCCGGCCAAATCCCTGCGGTGCCACATCAGATGGAATTAAAAATGCACAAGCAGGAGCTATACATCCATGCCCAAGGCTTAGCTTTAACATATATACTCTCACAGCTTGAGGCGTGAATGAGGCAAAGCGACAAAGAGAAAATAGCAAAGGGAATTGCTAATTTGGAGTCACATCCTAATCGCCTTTCATGCAAAGTAGGAAAACACTGACATTGGCGTTCCACATACACACCGTATATGCCGTCTTTAGTGTCTTATGCTGGTCTCCATCCAGGATGCGCATAATACATTGATCAATTTATTCAGATTTCATAGGATTGTTCTGATAACTTCTAATTGGAGATAAAAGCAACGGAGTCAGGATTTGGCAGTATGATGCCATAATTCCCTCATATCGGCCAGATAATTATCGGTATGCTAGTCAGAGAAAAAAACAACAAGGAATATTAATTCATTCATTTTCTACCGCTTATCCTCACAAGGGTCAAGGGGGTGCTGGAGCCTATCCCAGCTGTCTTCGGTAAATGTGGGAGGAAACCAGAGTACCCGGGGAAAAACCCACGCATGCACGGAGAGAACATGCAAACTCCACACAGAGATGGTCGAGGGTGGGATTGAACCCTGGTCTCCTAGCTGTGAGGTCTGAGCGCTAACCACTCCAACACCGTGCAACAAGGAACAGTCTTATGTTATTTGTGTCTGTATATTTATGTACTGTTTTTAAAGAGGCCATAAGCAGGATATAACTATGAAAATATTCCATTTATTAATATTGGCTACTACTACTACTACTACTATGACCGGGTGTGGAACCAATTCACCAAAATAAAAGGAGGGATATTCGGAAAAAGTGCATCATGATTGACATATATTAAAATATAAAATGATGTGGCGGACCACATCTGGCCCCCGGGGCCTTGAGTTGGACACCTGTGCCATAGAAAGTGAACCGAGTGATGTTTTTCTGATAGAACAGGACAACAAAAACAGATGGCGTATACATAATAATATTACACATCGAGTAGACGTCAATTAAATCAGAACGTGAACGCTCCATCAGGGGATGCTGTTCCACTAATTAGGCAGACATCCCCTCTGACATTGTAGAATATTTATAGCGTTATAGTCGCGGCTCTTTATGACTGCTGATGGCGACTAGCACAAGCAAGCCCGAACCTGGTATTGAACTTGATTTTCAAGTTAAAGTCCCCTTGTTGGAACCGTAAGCCAGGCTGTAGAGAAGGGGAAAAACAACCACAGACTTTCAGCCAAACGGCAAAAAGACACAAAATATCGATAGGCGACAAGGTGGGAATAATTCATCGGCTCGGATTGTAGGCTTGGAAAAGCGCCGGCGATGCTGTCTGCATTATGTTAGCAGGCCGGGGGACACATAAATCACAGCGGCGCACACACACAGCTGAAGGCAAGTCGCCCGGGCTGCTACTCACAAAGTACCTGTTTATAAGGAATGACAGTAAAACTCGGCATCCGGCACACTGTAAGCCCACCGCGAGACGAGCGCTAAGCCGCTTAATGTCAGCGCACAACAGAAGAGAACAGAGCGAGAGCTTGATAAGAAAGCGGGCGGATGGACGGATGCATGCATGCATGGATGGATGGATGCATGGAGGGAAATTAGACAAGAGAAGGATGGACGGGGCTTGGTGGAAAGGCTAAAGTCACCTTCCCGCCTTTCTTAAATCCACTGCCGCTTAATCCCAGTACAAAAATATAGATTACATAACAACATGCTACATCCTAGACAAGATAGCATGGAGTACTAGACTAAGGGACTGCTTACAAAGTGCGAGAACGTAAAAAGAATCGAATCATTAGACAAGTGGACAGTGGGTAATTATCGGAATTGATCTGCTTGATGTATTCCAACCAATCCGCCTCAAATCTTGAACACGTGCTTGTCAATCTCCTCAGTTGGCGTCCGCACGCTAAGCAGGTTTTACAGTTTATGTGCATTTTCTGGTTAGCATACAATATGGCGAGCGTCATATTATGTTATTTATACACTGCCTGAGTCCAGATGTAATCGTAATATACTATGACGACCTATGACCCCACTGTGCTAAAAAAAAGCGCTGAGCATTCTTAAAGACTCTTCCCATCCTGGTTACTGCATATTTGAACTTTTGCCGTCATGTAGACGTTACAGGTTAATGAAATTAAGAACAAACAGACTTAAAATTAAAATTAAAATTAAAATATTAAAAAAATATATTTTATTTTTATTTATATGTATTTATTCTTAATGTAGTTGATATATGAATATATGACTGTTGGGCACTTTTTTTAATTTCACTGTACTTGTTATAATGACAATAAATGACTATTCTATCCTTTAATCAGAAAAATATAATTTTTTTGTTTTGTGGAAGATATTAACTGGATTTACATGATTTATAAAGAGAAAATTTGACTGAGTTAGCATCCTGACCTTTCGGCATGAAATGATGTGCGCCAAGCGCATAGACAACACAGCAGAGGTGCATTTTTTGGCGAACGTTTACCTTTTTGTGTGGAGCGGTTCATCTTACAGATGCAAAAAAGCCACGGTATTTAGCTTAGCTTAGCTTCTATCTTGCAAACAAAGCAGCGGTGACTTACTATGAAGTGCGTACACAATATGTGCGAGCACAACAAACAAAGTATATCCTGTATTGAAACTTTTTCCTACTTACAGAAAGCGATGGCGTAAAGCTCCTCCCGGGCCCTCGTTAGCGGAAGCCTAGAAACCTTGTAATTAAAAGTGGCACTGCGCACCGACGGTGGTGCCGCAGTAGGAGGGTTCAATGACGACTTGGAGGAGGTGAGAAACAAGAGGGCAGGGTGGAGTGGCCCTTTGACGTTTTGACACGCATTCCCGCAAGACTTCTGGAACATTCTTACCTTAGGCCCCGGAGCACGGAGCTTAATGAAGACGAATGCGGGGAATCAATTTGCGCTCTCTTCCCTTCCATCTGGCCGGGGCTAGTCTCTGAGCCGCAATTAGCACCACAGCTGGGAGAGAAGTCCTCCATCGTCCAGAAGGGCAGGTAGGGTGTCCCAAGGACGGAAGAATGCACTACAATGGCGGGAATGGAGGAATAACGTATGTTTTTATATACCTATATAGCGCATAATAGTGCTGGTATTAAGGTTTTAGTATGGTTCTAATTGATCCTGTATGGTACTAGAGCAATAATAGACAACAGCCACTGCAAAACAACACAAGTGCTAACGTGTGTTTGTTATCTTATTTATGGCTAGCATGTCCCATTGTCTCTGATTATATCTACTATATTGGGAATTACAAATGTAAGGTCGACTATAGGGGTGTTATTCCATGTCTAGTGAGCTCTAATGTTAAAGACAATTAGAATCATGTTTTCTATGCCATAACCATAAATTATTTACCGTATTTTCCAGACTATAAGACGCACTTTTTTTCATAGGTTGGCTGTTCCTGCGACTTATACTCCAGAGCGACTTATGAATTAAAAAACTGTTTAATTATGCATTTTTGGCCTTGTGCCACTTATACTCCAGTACGACTTATGTATGTTTTTTTCTACCTAATTACGCATTTTTGGCCTTGTGCGACTTATACTCCAGTGCGACTTATGTATGCTTTTTGCCACATAATTATGCATTTTTGGCCTAGTGCGATTTATAGTCCAGAAAACGGTAATCTATTAACATTGCATCCTATTCCCAACAACAAAATTCACTTATCGCAGTCAGGTCTGCAACAAATTAACTGCAATAAATGAGGGACTACGAATTCTTTATTAAAAAGACATAAATTCCTGTACAAGTGTTATCCAGTAATTGAAAAGAATAAGGCAAAAATCCCCGAGTTGACAGGATACACACATGCTAACCATGCTAGTTTTGCAGCCTGGGGGAACCTCACTCCATTGACTTTATGCCAGCCTGGGTTGAAGGTAAAGACATTACAGCACGATAGATAACATAAGTTAATAACCCTTTTCCTTTCTTAATGCTCCTGGCACCAAAATCTGCCCCGCTCTTGGGGAATAGAATAGCCTCCTGAAGTTGACTGGTTGCATCATCGCTAAATATTATATTGTATATTTTATTGACATGCTTTTCTTCCCCACTTCAATTCCGTTCAGGTGCCGTGAACATCTCGTATTTTGTTGACTCCCACAAATAAATCCATATACACTCTAATGGTTCTTTCGCCTGACCGCAGCCCGGCCGCTTATCGACTACACCGTCCGCATTAGCCTGATGCTAACCATAAAGGGCACAGTGCACACTTTTAGGGCAATTGTAATGACGAGCTTGGCAGTGGATGGTCAGGTCTGCGTTTTAAACATCCAACAATCTGGCAAGCGAAGGGGAGTGGGGGCGTTCCGCAGAGACCGCCTGGTCTCAAAAGCCTGTGTGGCCGTGGCGAAGGATTTGATCAAGAGCCTTGCGGAGGCTGCGTGTCAGAAAAAAAGCTTAATTAAGTAGGAAAGAAAGCGAGATGTTCATTATATGCTAATTGCTTGGCGGGAAGCTTGCTACGGGCTACATTAATTATCCTTAAGCTCGGGGAAATGGAGACCCAGAGGAAGGTTGAACTCCTGAATGGATTAAGGGCAGATACTTTGGCCAAACTTGGACATTACTGTGGGTAGAATTGAGCAGAGAGTAAATATCATCAAGTAAAAATACAATTTAAAGGGGGGGGGGGTGTCTGTTCTGGTGCACTGTCCCTGAGCCAACAGCTACAGAGTCGGCCCTCGTTTATCATGGTTAATTGGTTACGGACTGACCGGGATAAGTGATTTTCCATAAAATAGGATTCACCAATAAACATAATAACCGATTTTTTACTTTCTAAATATGTTTTTAACATTATTAGAACCCTGTAGACATGCTTTTACACTTCTATTATTCTTTGTTTACATCTCATTACGCAGGTTAAAAGGACCTCCTACATAACAGATAGCCAGTTAGCCTCTCCAGTTTCCTTCTTTAAGATTGTTTTTCAAGCAGAGTGGGAAAGAATTTAAAAACAAATTACCACTTCCACACATAATGAGAGGAGAAGCTTATTTTCTCCATTCAGTCTCAGCCACGGTTTCGCTCCATGCAGTGTGAGAGGTAATGTAATCTGACGTCCCATTACTGATGCCCACAATACTACATATAACATATATTTAAATATTTTAATATTTTTAACAGCCATTATGAATTTCTCTTGGAAAAAACGTGACATTTGAGGTAATGACGTTTTTTAGCACCATTAGCCACTGCAAACCACAAAAATAACAATGACCATATGACGACAACGTATCCCAGAATGGAAAGCAGGAAGTGAACAAATGTAACAGTTACTGATTGTAAAAGTACCAGATGGAGGGGTAGGATTTAATAATAAGCTTTGCTTCTTCCTACTCCTTTTGGACATGTGGAACTGTGAACTGATTATGTGATGCATTCAATTGTAATCTGAATTTCAAATGAAATTAAACCATTACCATTACCATTACCAGAAGTTATGGGGATGTTGCTTTGTCAGGGCAGACTTAACATAAATATACTTTGCAAGTTCGACCCCCCCATACCCCTTGCCCCCTGCAGTTGATGACTCATATGAGCCGCTCCCCGCAGCAAAGGACACACCTGAATGAGCTGTACTTTAGCGCCACGGGGGATTCAATAAGGGTAAGACCCCCCCGCTGTGGTGTCTACGGTCACGCACGCGGCGATGCGTCAGACCGACCATGGCCTCCGGGCAGGGATTGGTGACGAGCCTCTCTGGCTGTGTCAGCATGAGAGACGTTTCAGCCAAATGTCAAGCACTGAAGCATCTCCACGCTCACAGCACATTAGCATGCTTGCATAATGCGGCGGCTAACTATCGATCAAGTATTTATGAGGGACATCAACAAAGTTCTGCCAGAACCAGACAGGTTCGCTCTACAGGCAGCCCACACCAATTAGCCCCGGGTACAAGCTGGGCTTGTCGGTGCACATCACCCGGATCCCTCAACGCCACCTATTAAGCACTGTGTGCAAGGACATGGGCACTCGGGCTCGTCGCCGCCAGTTTCACAGGGGTGGGGGTGGGGTGCGCCCCCGACAGCGCCACAGCCTTGTTGGCAAATTTCAGGTAAGAGTGTGTGCAAACATCTGCATCTCTGCTGCCCCTCTCAGGCGGTGAGTGGGAACTACACTACTACCGCACGCACGCACGCCCCCCCATTATTCTTAGCCCCACAGTGTTGTGATTATGACTTCCTTCCTGCACTATTTCCATGTCGTCTCCCCCTCACAGCCGCAGCTTAGTCTCCCCCCCCCCCCCTCCCTCCCTCATGCTGCTGCAGTACGCACGCCCATGGGTGCCGTGTTATGTTGCAGCATGCAGTGAAGCTCATAAGCTGTCAGAGATACACAAGTGGGCAACCTAAATGAGACTCTCTCGCTCTCTCTCTCTCTGCAAAACCAAATAAGCACACTTTGGCACACGCCTCAACGGGCTGCAAAGCCTCCAATAAGCACAAGAGGTCAAAGTGCATGTGCAATTAAATTCTCTCTGCTGGGCTGGGCGGGGCGGGAGTCTTTGAGCTCTGAGGTGACAGCGCCGCATCTGACAAAGACGTACTTGAGAGGCGTATATCCGAGACAGCAAAGTAGCTGACTGCACCACGGGGGTGCCGGTGGGAGACATGACAGCAGAGCAAGACCAAGGAGGAGGTTGGGGGGTGGGGGGGTGGGATGACAAAGCAGAGGGAACATTATGAAGAATTCATTTTATCCTGGGCACTACACACTCTCCTGACTATTTACTGTTCATAATAATCACACTACTGTATAGCCATTTCTGACATCAGGGTTTATCAACTGGCGGCCCACGGGCCCAATCTGTGCCGGCTAATTTGTGTGGTTTTCTTAAAAGCGGTTGATGGTCCTGTCAGAGTACAATACATAAATACAATACATAAATAGTATGCGGGCTGCACGGCGGTAGACGTCACAGCTAGCAGACCAGGGTTCAATTCCACCCTCGGCCATCTCTGTGTGGTCATAGTAGTAGTAGTAGTAGTAGTAGTAGTAGTAGCCAATATTAATAAATGGAATATTTTCATAGTTATAGTCAAGAAGACCTGCTTATGGCCTCTTTAAAAACGGTCCATAAATATACCGACATAAATAACATAAGACTGTTCCTTGTTGCACGGCGGTCGAGTGGTTAGCGCTCAGACCTCACAGCTAGGAGACCAGGGTTCAGTTCCACCCTCGACCATCTCTGTGTGGAGTTTGCATGTTCTCCCCGTGCATGCGTGGGTTTTCTCCAGGTACTCCGGTTTCCTCCCACATTCCAAAAACATGCTAGGTTAATTAGCGACTCCAAATTGTCCAAAGGTATGAATGTGAGTGTGAATGGTTGTTTGTCTATATGTGCCCTGTGATTGGCTGGCAACCAGTCCAGGGTGTACCCCGCCTCTCAGCCTGAAGACAGCTGGGATAGGCTCCAACACCCCCGCAACCCTCGTGAGGAAAAAGTGGTAGAAAATGAATGAATGAGTTATCCTATTTTGTGTGGAAGTGGTAACTTTTTGGCTTCTTATTTTGTCTTTCCCCACTCTCGGCCATCTCTGTGTGGAGTGTGCATGTTCTCCCTGTGCATGCGTGGGTTTTCTCCGGCTCCAGCCCCCCCGTGACCCTCGTGAGGATAAGCAGTAGAAAATGAATGAATGAATAAATAGTATGCATATTCTGTTCCTATAGGAAATGTGTCACCGTACTTGATATAGGGTTGAACCTAATGTTTTTACATGCAGTGCAACATAAGCTAGTGCAAAAATCCTCGATAGCCGCATACAGTCATTGCCTGGCCGGACACGTTTGCGTTATAAAAGCGTCTCCGCGGTAATCGTCCGGTTCCGATGTGCAGCACTAATAACGTTTTAAGTCGGACAACTTTGTTTTACAAGGCCAGCGAGCCGTTCGGGAGAGCTCATATGCTCGTATTATTTCCCGTGCAGCTACGGTCTCTCCTCATGGCGTCCCATGTGACCTTCCCTCGCGCAGCTGAGGAAGAGAATTAGATGAGGGTGGGGCGGGGGGGGGGGGGGGGGGGGGATTTAGATTGGTTTAGAAAAAAAAATCTAGTTTTAGACAAGTATTTAAAGAGCCGGGATGGAGCGCCTGTGGGTAGAAACGGGAGAAAGGGGAGGTCTTTCCTCACTCCAACATGTTCATTAATCCGCTAATTGGGCTTCATTAGCTGACGGCTCATTAGGGGTCCTCGAGAGTGTGAGGGCCAGCCCACCTGGTAGCGCTAAGTCATGAAAACAGCCCTGGTCGACTCTCTTAGTAAGCAAAATATTCTTATGAAGATGAGGGTCATCAAGAATGTGAAATGATTCAGGAGCGAGGGGCGAATATTTGATATACTTCAGGACCCCAACAGTCGGCAGGGCCGAAGCATCCTGCCCCCGCAGCCCCCGACCACCCAAAACTCATGACCACGATTAAGGGTAGGAACGTCAATCAACCGGTAAATTGAGAGCTAGCTCCCTTTTCACCACAAAAGACCGATGCAGAATCCGCATCACTGCAGACGCCGCACCAACTCGCCTGTCGATGGCCGTAGGCGGGGCCAAACCAGGCTCAAAAAAAAAAAAAAAAAGCATTCCGTTGCAATGGACATGTTCAAATTGTATGACTCCTAGGGAGTCCAAAGTGAATGAAGGATCCAAGAGAAACCGCATCGATGCTCTTCAATAAATAATAATAAAAGCACAGAATGAAGCAAGCATGAATACAAACAACGTTAATACAAGGCAGGACAACCAGCGCCGTGTGCAAGAGGAAGTCCTAAGGGTGAACATATGCTGACTTGATTCCAGAACCCCTCCTCATCCCGTCCTCTAATAATGATGAGGGGCTGACAAGGCGGCAGGGTCTGCTCTGTTAACGGGCTTATGTAAGCGTGCCCCCGGCGGGCTCAGAGGATGTGCTGACAGCATGCTTCCTCGCCGTCATTAGCGCGGCATCACAGCTGGCCACCCCCAAAAAACTGGGGGAGGGGTAAAGCGGGGCGGAGAGACCAGACGGATCTCAACTTTCCCCACATGACTTCCACTCAATTCAACTCGCTCGCTTTCAGCCGCAAACCGCACGGGCGTCTGATCCGACCGCAGTTCCCGGCCTCAAAGGACCAAAAAAAAAAAAAAGGCAGCAATTGCTTTCTCCTACTCCTACATCAGAGGCGGCACAAAAAAAAACCCCTCAATTGACATGCAAATAGCAATCTCCCTGTTTACTGACTGAGCACAGATTAGAAAAGCAGCAACCTTGCATCAGGGAGTCCAAACCAAAGTCGGGAAGACATGCCTGACAAAGATGTAACGCCGCACAAATGAGACGCTGCATCAGAGGAAACCGCAGCTTTAAAATATTGAATTAGGGAACTAAAGTTTCGGGATGAGTTCATCAAGATTGGGGCGCTTCTTGACCGTGTCTCAAACTCAACATACCAGGAACCACTGGAGATAGAGTCTGGGTAAGGCTGGGTCGCATCAAGGATTGTTGCAAGAGATGTTCAAGTACGGTTCGGTTAGCGTGTTTTTCGCTTAACATTGAAAATTTACACCACAATTTTGCTTACATCTCGTTATGTTGTTGATACACTGCGTCAGTCCAACTGGTATTTTTATCATTCATTCATTTTCTACCGCTTTTTCCTCTCGAGGGTCGCGGGGCCTATCCCAGCTGTCTTTGGGCCACAAGCGGGGTACACCCTGGACTGTTTACCAGCCAATCACAGGGCACATATAGACAAACAACCATTCACACTCATTCACACTCAGATTCATACCTATGGACAATTTGGAGTCACCAATTAACCTAGCATGTTTTTGGAATGTGGGAGGAAACCGGAACCCTGGTCTCCTAGCTGTGAGGTTTGCGCGCTAACCACTCGACCGCCATGCCGCCGCGGTATTTTTTTCCACTAACCACATATACATGGACCCAAATATTCCAATTGAATTCGGTTTATTTGCTCAAACAGAAAGAATGTAACCTTTGTATACACCTCATTCCCAAAGAAAAGTGCCAATCCGAATGAATATATAATCAGATTCCCAGGGGTGGAATATTCCTTTCCCCAATCCGATTGAGGTATCTTGTACCCGCTCAAACGTAAAAGTTGTCAGGGTGCGTTCTTCTTCTGTTGTTTATTGGCGGTTGGCAAGCAGCTTTGGTGTGCATTAGCGCCATCTGTGGAACAGAATCTAAACCCTTCTATACGCCATTCACAAGTCCACTTTTATTAAAAAAGAAAATACATATCTATATAAAACATGTCCAGAGTTTAATTATAAAATATTAGCAAGATTGAATTTGATCTTTTAATGTTTAAATTTATCCCGGGTGCGTTCTTTCAGCACATACTGAGATATGACGTAACACGCAGCTCCAGACGTTCTTCAGTTTTAAAAATGGAGGCAAGCAATCAGCACTGGACTGCTAAGGAAAGTTTGTTTTTGATCCAAACTAAATTTCAAGACTGGACGAACAAAAAACTGGCAATACGGAGTTATTCCAACAAGTGGAAGAAAAACTCTGGGAAGTCGGTATCACGTGATGTTGATGTTTACGTTTTACTGCGAATGCCCCATTGACTATTCTGGTTGATTATAGCGCCGCATGTAGACACGCGATTGGAATATTCCTTTCCATGTATACCATTGCTTTCAGAAAGGTCATTCGGAAAGAGAAAAACTTGGCTAGTGTTTTTACCCCCCAACTATAAGAGCAAGCCAATTCGGGCACACGGACGTGTCCACCATGTTGGACTGGACTAACGTTTTCACATTCAAGTTGTCAGCCTTTCGTGTGCAGCACTTCAGGAGAAGATTTCCCCCATGGGGGGGGGGGGGGGGGGGGTCCCCGATAATTTCCCATGACTCGGTGCCGGTCTGTGTCCTTCCCCTGCTTGTGGTTTAGCACAAGCAGCTTGGCAGCATCTGCATGTTTGCTTGCTACAATTCCTGTGGTGGAAGTGCTCAGTCGACCGAGCGCTCCAAGCTCCAGGTAAACATCCGCCAGGCAAAAACCTGGAGGCAGAGGATGCACACAATCCCCTTTTACTTCAAACATGCTAAAGAAAGTGGCAGCCGTACACGGAGAGGTGATGAAGGCAAACGGAGGCTCGGGGGTTCATCTGCAACTTCTTTAGAACTTCCTTCCACAAGGACTTGCTGTGGAAAGTCACAATTCTTTTTCATATTCCATTTTCCTTCCATCTCTCTCCAGAGGGGGCGTTGTCATTAATGACTTGTGGTTATGTAACCTATTAACTTTGATAAGCCCCGCCCATTTCTGGCAGCTGTAATCGGTCCAACAAAAAAATTCATCAAAAGAGAGCAAACGAATGAATGGATAGAGGCTTCTGTTCCATGTGATCTCCTACATGTTTGCTGAAGTTGCCGTGGCAACAAGGGTCACAGCCAATCTTCCTAATCATCAACACAGAGGGGCATGATTTCAAGTGGCGCTCTCAAAGTCAGTTGATGAGAGGACAATGGAGCGAGGCACGGCGGGATGACGAGACAGCCAACTTGGCAGCGCCTCCTCGGACGCGCCCGGAACTCGCTGTGCTTCTGCCCGCCCAAAGAACATCGCAGACGGCGTGGAAAGGATGATGGAGGATTGACAGTGACGCCATGTGCACTAAATTCTTTGAAAAGGCGAGCAGGAGCTTCAAGGTGGCAGAGAGAAGTGGTTGGCTGAGTGGTGTGCTTAAAATGCTGTCGCACCGCCAGGCAACAATACACAATCCTTTTATTGTGCACCATTCTTCCAACTTGTATGCTATTTAAATGGCTGTCATCAAACGGCTCATTAAAAAAAGAGAAGTTATGAAAGAATTCATAATACTATTTCCCCAGATCCACCACTGTTATTGCATGTGGTCCTCAAGTTGGGAACATTTTCCATTCCTATGACTCTGACGTCAGTTGAGTTTTAGTTAAGTCGAAAGGCCCAAATTTTGAAGGTGAACTATTATGCTTTTTACACTTTTCTCGCATCCCGGTTCCCCGGCGCTCCACGACGCCAACGCTGCTTCTGACAAAGTGTGTCCGACAATGAGAGCTCCTCCTCGGGCAGGCAAGGTGGAGGCAGCACATCACTATATTGACAGTTACTACAGTACCCATTATGTTATTAGATGGTCATATCACCTCGTACTTTGGTACTTGACAAAAAAAAATTAATAGAATTTTTTCAATTTTTTCCCCAAAAAATGAAAAAAAAAATTTAATGACATTTTTCCTATTTATTAATTTTTTTGAAAAAAAATCTATAAAAATTCTTTAAAAAATTTAAACAAAAAAATTGTATTATAAATTAATAGAATGTATTAATATATATATATATATATATATTAACATAATATATATATATTAAATTAAATTATATTAGGAAAGCAGGAAGTGAACAAATGTAACAGTTTCTGATTATAAAAGTACCAGATGGAGGGGTAGGATTTAATAAGCTTTGCTTCTTCCTACTCCTTTTGGACATGTGGAACTGTAAACTGATTATGGGATGCATTCAATTGTAATCTGATGCATGTTCAAATGAAATAAAACCATTACCATTTCTCATTATTGCGGGAAAACATTGACAAATATATATTACTACATTCAACTTTTCAAACTGTTACAATACCTGATCACTTCCTGTGAAACGGCAAATTGTACGATGTAATTGCACCATGTTGTAACGCCACCGGCTGCAAACGCACCAAGACAGGAAGGCCGGACCGATTAAGGAGGATGCTTTAAGTGCTTGTTTGTACGTTTGTTCATTGCCAAGCCACACTTTTTACCCTGTCACTCTTCAGCACACACTTTTCTAAATCACTTTGGATAAAAGCAAGTCTGTTAAAACATAAATTTAGCATAGCATGCCGAGACAGAATGGCGTTTGCAATTTAATTGTTTTGGGAGGGCAAAACAAAAAATGCTGACAACAGCAAGCAGGTGGTCTAAGATCAGTGTCTGATGAGGATTAAGATCATCTCTTGGCTGGATGAAAGCATCTCAACTTAACACTTCGCAGTACTACACAAACAATGGGGATAGTAGTCACAATTTGCGAGTGGATCTTCTTTGGTAATCAGACATGAAGCTAGAATGGGGCTGCTCTTCTGATCCATACCAATGAAAAGGCAAGTTAGACAGCAATAGCATTGATCCCGTATCGTGAAATATCGGCGGCGTACCACAGATGTCCGTGCCCGGACCATCTACATTTGGCACAACAGGAAAAACATCCTTAAGTGAGTTTGTGTTAGTGACAAAAATGCCTTTAATTGTTTTTGGATGATCATGACAAATCAGTCGTCAGGGTCAAGGTTAAAGTCGACAAATATGGTGAAATAAACGAGTCTTCTGTAGCCCGGATGAGGTCCGTGACCGGGTGCACGGCTGGCGTGGACAGAAGACATTGCAGACAACACAGGAGCAGAAAAGAGGCGAGGCTGAGGGAAGACAACACGGTCAAGGTCGGGAGGGATTGAGGCTGACACGCCATTGTGTCAACTCCATTAAAACCAAGTGCTGAAGACAAAGGACAGCGGCCGACACAAAGGAGTCAATGATGGAGAAACTGATTCCATTCCGCATGTGTTCACACGTGGAAATAAAAATGATGATCACTTCACTGACAGAGCTGTTTGGACTGGACAGTCAAACCTCTGTTTTCAAATGCCCCAGTTTTCGTATGTTTGACAACATTTTGCCTCGGTTATTGTACACTGTTTCAGTTATCGTACAATACTGCGGTACGTTAAATTTTGTAATACTAATAAGTATTTGGATGATACAGCATTACTTGTTTATTCAGCCATCTTGGATCACACACTAATCACCAAATGTCATAATACAGCTATGCCTTGGTTAGCGTCAATCTGTTCCACAAGGTCAAACTCGAGCCAAAATGGACTCTAACCAAGGCAAGTTTTACAATAGAAAATGAATCCAATTAAATTTGTTCCAGACACAATTTTAACACAAAACAGGAGATTAGGCATGCTTTTATTTTCTTTAACTGTTTCTGCACTCGTGCCACAAATAACCTCAAATGCCCCAGTTTTCGTATGTTTGACTCAGTTATTGTACACTGTCTCAGTTATCGTACAATACTACGTGTAACACTCTGCGGTACGTTCAATTTTGTAATACTAATAAAGATTTGAATGATACAGCATTACTTGTTTATTCAGCCATCTTGGATCACACACTAATCACCAAATGTCACAATACAGCTCTGCCTTGGTTAGCGTCAATCTGTTCCAGAAGGTCCAACTCCAGCCAAAATGGACTCTAAGGCAAGTTTTCCAATAGAAAATCAAGTAAATCCAATTAATTTGTTCCAGACACAATTTTAACACAAAACAGGAGATTAGGCGTTTCTGCACTCGTGCCACAAATAGCCTCAAATGCCCCAGTTTTCGTATGTTTGACAACATTTTGCCTCAGTTATTGTACACTGTCTCACTTATCATACAATACTACGCATAACACTCAGTGGTACGTTAAATTTTGTAATGTGAAATGGAGATTACATGGAATACATGAGGGCAGTGTAAACAAACCGTATTGCACGCTAACCAAGCTAGCAAACGCTAAATTTTAGCCAAGATTTTTGATGTTAACCAAAAAACTTGCTAAGCAAGGTGGACATTAACCGAGGTACCACTGACACAATACTAGGGAGGAGTGCCAATAACATAGATTTTAGATGTAGGCTAACAAAAAAATTATGTTGTTGTTATGTTATGTGTCATCCTTTGTTTATAGTTATTTATCATTGTTTTCTGAGTGCCAAAAATATAACTTCTCTCTTTACGATTATTTTTGTGTGTCTGGAACAGATTAATTGGATTTCCTTATTTCCCTGAGACATCTTGCTTCCGTTTTTCAACTGACCTTTTGGAAGGAATTAATAACAAAAACTGAGGTACCACTGCACTACTTTTGGCTGTGTCGAGATCTTAGGTATTGTTTCGGAACAATCGTAGCATCTATGAGGGAGCAGCAGCTCAATTTTGGGTCAGCAATGCTTTGACGGATGCACAAAGATGACAAGAAAGTTCTTCAAGGAGGCTCTGGAGTCTTCCTGCAAATGTGTTTGCTTTTTCCCTTTGCACACTGAA
This sequence comes from Doryrhamphus excisus, assembly GCF_037039965.1. NCBI lineage: Eukaryota > Metazoa > Chordata > Actinopteri > Syngnathiformes > Syngnathidae > Doryrhamphus > Doryrhamphus excisus. The sequence goes on along the minus strand of NC_136358.1, from coordinate 18,995,591 downwards.
CGCATGCTGGTACGGTCCTTGGAGTAACGCTCGGCGCATACACTTGTGTGTACACTTTTGTGTCACTCTTGACAATGACAACGTACATCAGCACAAGCCTGCAGCCAAATGGCCCGCGTCCCGCGTACACTCACTGTTTCCTACCGTAGACAGATCGCTCAGAGCGCACACACACACAAACACACACACAGTACAAACGCTGTCACAGGAAGTTGTGCTTAAAAGTGCAGTGGACACATGCCGACTCAGCGGCCTTGAGAGCTTTAAGGGCAGACCAGAGATGAGCAAGGGGACGGCAGGAAAGATCCAAACTAGGAGAGCTAATGGTAAACAAAGCAAACAACCTTGAGCCGGACTTTAAAGTCAACAAAAGAAAAAAAATGCGATGCCATGCCGACGACTCCGCTTACAAATTCGAGCACCTGAAGCCGCATACACCAAAACGATGATCACACATCATTGATTTGTGTCAGACACGTAACGTGCGCACACAAACGAACGGGATCGATTCCGGGCTCTGACAAGGTGGGAGATATCGAGTGCCAGCGGCCTCCGATGAGGGAGGAAAAAGGGAGAGACGAGGCGGGATGCTAGGAGAGCTCCGGCCTGGCAAAAGGTATCAGGAAGGAGAGCCGTGATGGGAAAAGGAGGAGACAGGGGAGGGAAAAGGTCTCGGAGGCGAAAGTGTTGGCGGCGGAAGAGGGAGCAGCGTTCTGTTTGTGTGTGTGTGTGTGTGTTACTCCCACTCGTCCAATCTAGCTTCAGGAAAATGCGGCATTCCCGACCATAAAAATATCTTCTTAACCAAATCATACAAATAAATTTTTTAAAAACTAACTCCTCAAATGGGTTCAATTCCACCCTCAAACATCTCTGTGTGGCATGTTCTCTCCGTGCATGCGTGGATTTTTCTCCGGGTATTCCGGTATGGAAAAGCGGCAGAAAAAACCCCTCAAATGAATATTTTCCTATCATTGGTGGGGAAGTGGTCTCGCGAAGCAAAAAAAACATCACGATCCGCCATTAAAACTGGCTCAAAAAACATTGGCTGTGGCGGGAGGCAACCTCGTGCGTGTGTTGCTCCTTACCGCTACTACTTTAGCATTTGTATACGCCACGATTGAGCCATCATACAGTAGTAGAAGTACTCCCCCACATGAACAATAACATTCATTCAAATGTCAATTTTTTTTTAATTCAGTTTTTTTTTGGCCAATTCCGTGATTCCCAGAAGTCATTTAAATAGTTTGTCAGTTTAGCACAAATCGGATTTTATGCTAACTTCAATTCAATTCCTATTGTGTCTGCAACAGAATGTCCACTAAACAACTTTCATCATCCTACATATATTATACAGTATTGTATATGACATATGATTCTACCAAAAGAAGAAGACGTAGTACTCTTTTCTACCAAAAGAAGATGTAGTACTCCTTTAGTGGATGCTTCTAGTGTTCATTTAAGTGCGTTGTTGCTGAACGTGCACTGCATCTTCACTGGCAATGCACACCATCTATACGAGGTTGCTTACCCGCTAAGATGCTGCAATGCAGACGATCCCCCCCCCCCTCGTCCTCCTCCTCCTCTTCCTCCTCCCTGCAGGAAGGCAGGCATTAAAGATGGACGTGTTGATGTAGCAGCCCCACCTCCACTCTTGTGACCTGTGCAAAGCAACAATGACAGCTAAAGCTTTGACCACAACTTGTAGCGACTTATGTACACATGCGGCAAGGTCACACCTTTTGTATTGTGTTGTGTTTGATTCCAACTCCTGCTGTGGGCACACCGTGTGCAATGCATGCATTCAATATTTGCCCTTGTAAATATATGTGTGTGTGTGTGTGTTGGATTAAGATCCGAGCGGCGAGTGAGTGCAAGAGGGATGAAAACAAACATCTCCAACCCTGTGAAGATGACGGGTGCGCGTCTGTCAGAGTGAATTTATTTATCGGGGCAAAATTAGCATGGAAATGATTCCTGTGACGGTATCTCCGACAGCGTGAATCCAAAATGTTTGCCTTTACACAAGTCAAAGATTGGGGGGTGCGGGGGGTTAGAGAGAGTACAGAAAATAATACAAAAGTATGTTTGAAATAAAACACACATTAATGCAACAAAGCTATTGGTGTCCATTAAGATGCCTGCCTTTTTTTTTTTTTTTGCATATGACAGCGACTATTAGCTGTCCACCCATTCCACACATGTGGATATTTGACATCATTACTAAAATGAACAATCCATTACACGCCTTGTGACAAGCTTGCATCCCACGGAAAGGATCAATGCGATCCTCTGGACCTCCTCCAAGGACGACTGCATTGATGACAATGTTTCGCCATCACTTTAGCATGCGGTGCGATCATAAATGGCAACCTCATTAAACGCTGCTGCGCGGAAAGAGACGTACACCGAGGGGGATGCATCATCCTCCCCATTATCCTGCTGACTGCTATTGACGGAAGCACGCCGGACGCCAACTTGGACGAGCGTGGAGGTATTTGATTAAGATGATCATCTGCTGGCCTATGTTTTGAAGCGATGTGATTTATTACTAGCATGGCGCACAAAAAGGGCTGACGCTAATCGATGTAGCCAACATTGCTTTGTTACAAGTTCATTGGAAACAACCGTAAGTGTACCACAAGTGACTTTCATAGCAACATTTTAAAGCGCATACAGAGGTGGACAAAGTTGCCGGATGTTCATCTTTCATGACAGCAGTAAGTGAATTTGCAAAACGTTAACATTATTACAGCCCTTTAGACGTTAAAATAACACCCCCATAGCCACATTTACACTCCTAGTAGTACTACTACCCAATGCAGTATAGCAACATACTCAGCATAAATAAGACAATAAGTATATAAGACAATAAATAATAAATAAGACACTTTTGGGGAGGGGGTGTCAGGGGATCAGAGTCAAGTTTTAATGTGGTATAGGTGAAGGCCGCAACAGTAGCCCATATTAGAAATGAGTGGGCCTAAGGTCATTCAAACCTGCAATAAAAGCCTGTTGTTCTGGTGATCAGCAGGTCTGGTGCAATACTGACACCTAATGACCAGTGTCGGATACTACACTATATAGTATAATCACAATGTCTTTGAATGTGTCTTCTGAATGCTTGATATTTTTCTTCATTTAGTGGCAAGGGTGGGGCAAACTATGGCCCGGGGGCCACATGCGGTCCACCAAGCGTTTGAATCGCCACCGTCGTGTGCGAGTGCGGAGTGAATGATGAATGGGTTCCCTGGGAAGCGCTTTGGGTGATCTAAAAAGGTGCTGCATAAATCTCATCTATTGTTATTATTATTATAGTATTATTATATAGTAGTATTGTGCTCCAAACTGTGGCGTTAATAAAGTAATCAGGTGGTTGCCTACAGCCACAGCTGTTTGACTTTGAGGCCATCGGTTAGTTGCTCTTGGTGGTTGACTGATTAGCAACAAAATAACATGAAGAAAACATGAAGAATCCCTGTTTGGTGTAAATTCTGGGGGGGGCAGTATCAGACATTCCCAAGAACCAACAGATGTCGGAGGTTGCCATGGCGCCAAGACAAATATATCCATGCCATCAGGCTGCATGCGGGAATGACAGGAATCAGGAGCATCGGGAACATCCCCCGCCATTTTGTAATGGAATTGGGACGCCACAGACCAATACATGTTTTATCAGGACAGGAAGACACGACATAAGAGTTGGCACGCCACAGACCAATACGGCAATACGGGACAGGACGACATGACACAGCCTTGTTGGGGAGTCAAGTACTAAAGGTTGCGGAATCCACTCATTTTCTCAAGCTTGAGCGATTACATGTTCCTCTTTTTAAAAAAGGAGTCGGAGGGGTAAAAAACAGAGGTTCTAGGAATCGTCTCTAATTTATTCCCAGCAGCCGTGATGCGGCAAGCAAAGAAAGCTATTACAGCAGAGCCGAGAGAGACGTGCTGTCACGGGCGGACAGAAAGATGTCAGCCGCCGCAATGAGCCTGTAATAACTGCACGTTATTCCATTTTTAGAACCTGAGTAACTTTTCCCTTCCGTTTGGCTCCCGGCGTGCACAATGCCCTATTATGATAATTTCATGAATATAATGTCGGAGATAACGCATTGAGCCAGAGGAAATCAAAAAGACGAGAAATCCCAGATATCGGTAGCTAAAGATTAATTTGAGATGAGGATCATTTTGACTTCTTTCATCAACTCGGTGATGAGATAAAGCCCGTCTGCTGCTTTGTGTAAGATTCCGAAATGCACTCCTTTTCCGTTTCGGAATTTAATTTAATGGGATACTTAGCTCCTAGCTTCTTTAGCGACGTAATGCATGTGGTCTATATGTTCTTAACATGAATGCCATGACAACTATGTCTCAAGACTCAGTAGCAGTCGAACGGATCAAAAAAGTGATATGATTGAAGTGGACTAAGTACTTTCTGGAGGGACTAAATGGGAATTTAATTTAATGGAATTCTTAGCTCCTAGCTTCTTTAGCGACGTAACATATGTGGTCTAAATGTTCTTAACCTGAACGCCACGCCAACTATGTCTCGAGATTTAGTAGCAGTCGAACGGATCAAAAAAGTGATATGATTGAAGTGGACTAAGTACTTTCTGGAGGGACTAAATGAGAACATTGCTGTGAACTTTGACCTACCGCCCTGAGACTAATAGGCCACAAGGCCGTGATTCACAAGCCACGCTCAAATGAAACAACGCAACAAGGCTTTTATTTATTAGCATCCGTGTTTCGGCGCCCTGAAACCAGTCCTCGTAAACAAAACACACGCTCACGTCTTGACCTAAAAAACGAGAATTTATCCAGAGCGTTCTTTTTTGCTTTGAACGGCTCCTTTTTGGATTGACTTTCAAAGACAGCATTGGACCTAAAACCACTACAAGAATCATCCAGACCATAAAACTAAGCAGGACACACTAAAGTGTCAACTTCATCGACCCTGCAGATGCTAGATGCTAGATGCTATATTCATGTCTTGACATGTTTTTAATAAACACGGCTCAGTTGTCCTTGGAAAACTTGGAAGACTCTCCTGATAGCGACGCGGTAAATTGAGTCCGAGACAGGAATCATGCACTTCAAAAAGCAAAAGTGGACACCAGTTTAGTCGTACAACCCAATCACCTTTAGCACCAAGTATTGCACAAGGGCATCACTCGGCTATGACTGCTTTTTTATTTATTTTTTTTTTCCCTCCCTTCAAAATATAATGGAAATAGTCGTACGGTCCAACGAGCACAATCAAGCGACGACAGCCTTGCAGAGCGAAAGCGCTCCATTTGTGCTTCCGCTAATATACACGCAGGGCCAGGACTGATCAGGTAAAACACACACTCATCGGTTCGAGTCCCCGGAGACCACCACGCATCACCACGTCCTTTTTCTAATCCAGTCAATTAGTCGGAAATAATTACCAATTTGGAAAAAAAATTAGAAAAGTTGAGGCCTTGAAGATAAAGTCGTGCACCGTAAGCATTCCATTCATCAGCTCAAGGTCCTCAAGGTCCGTTGCGCTGATCTTGGAGTACGAGTACGGGTTGGACGACGGCTTGTTTATGCATACATCATCAATAAAAAGCCATTAAACAGTTAAACAGGAAGTGGCCGTTAAGAAGAAACAGTGATGTACCGTAGACTCAGAAGGAATCTTTCACATGTGCTGCCATGCCCTGCATGTCTCCGAGCGGACAGGGGGGGAGCACTCCTGAGCACTCCTGCCCCCTGGTGGCTACGCCGTGCAGCACTAGAGCAAGCTGCAGTATGAATAGTCAGGCGGAGAAGTAAGAAAGGGGGGGGGGTCTTTCTGCTTATTGCACCACCTTTGCCTTCTCAGATCTTTGCCCTCATTTCAATTCCAAAGGAGAACAAGCAAAGAAGAGGAGGGGAAAAGTGGGGGTTGTTTATTCATAAATGCACACACACCGCATTTCGATCTGGAATAACAGACTGAGAGGCGGAATTATAGCGGCTAGGATTTAGTCAAATGTTCAAAGCGTGGACTAGACTCTTTGCTTTACTGAGCTTCTTATGTTCTTTGGTTTTCTTGCAAGGGCAAACGTGTACATCTCCGCCTCGGCCAGCAGATGGGGTGAGTAGTTAGTGCATTGGAGCTATATGCGGCTTATTTATCACTAGGGTCAAAGGTTATAACTAGAGCCTATCCCAGGTAGAGGACTCTGGATTTGGTCACCAGCCAATCACAAGGCACGTATGAACCATTATAAACCATTCAAACCCACATTTACACCAATTTAGTCTACAATTAACCTTGCTTTATATATCACTATATTGACAGTTACTATGGTACAAATAATATCATTGTATGGTCATATCACCTCGTACTTCGGTACAAGGAACATTATTAAAAAAAACACAAAAAAACAAAAAAAACTGTATTATGGAAAGCAGGAAGTGAACAAATGTAACAGTTACTGATTGTAAAAGTACCAGATGGAGGGGTAGGATTTAATAAGCTTTGCTTCTTCCTACTCCTTTTGGACATGTGGAAAATAAAATAACGTAAAAATAAAATAAAGTTTTTTAAAAAACCTTAAATTATATGAGGAAAGCAGGAAGTGAACAAATGTAACAGTTACTAATTGTAAAAGTACCAGATAGAGGGGTAGGATTTAATAAGCTTTGCTTCTTCCTACTCCTTTTGGACATGTGGAACTGTGAACTGATTATGGGATGCATTCAATTGTAATCTGATGCATGTTCACATTAAATTAAACCATTACCACATGTATATTTTTGGAGCTTGAGAAGAAACCAGAGTACCCACACACGAGGAGAACATGCAAACTCCACACAGAGATGCCCAGATGGGGATTCGAACTGCCACCGTTAAAAAGAATAGTTTTGAAAAGGCAAATAAAGTTGCACATTTAGTCAAGATCTGCCTCATTAATAAAGAAACTAATGAGCGTGCAGAACTTCTTGGTCGAGGGATCGATGGCAACATCGGGAGAACCAAGGAGCAGATAAGGTATCGACGGAGGTAATGGACTAAGATAGCATTTTGCTAACTGCCGCTTTGGTCCCCTGAAAGTTTGTAGTTCACAAGATTTACAGACAAATGTAAACACCTATGACGGCTGTATGTAAATATAAGACAAATATAAGACAATTCTGTATTCATACAGAATTAAACATGTAAAAGAAAAGCTACACATTGGTGAGAAAACACGTCTACTTTGACGCTAACACAACCAACAGGAGGTCATCAAACTGAACCCCTCACTCACTCACGGTGCGACAAAAATAACAAGCCATACCTATGGAACACAATGTAACAAACTCATACAAACTATGAGGGTATCAAAGTTGACAATTACACATGCTAAATGATACTATTTTATACCAATTTATAACTATAAAATTGCTATAAATTGTATTATTTTGCATATTATCAACCCTCGTTAGATTGGTTAATTGGTTCCACACCCGACTGCCATAAATTAATTTCAGACTCAATGTTAGTTAGAGCATTTAGAACATTTTAAATACAGTTATTACCATTCAGAGAGCCTGAAGACATTAAATAACACCCCTATAGTCACCTTTACGCTCCTATTATTTTATTTTTTAATCACACCTGATTGCACAAACTAACCAGATAGCCTCAATCTTAAGAAAGAGTTTAAAATGGAGTCCCGAAGAAGGACAAAACAAGAAATCAAACTAACCACTTCCACACAGAATGGGAGGAGAACCTTTCTTTTCACTGGCTGCATGGATTGCAAGATAGGGTAATGTAAAGAGGATGTAACATTACTGCTGCCTAGTGGCCGGAATGCTACATAGCACTTGCATATCTAAATGTATTTGACCAATAATAGACCATAAACTCCCACAAAACAGAGTGTAAGCCAATGACTACTTTCTGTACAACTTAAGCTTTGCCAATGCAGAGCAATACACGGCCTAATTATGGAGATTATAGTACAAAATGTCCCATAAATAAATAAAAAATTGATTCAAATCCTGCCAATGCTGAATCATGAATAATACTATATTGCCTTCCTGCCGTATCTTTTAACCTTTGACACCTATATCCAGTAGGAAAATATTATTTTTGTCACTCATTAAATACAACAGCCACTATAATGCACTGAACCATACTACCTTGATGAGACATGTCATAGTATATATATTTTAACAATCTCATTAATTAAACAGGTAAAACGCATCATTATGCTCGACTACCATGAATGGGATTCAATCATTATGCTTAATGCATTTTGGCACCCTTACCTTCAATAATGGCAGGAAGAGTTGGAAGTGCCAGTTGAAATATGTCAACAAGTAATAACTATATTAGTCTGCGATGTTTCACACATATTCATTGGCTAGAAAACACTTTTAAAAGGCCGTAAACGTTCAGAAATGTTTGTGCATCACTCACCGTGGAACATCCGGGTCACGATGAATTAGGAATGCATGTGGCATGGTAAATGACACGCCCTTTTCCGGGAAAATTGATGACGTAAATTTGCGGCGACAAATCCGCGACAAGATAACAAAACGAGATTTGAAATTGGCAGTACACTTTTGTACCACACGAGAGCTTTATTATTATTATAATATTGTTCAACTAACATTTGATAAGGATATTTCTATAAATAACATTAACTATAATTCACTAAACTAAACAGAAAAACAAGTAAATATCCCCCACTATACAGGCATATCTTTGTTATGGTAATTCATTTTGGCACGAATCAAGTGCCTGTTTAAATACTGAATATGACAATAAGGACAATTAAATTTATATGCCAAGTATGTTTAGTTACTCGCTAAACGAACTCAAAATATTCACAAACGTTTGTAATTCACGTCCGGACGAACATTTGGGTCCATTGGGAAGGTTTTACGTCAAACTCAATTTCCGGGGAAAAGTGGGCGTGGCTGAAACTGCAACCAATCAGCGGCAACTTTACTAAGGTGTCATTTGAAAGTGGCTACTTTGACGACACATGAGTTTTCTGGGGGATTTTCTACTAACGTTTAGGGAATTAAGAACATTTCGCCAACTAAGCGCATAAAGCTAGCAGTTTTGGCAGTCGCTATGTGGCGTGTAACCGTTAAAAACCGTTAATTTTCGTTTGATAAAGGCAGTATCCATTTTGTACACCGCTTGTCCTCATCAGAGTGGCAGGTGTGCTGGAGCCTATCCCAGCTGTCTTTGGGCGAGAGACGGGGAAAGCAGTGTAATACATTAAAATACAATTTCAAAAATCACACATAACTCACATTATCGTTAGCCATAGCACTAATAGAATAAAAGTGACACTTTACGTATTTATCAATCAGAAAAGAGTGGGTTTGATAATTAAAAAAAACAATACAGTCGTAGCAATAATAATAATATTATTAATAATAATAATAAATAGCCTTTAAAAAGAGCCCTCCCTCCCTTAACTCCCCCCCTCAGCCCGGGGTTTGAATTAATGTGTTGCTATTTTTAGCTCTCCCGTGTTTCCAGGGGAAACCTAATGACGCAATGACGTCAATGCAGGTCACCAGCAAGAAGAAGAAGAAGAAGAAGAAGAAGCAGACTGGAGGAATTGAGTGGCTTTTTCCAATCGGGAGCTTTCTTGTCTTTGATTTTGGTGTATTTCACCGATGATGATGATGATGATGATGATAGTGGAGGAGGAGGATTAAGGTTGGAGATGGTTATGGCGTCAAGCGAGCTGACGTGTTTGGGAGGAGGGAAGTGTTTAGGGATGGATGGTTGGATGGAAGGATGGATGCACCCCCCTACCACCCCCCCTCGCTGCATGTCAACGCTCAAATGTTGCTTTTTTTTAGGGGGGGGGGGTGAGGAAAGACAAATGACGCCGCATCGCTGCATGCACGCTGGCTGGCTGCAAGGTGAGCATGTTTTTTTTTTATTCCTAATTTCTCGACATGGCGTCGGCATGCGTTGAAGAGGTATGTGTTTGAGCATCGTGGAGAAAGAAAAGAAGTTTGCGCGTGGATGCGGGCGAATGTTTCAGCGCAAACATTCGAAGAGCAGGGGCGTGCATAAAGGCAACAAGTGCCGATTCATGTGGCGTGGCGGGGCGTTCACCGTGTACGGAGCTGGATGGATGGCTGGCTGTGGCGTTCAGCACCTTGGACAGCTCAAGTTTATGCCTAGAGAAAGAATACCATTCATTTTTATTAACACTTGTTATACTTAATATTATTAAGAAACAAAATAGAATGTGCCCCCCCCCCCGTGTATGATATGACGCAGGTGGTGAGGTAAGTGTGGCGTGGACAGATGGTCCACTCCGCTGCCTCTGTGTGACGTCACAGCCCCCCACCACCCTCGTTTATATACGCTCAAAGCTGTTCCTAATATTTTGACCATCAAGTGTATAACAACAAGATAATAAATATGTTTTGATAACTAACGAAAATATATGATTCATGCACATGTCGCATCAATTTAGAAATTTTTTTTAATGTGCAATCTGTAAAATAAAATATGGAATATTTTAAATAGTCTTATTATATGACGGCAAAAGGGTATTAGTTGTTTTTTTAATGTGTGGTGGCAAATTTATAATTTTTTATAATTTTTATAATTTTTATAATTTTATTTATTTATTATTTATATTTATTTTATTATTATTATTATATAATTCAATAATACAACAAAATACATTGAAATGATGCTAACACAATATAGTTGTCACACTTCTTTCCACTTTTATTTCCTGTTTCGTGCTCTTATTTTGTACATCTGTTTCCTGTTTAGTGCTTGTGTTGTCTTTAGTCCCGTCTAAGGAAGTTGCCGGTCAGCTGGTCCTCATTAGTAACGTGGACCAATAATGGCGAGTATGTGGACTTGGTCTTATGCCGGTTCATTGTTTGGGACTTTGATGTGTTTCCTGTGCGAGACGGTCTCTCACCTCGATTTTTGCGTTTCACTGGATCGCCTTATGCTAGCCTCACGTATCGCGCATCACGTAGCGCCTCTGTCCGAGGTCCTTCTTCTAGTTCTTGTGTCCCTTTTTGGTAGATTTTGTAGCTAATGAAAGACTTTCACCTGAATTTTGGGTCTCTGGTTCCGCATCCTGGAGTCACGACCCTGCGACATCGTCAGTCAAAACGCGGTGACCCCACCGCACTAGATGCCATGTGTGGGTCTCACACACAAAAAGAATTGGACATGTTGATGGTGGGCCCTGACATGGTGTTCCCCAGTACTACCGCCCGTGCTGGGGACACTCTTCCCCCCCAAGTGAAAGCCCTGGACAACTCTCCGCCAGCTCGAGTTCCATGTCAGGTCAGAAGTCACCCTCCTCTTCCTGCCACTCTGGCAACTCTTCTAACTCACCTACTGATGCTTCCCGTGCCCTCCCCACGTCGGATTCAGACGGCTACGATCCCTGCTCCTGACCAGTCCGAGGTCAAGCTTCCTCCTACCTTGGCTCTGCCTTCTCAAGCCACCAAGGCTTCTAGCTGCGGTCCATACAAGACTCAAGTCACCTCCAGTTCTCACACCCCCAGCCCCTCTACACAGCACACAATTGTTGCTGTTTCTGACCAGGAGGGCCTTACCTGGATCTGCTCCACATGGGTAATCCTGGTCCACATCAGACCTTCCTGTCTGCGTCTATTGTCAAAAGAGACAAGGACGCAAAGCTCACTCGCTCCACGCCAATCCACAGTCGAGTCGTCTCCTGCGCCATGCCAGCTCCAGTGCTGGCTCCACAGCCCAAAGTGATCTCCTGTAGCGGTGACACACGACTTGTAGCTGCCCAACTCCAACCCGCCAAGCAACCAGAGGGTTTCTCTTGTTGGTTTCACTGGCCTCGCCATCCTGGCTGTCCCCCAGATGGGGTCATGACTTGCCATCTCGGCTGTGACTCACATGGCTCAGCTGGGTCTGGAGTTTGGCCTGCACCACATAATGGTGTATGAACATCTGGCAACCCCCCTCTTGTGAAATTGGGAACGTCTGGCAGATGTGATTTTTTTGTCCAGATTATTTTTTCACTAAATGTTTTCCTCTTCCATTAAAATGCGTGTGGCCAGCCAGCCAATCACAGGGCACATATAGACAAACAACCATTCACACTCACATTCATACCTATGGACAATTTGGAGTGGCTACTTAACCTAGCATGTTTTTGGAATGTGGGAGGAAACCGGAGTACCCGGAGAAAACCCACGCATGCACGGGGAGAACATGCAAACTCCACACAGAGATGGCCGAGGGTGGAATTGAACTCGGGTCTCCTAGCTGTGAGGTCTGCGCGCTAACCACTCGACCGCCCCGCAGCCTTGTTTGGTTCCTCTGTCCAAATTACAGGGGTTACTAAAAATGGTCACACTTGTCAAACCCGTTTTCACCGGGATTCTACCATAAGTTGCTTTTCTTTTCCGGATTTTAACTTTCCGGCAGACCGGAATTTTCTTGACTTTTGACAAATGCTAACATTCACAGGTGGTTACTCCCCCAAATACTGTAAATATAAAAAATGTTTACCAAATTTGGATGTGACAGGGTTGAGTGGTTATTGCGTAGACCCCACAGCTAGGAGACCCAAGTTCAATTCCACTCTCGGCCATCTCTGTGTGGAGTTTGCATGTTTTCCTGCATGCATGGGTTTTCTCCGGGTACTCCGGTTTCCTCCCACATTCCAAAAACATGCTAGGTTAATTAGCCACTCCAAATTGTCCATAGGTATGAATGTGAGTGTGAATGGTTGTTTGTCTATATGTGCCCTGTGATTGGCTGGCTGGCCACCAGTCCAGGGTGTACCCCGCCTCTCACCCGAAGTCAGCTGGGATAGGCTCCAGCACCCCTGTGACCCTCGTGAGGATAAGCGGTAGAAAATGAATGGATGTGACTAAAGGTAAATAGATGTCAACATGCAATCTGTACGCTTTTACACACCTGATATTTGCTGAAGGATTTCTTTTTAACACCGCAGGTGTTGGTAAAGAAGATGACGGACGTCCGCCAAGTTTGTTCTCCGTGGGTCTTTTTGCGGTCTGGGCTTGCTGTTCCTCAGACAGTAGCCAGGAAGCCCTTACCCCAAAAAGTATCTGCGTTGGACGCTGGCATCTGTGGACACACCTTTAATGAGACAGCATCGTCACGTTCTGTCCACACTTGTGAAGATAAAATCATATTAAAATCATACACTGTGTGAGTATCCATACCACAACTCAATAAATATACCAAATAATTCAGCTCTCTGCTGTGAAATTCATGTTTAAAACATCTGTGGGGCAGCACTGCCCTCTTGTGGACACTTTGAGGACTGCAGCTATGATTACATGGGAGCACACTTAAAAATGAATGAAAATAAAGCATTTTAATGCCAATTTTGGATTTAATTGAACGTTTCTGTAAAATAAATAACTGGCCACTTTATTAGGTACAGTGTGAAATGCTGGTTTTGTGCTACCAGGGTTATTTTACTAGTAAGCTTTTATTTTGAAGGTCTGACTTTACTGGTTCCGGGATTAAAAGATATAAAAAAGTGACATGTTGATTGAGGTGTGATTATGGTTGGGGTTGGGGGCGGGGTTATGGGTGTACCTAATGTTGTGGCCATGATGATAAGCAGTTAGACTTTTGCTTTGAAAGTTAATGATGTGACCGCGGTTAACATTTGGAGTCTTCCATGTTCGCGTGGACGGGCATCAAAGGCAGCGAGTTCAGGAAGCGGTCCAGCGTGGATCGGTACTCCTCAGGGTGGCACCGCATGTGCGCGGCGTGCGTGGATTTCTTCCACTTCCTGCTCTGCACGACCACGCCCCTGCGCCGCCACTTCTCCATGGTCTTCTCCAGCACGGCCGTGTCGCACAGGGCGTCGTTCTCGCTGAAAAAGAAGAGAGCGGGCGCCGTGACGGGGCTGCTGTCAAACACCTGGATGGCGCGCCGGTACACGTCCGCCGTGCTGCCTTTGAAGAGCCAGAAGTAGAACATGGCGGCGATCTTCACTAAGCCCTCCAGACGCGGCGCCAATGTCTTGCCGAGGCCTGGGAAAACACCACAAAACGCTTTATTGCGTCATCAAAGAAGTCGCCCAAAGTGGGAACTCGAAACCAAGATGGCGAATAATTCAAAGTAACCCGAGCACCGATGAGGGCCCTCGCTCACCTGTGGCCATGTGCTCCAGGCTGCCCGCCACCAGGCTGTCGTAGATGTGACCTACAACCCTGTGAGCCAGCTCGTCGTGCTCGCCCCGCCCGTGGGCTACATGGGCGAGCACCTGTGTGAAAGTGTAGCCCCCAATGGAGGACGCGTAGACCAACACGGGCCGCCCGCTGAACTCGGGGCTCTCCAGCACCTGTAGAACTTCCCGGCTGTACTCCAGGCCCCAGTTGGGCCACAGGAAGTGGAGGACGCTGCTCTGAACCAGGAGCACGTCCATGTCACGCTCCACGTACGTGTGGAAGTATTTGGATGCCGCCGTCGGGTGGGCGCCCAGCCATGACAGGAAGAGGAGTAGAGGGCGGGAGGAGGCCTGTGATTGGTTGAGGCTTGGGGTGGATGGGTGAAGTAGGTCAGAGGTCTGAGATGAAGGGGGTGCTTGTGGTCCTTGGTAGTAGGTGATCCCTTTGCTGATGGTCCTGGTGGTGAACATGGGGTCTGTTTGGGGGGTGTCGGCTTTGAAGAAGCTGGGATTCAAACCAAACAATGTAGCATTATTTAGCATCAACATAGCCCCCATATATGCTAATCCCCCTCCCCCATAATAAAAGACAAACAACAATGTTCTTGTACCTGGTGGACGGCAGCTTGTTTCCCATCTTCGCCGCTCAGAGGCGCATACAGCCGGCGTGCCGGCGTCGTGTGCTGCCCGGTGGATGGTGCAGTGGAGCCGGTCACAAGCTGCGCTACCGACGATGGAAATTTTTACCGGCTCACCCACGTCAGCATCCCGTGTGACACCCCCCTACCGGCTCCCCGCTTCCGCATTGCAACGCTCGCTCTAGTCCAAGTCGTACAAAGGCACCACAAAGGCGCATAACAATGACGACAATGACGCACAGTCATTGAAAACGGCGCTATTTTGGGACTCAAACCACTCTTTTTTGTAAAAGTTCTGGGGTATATTTGCGTATTTATATCTCCATGAAGGCAATGGAACTACTTGGAACCTAGAAAGACTTTACACTTGGTTTAAATATGGAAACATTTAAAGGTCAGACAGGTTTAAACTTGCTGCGAGTGCAACGGCGTCCGACTGCACTACATACAATGGCCACAAGGTGAAGCCAAAAAGCTCTTCTACGTAATAACACCGTAGCTGCAACATAAGGAAAATCAAAATAAACAACATATAGACGTAAAAACATGAAAATGTGAAAAAAATAATTATAAATTGAAACTGTTAAGGCTACTATACACCACAATATATTTAAATATATATATATATATATATATATATATATATATATATATATATATATACGTATATATCACATTCAATGCATTACAGAAACGTCTACCTGCAGGTCGAACTGTTACAATAGTAACTATAATGATAATATAATTAGAAATGTATTTTAAAGTACTTTTAAAAGGTTTTAAAACTGCTAATTTAGTTTTGTTATAAAAGCGGTTATCTTAAAAAATAACAAACTACTAACTGTATTTAATATAATTTAATGTGAAGCTGATTGTTGATATATTATTTGTATATATTATATCATTTATAATTTTAATTTTTTAAAGTTAAAGCTTTAAAAATGATCTGGAACTGCAATGGCGTCCAATAACTGCACTACATCACATGGCCACATGATGTCGCCAGAAAGCAACGGTGCTCTACATACACATACTGTTCATACAGCAGAATGCTTGCTGCCAAATACTACCTTTAATATTTCCCATTTGTATTGTTTTTTTATGGAAATATGACAACTATGAGGCACCATTATCTATTCATATTAGACATCAGCAATTGAAAAATAATTAAATGTAGTTTAGACTTTTATGTCAAAAAAGCTGACTCTAAAAACTGCATAAAACACAAGAAGGCCCCCATCCATTACTGGTTTTGGACCCTCCCCCACTATGACCCCCATTCCAACTCCGCCATTTCCTTGGGCTATTGTTTGTCCCCAAGCCTAACTGTCCCAGTGAAGAGGGGAAAGAGTTATCGGTAAGATTTGGAGAGGGGGGGGGGCAATAAAGAACTGCACCAAATGAGTGGAAACATCTCCCATAAGGTTGCAGTGCAAAAACCAAATGAATCAACCTGTTGTGAAAGCGACTGGAAGGAGACAACAATGTGTTCTATAAAAAGACTTCACTTTCTATGGTGACGAACAAAAACTATTGTTGAAAGCCTTTCCCAATGTGCTATTGCCCCCCCCCCCCTCCCACACACACAGTCTGTGCATCCTCCAGGGACTCTGACCCGCTTTGCCGTGTCTTAAGGACGCCAGGCGGGCTTGGGAGAGGACACTAAGTCCCCAAAACAGTGATAAGACAGGAATATGTGTGAAGGTGCACACGGAATGTACGTCCGCCTACTTTTAGTCACGCCAAAGTTCATGACAGTTGACTGCAGATAGTAAAAAGTAAAGTAAATAATACTTATACATTTATATACTTCAATAATTGGGACATTTTGTTGCAAGTAAACCTAGCCAAGGCTGTAATGACACTTTACTCCTCTAGAGGCAACAGTGAGTTGGGTCACCTGTAATGAGGTGCTAAAGTGTGCTTCCTAAGTGTGTTAAGTGTGCTAAGTCCACCCTCGATTCAAGAATACATGACATCATGTCTGGATTTTGTGAAAAAAATTCATGTAAAATGTCACAAATAACGACAAAACATATTACGCTACATTTGCATTTTTGTAGGATATGGTTATATGATTTATTACATATGAATTTATATTTATTATACACATTTTTTAAATACTTATATTTAATATAAATTGAATCATTTTAGATTTATTAAGTCAAAATTTTATTTCATGATATCTTATATTATTACATATACATTTTATTTCATGATGTATTATTTTATTATTTACTGTAAATTAATTAGTACATTTTTTAATAGTATTACATATACATTTATTTAATAATGTAATTTAGATGCATTAAATGTACATTTGAAACAAGTTATAGTATTTATTACATATACATTTTGATTTGCTACATTTATTATATTTATTACATATGCATTTCATCTCAATTTATTTCATTAAAAATAAAAAAATATCAAAAATCCTTAGCTGGGCTAAAAAAAAAAAAAAAGAGGAAAAATCTACCTAAAAAATTCCCGTAGCCAGACTTTTATCTGGATTTGCACCAAAAGCAAAATGTATAGATTTTTATGTAATATAATTAAAGATATTATTTAACTGAGCAACGTATTTAAAATGATCAAGTCTGTTATTGAAATGTTGCTAATAAAAAGGTAGACATGGAACGTTACCGCCAAGAAGAATCACCATGGCAACCGGGGATGTCTCTATCCAGGCTAAAAGCACCGAGTGGCTGGAATAGCAAGGAGAGTCAAGGTCAAAGATGTTATTAAGACAATAGCGGCTGTGTTGAGCTGATGGGGGGGTTGGGGGGGGGGGTGGTACCATCTCAGGAAATGATACTTCCAAGGTCTGCGATTGTTCCTATTTATGGGACATTCCTGAGCATCACAAAGTGGAGGAGGCGCGAGCGTGACCCCCGAGGTTACTTCAGTTCGCGTGGAGTAGAAGGAGACAACACAGGACGATTCTTTGAAGCAACAGAAAAATAAAATACCAGGTCATTAATGGACTAAAGATATAAGTGTAAGCGTCCAATATTCGAAACGCAAAAATATGCTTCTTTAAAAATTAACTAATTTCACATGGTGTAACCCGCCTCTCACCCGAAATCAGCTGGGATAGGCTCCAGCACCCCCGCAACCCTTGTGAGGATAAGCGGTAGAAAATGAATGAATGAATAATTTCACAGGGTGTACCTCGCCTCTCGCCCAAAGTCAGCTGGGATAGGCTCCAGCACCCCTGCGACCCTTGTGAGGTAAGCAGTAGAAAATGAATGAATGAATGAATAATTTCACAGGGTGTACCCTGCCTCTTGCCTGAAGTCAGCTGGGATAGGCTCCAGCACCCCCGCAACACTCATGAGGATAAGCGGTATAAAAAATGAATGGACGGGTAATTCAATATTTGAAACGTAAAGACAGATGTTTCTTTAAAAATTAACTAATTTCACAGGGTGTACCCCGCCTCTCGTCTGAAGTGAGCTGGGATAGGCTCCAGCACCCCTGCTACCCTTGTGAGGTAAGCAGTAGAAAATGAATGAATGAATAATTTCACAGGGTGTACCCCGCCTCTCGCCTGAAGTCAGCTGGGATAGGCTCCAGCACCCCCATGACCCTCATGAGGATAAGCGGTATAAAAAATGGATGGATGGATTATTCAATATTCGAAACGCAAAGATAGATGTTTCTTTAAAAAACAACAAATTTCACAGGGTGTACCCCGCCTCTCGTCTGAAGTCAGCTGGGATAGGCTCCAGCACCCCTGCAACCCTTGTGAGGTAAGCGATAGAAAATGAATGAATGAATGAATAATTTCACAGGGTGTACCCCACCTATCGCCTGAAGTCAGCTGGGATAGGCTCCAGCACGCCCGCCACTCTAGTGAGGATAAGCGGTCCAGTAAATGAATGGACTTTGTTTTTACATATTTTACTGACAATAATGCCTGATGGTGGAGGTGGGCGTGGAGGAGGAAGAGAGAGAGGAGAGAGAGCGACAGAAGAGCGAGAGGGGAGAGAGAGAGAGAGAATAAGAGGGGAGGGAGGTAGGCTACAAGTCCATGCAGTGGATTCACGCTGACACACAACCCAAGTCTCTCTGCAGAGCACACACATACACATATACACACATATACACACATTCACGGATACACACACACACACACGTCTAAGTGTCTGCTGGGATTCTGCATTGGCCGCCATCTGCACAGGTAAGCCTGACACCCCCTCATGCTAAGATGTTTTTAAAGAGGAAGCAAATAGGAGGATGAAGGTTGCTGCGTGTTGCCGTGTGCCAGACATGACAGGAGGAAAACGCCGCCGGCAAGGTGCTCTAATCCCGGGATTAGCGTCGCCCCTCCAGCTGTCACCAAAGCGGAAGGCGTGCGAGTGGAGTGTCTTCACCGCATTCAGGAGCTCGGTAGTGATGGATAGGCCTCATGTTTGGAGGGGTATCAACAGGTCTGCGTGCACGTGTGGTATTTTTTTTGGGGGGGGGGGGGGGGTAATGGATGAAAATGAGTGGAGGTGCGGAGGAACCGGCACAGATTAGAACACTTAAGGAATTAATCTGGTTTAAATCCTCTGAATGACAAGGCGACATAGGATTGGCTGCTTGTGGACACGGCTAGCTGATAGCATAACATAACCATAACTACTAGCTAGCACCATAACATAACCATACTACTCAACACTGCATGGACACAATCATAGTCTAGCATTACGCTGTTTTTGAAAGGACCTACCATCAAAAACAACAGTCAAAGATCCTCTATATGACATGAGCATCTGCTGTTTTTGACGATCCACTACAACAACAACAACAACAAAACACTAGCTCCTATATATCAGTGAAACATCCTGCAGTTTTTAAGGATTTACTACAAAAAAAGCTAGTCAAAGATCCTGTATAAGACAGGAGTTGTCCGCTGTTTTTGAGGGGGTATCATGAAAAAAGACTAGTCAAAGATCCTCTAAATGACAGGAGTGTTTTAGTGTTTGTGAAGATCTACTGCAAAAGACCCCGTATACGATATGAGCATCTGCTGTTTTTGAGGATCTACTACAAAAAAAGGCTATCAACAAATCTCTATGGATCTCTAAGGATTTACTACAAAAAAGCTAGTCAAAGATCCTGTATAAGACAGGAGTTCTCAGCTGTTTTTGAGGGGGTATAGTGAAAAAAGACTAGTCAAAGATCCTCGAAATGACAGGAGTGTCTTAGTGTTTGTGAAGATCTACCGCAAAAGATCCCGTATACGATATGAGCATCTGCTGTTTTTGAGGATCTATTGCAAAAAAAATCTCAACATGCCGGCAGTTTTTATGGACCTACAAAAATGCTAATCAAAGATCCTTATATGAAAGGACCGTTTAGAATTGACTCTAAAAATACAAGTCAAAGATCCTGTATATGACATGAGCATCTGCTGTTTTTGATGACCCACTACAACAACAACAAAACACTAGATTCTGTATATCAAAGAAACATCCTGCAGTTTTAAGGATTTACTACAAAAAAGCTAGTCAAAGATCCTGTACAAGACAGGCATTCTCAGCTGTTTTTGAGGAGGTATAGTGAAAAAAGACCAGTCAAAGATCCTCTAAATGACAGAGTATCTTAGCATTTGTGAAGATCTACTGCAAAAAAATCTATGCTAATCAAAATGCTAATCAAAGATCCTTAAATGAAAAGACCGTTTAGAATTGACGCTAAAAATACAAGTCAAAGATCCTGTATATGACAGATTTAAGAAGCTACTTCAAAAATGCTAATTAAAGAGCCCACCCCTTTATATGGACAGGAGCATTGGGACGTTTTTGAGGATCTATTCCATCCATCCCAGGATATTTATTATTATTATTATTATTATTATTGTTATTATTATTAGCATTAGCATTGACACGCTCCCTGTGGATGCTAAGAAGCTGATTGGGGGTCAGTCTGGCAGCAAACTGTAAACGACAACAAAGCCCTCTGACTGCTGCACTGTTGACTCTTCTCCTGGAGTGCAGAATGCGACGGCTGCATGTTAATGTGGTGTTTCTGGCTTTGCTTTTTCTTTGTTTTTTTTTTTTTTACCTCCGCTTGGTTGGCCTGCAAAGTAACGGCCGGGAGGGGGGGGGGGGGAATTGGAGATTCTTCTGCTGCCCGTCACGGCGGACAATGAGCTTTATTTATAGGCTGGTACTTGATGATGTGGAAAGTCTAAAAAGCCCCAGTAATGGTGTAGGGTGGTGTTGTTTGGGGTGGGGTTTTTTTTTGGGGGGGGGGGGGGGGGCAACCATTTAGCCAAATGAGATGTTTTGTTGGAATGGTAAAACAGCAGAACTTTAGCACTACATTGGAAAGCTTCTTATTGGAACCAAGTTGTGTCATCATCAGAATAGCTATTTTTCTTTGGGGGGGGCATCATTTCGGGGGGGTTATAAACAAAACTGAATTTCAGAAGTGCATATCTTTTGTTTCAAACCAATAACTTTATGCTACTCAAGATTGGTATGATACCGATAACAAATTTAGATTTACAGGAAGTGTAGTTTATCCTTACTGAAGAACTGGAACTAATTAGGATTTGACCAAGTGTACCTGTTGATTTGTCCTAATTAAATATCACGACATCAATTAAAAAAAATTAATTAAAAACAAAAAAATAAAAAAACTCTATTAGGAAAGCAGGAAGTGCACAAATGTAACAGTTATTGATTGTAAAAGTACCAGATGGAGGGGTAGGACTTAAAAAGCTTTGCTTCTTCTTCCGGCAAAATTATTCAGTAATTAATAAATTATTTTTTAATGCTAGGTACCCCGCTAATAATAAAAAATTTTTTTTCATATATCAATAAATTAATAAATTTATAATAAATAAAAAATATAATAAATATATAATATAGATATATAATATATATATATATATAATATATATGGTCATATCACCCTGTATTAAATAAATACAATTATGAAAGCAGGAAGTGAACAAATGTAACAGTTAGTGATTGTAAAAGTACCAGATGGAGGGGTAGGATATAATGAGCTTTGCTTCTTCCTACTCCTTTTGGACATGTGGAACTGTGAACTGATTATGGGATGCATTCAATTGTAATCTAATGCATGTTCAAAGGAAATTAAACCATTACCATGAAAACACAGCTTCGGGCCGCACTTTGGACACCCCTGCGTTAAAGTAAAGCAAACCCAGCTAAATATTCCCGTACTAATAATGCAACTGGATAGACAAGCCGATGCAAAACGAAAGTGATCCTGACGCATGAAAGGTGATGAAAATGAATAATAGATGGGCCTTAAAGCGACTAAATAATTGATTGGAAATGAGAGAAGATAATTAAAAACACCTCCTTAATTCCTAGGATCCGAGAAAAGGTGTTAATGGGAACGTGTGGGAGTGCAAGTTGGTCCCTGACGCTCATCTGTACGATCTTTACACACAGCGTGTAGGTGGGCCGCTTTCTAGCTGGAACTAAAAACATTCCCGACCCTGCCGGCTTTCCTGCGGCACGCATGGAAGTTGAAATCGGCAAATGGCGTGGGCCTGCCTCACAGACTTGGAGATGAAGTAACAGGGAGTAAATGTCGGAGGTCGTCTCTGAATAGATGCCTCCCACACTTTGGAGACGGAGAAGAAGCAGGGAAAGGGTTGACAGGGGTTTGTTAGGGGGGTGGTGGGTACAGGTTGTTGTTCTCCCAGGGGGAAATTCCTTTGGTCCCCCCGTCTTTTCACTGAGGCAACAGTCTAGTGACTTTGAAGCACAGAAAAGGGGGGAAAAAAACCGAGGTCCCGCCCCCACTATATTTATTTCCTGACCACGGAGAGAGGGAAGCCGTCTCTAATTGGTCAAGTCTGAAACGTAAATAGTGACCAGAAAAGGAAACCACTAACTAAGGGTGTCCCGTTTGTGTTTCAGTCATCATGTGACCGATTCGGCAAAAACCGACGACAGCATGCCTCGCCTCCGCCGGACCTTGGCTCTGAGCTTCTGGTGTTGGTGTCTCCTGGTGCACCAGCAGGCCTTAGCGGATGAGGAGGCCCCTGCGGGATCGACGAGACAGAAGCAACCCCAGAAGAAATCTTACTGGTGGACCCCGACGTTGCCTAAGCTACCGTCACTTCCTTCGCTACCGTTCAGTCTACCTTTTTACCCCTCGGAGGGTAAAACCCACACCTCGGAGTTGACCTCAAGTGCTAAAGGTCTGTTGGAATCAATCGAACACTCGGGATCGGGAGACGGGCCTGAGTCTCCCAGTACTTCCACTCAAAGGTTCCTGACCACAAAGATAAGAACTGAAACGCTTCCGACAAGAACATCACATTTTCCAAACAATAACACTTTGGTTGTAGATTCCGATTCTCCCATAGACATCAGGAATGCTACCTTTGCCAGCACACAAAATGGGACACAAGCAACGGAATTCATCCAAAAGACCTTTCCGACATTAACACCACGAACCAGAATTCCTACAGTCGGTCCATTCGAAGTTGTCCAAACAACAACAACAATAAACCCAGACACAGGAAGCACTCAACCTTTAGGACCTCCTGAGACAACACCTCACCCCATACCGAGCGGAATGGCTGCTACACCATTGTGGATCACCACCACCGATCCTGCTACCACTACAGGGTCCCAAGTGGAACATGGAAAGGTTAACACCCAAACAACAACAGGTGAGCAAAAGTCAAAGCAATCAATAACGACTGATTAGAGCTAATTGGAGATAATGACTGATTAGGTCAAGTTCTATGATGGGAGTTTTATCCACCTTCAGCCTTTACCGGAGTGTGAAGCTTCTGGGAGGAGACTCAGCACCTCCATCATTTAGTAGGGAGGAGCTCAGAGTAGAGCCATTTCTCCTTCACATCGAAAGGGAACCAGTTGAGGTGGTGTGGGTATCTCATCCGGATGCCTCCCGGTTGAGGTATTCCAGGCTTTCCCAGCCAGGAGAAGGCCTTGGGAACAGATGGCCTGGGAACCCCTTGGCATGTCCTGGTGATACCAAAAACAAATTTAGATTTACAGGAAGTGTAGTTTATCCTTACTGAAAAACTGGAACTAATTAGGATTTGAGGAAGTGTATCTGTTGATTTGTCCTAATTAAATATCATGACATTGCTACTATTTTATTTATAAATTCATAAAATTACAGCTTTTTTTCTTGGCAACTTTTCTTATATGATGACTTCAGTGTACTAATTTTATACTTTTTTTGTTTAATTGTGTTTTTAGAATGTACCGCGAGTCATTACTGTATGGTCATATCACCTCGTACTTCAGTACGTGGCAAAAATAAAATTAAAAAAAACCCAAAAATATATAATTGTAAATTTAAAATTAAATCAATAATTTTAATATTAATATATTATATATAATAATATATATTAATATTGATATGAATTGAAATTTAAATTGAAATGAATAAAAAAACTTAAACTATGTTAGGAAAGCAGGAAGTGAACAAATATAACAGTTACTGATTGTAAAAGTATCAGATGGAGGGGTAGGATTTAATAAAATTATTCAGTAATTAATAAATTATTTTTTTAATGCTAGGTACCCCCCAGTAATATTTTTTTTTCATATATCAATAAATTAATAAATTTATAATAAATAATATATAGTAAATATATAATGGAACTGGAAGGGGCTTGCCTACTGACTTAAGTGGAAGAAATTGGATGACATTGAAGGGAACATCCTCTCCTTGCGTGGTACCATCCCCCACTACGGTGCATGTATGCATGATATGCCCCCCACAGAGGACCCACCCCCAAGGTACAGACACATCCATCATGTTGGGTCAGAGGTCGTTCCCCAAGATGGAGGGTGTTACTAACCATCTGATAGAAGCATTTGCTGGCGGTACAACCTGCCATGTTTGTCTGGACTATCCCGGCATGTTTTCTGCTTGCGTTCCAGTTGTGACACACGCGGTGGAAAGAGAGGGTGGAGTAAGTGGGGGGGGGGGGGCACCGTTGGATCAGTATTCCGAGCGCACACTCAGCAAAACCAGCCACTACTCCGGTGGGACCGTGCACTAGCCAGCCGCTGTTCACGGATGCTGAACATGCTCCATTCCTTCCCTCGCTTGCTCTTTGCCTTTTTGTCAGCTTTGTGCAAAACACAAATCCCGACCGACGCTTGGCTTTGGAAGCTGAAGTGTTTTGACAAGGAGGAGTTTTTTTCCGAGGAAGCTCTTGGCAGGGAAAAGGTCATTTTTCAAGTTGTTAGAATGACACACGTTGCTTCAACATTGGCGGTCTTTTATCAATGTGCATGTCCTTGTCCTTGAAGGCTGAGTGAGGGACACTGACAACATCATTTGGGGGACGGGGGGTTAGCATCAGCCTCCCTCATTGATGTTTCTTTACATAGAAGTACTAGAGAACCAGGATGTCCAAACATTTTCCAACGTGGGTCACATAGTGAAAAATTCCACTTTGATATTTTGTATGCTAACCTTGTAAATTTCCTTTTCTTAATTAGAAATTTAGGCGGCACGGCTGTCTAGTGGTTAGCGCGCAGACCTCACAGCTAGGAGACCAGGGTTCAATTCCACCCTCGGCCATCTCTGTGTGGAGTTTGCATGTTCTCCCTGTGCATGCGTGGGTTTTCTCCGGGTTCTCCGGTTTCCTCCCACATTCCAAAAACATGCTAGGTTAATTAGCGACTCCAAATTGTCCATAGGTATGAATGTGAGTATGAATGGTTGTTTGTCTATGTGTGCCCTGTGATTGGCTGGCCACCAGTCCAGGGTGTACCCTGCCTCTCGCCCGAAGACAGCTGGGATAGGCTCCAGCATCCCCCACGACCATCGTGAGGAAAAAGCGGTAGAAAATGAATGAATGAATGAATGACCTGAATCCAGTCATCATTCCCAAGCGGTCCAGTGTGGTTTTGCTTCTAGGTCTAGGAGATGTAAGTCCTGTTAAGTGGGCTACATGAGTCTACAGTCCGTGTCAATGCGAATAGACGACAGACCCAGACGACAACACCATGGATGACTGGCTTCAGCTAAGAGAAGACCGAGGCGAGGCCAGCCCATTTGACAGAAGTGGGTTACGTCGGATAAAGCGGTCTCTTAAAGTTCTTCTCTGTTCACAGTTAAGGCGGACGAGGAAGGCGCTGCACACTATGGCGGCCGTACGACGCATGATTCGGCGCCGGAGATGCTAACAACGTCTTTGCCGGAGAAATCAGGTGAGCTGAGTTTTTTCAAAGTCTGGTTCTTGTCTAAGGATAGCTTACTAGCGTATCAAACTGCTTCCAAAGGGACGTCAAATCCATCGACTACTGTAGAACAAAGTCATTCCATTTAAGAGCCTACTGCAAAAATACCAATCAAAGGTCCTCTTATGACAGGCGTGCCTTCGTGTTTTTGCTCAAGGGCATTAAAACAGAGGATGCTTTACCCAAAAAATGATATTTGACAAGCCTTTTTGCAGAAGATCCCTAAAAACAGAGGATGATTTTGCCATATATAAACGCTAGAGCAGCTGCACGGCGGTCGAGTGGTTAGCACACAGCTAGGAGACCCAGGTTCAATCCCACCCTCGGCCATCTCTGTGTGGAGTTTGCATGTTCTCGCCGTGCATGCGTGGGTTTTTACTCCGGTTTCCTCCCACATTCCAAAAACATGCTAGGTTAATTAGCGACTTCAAATAGTCCATAGGTATGAACGTGAGTGTGAATGGTTGTTTGTCTATATGTGCTATATGCTATATATGCTATCACTATATTGACACTTACTATGGTACACATTATGTCATTGGATGGTCATATCACCTCGTACTTTGGTATGTAATAAAAAATTAATAATTCAAATAATTATTTAATAATTATAAATTAAATCAATAATTTTATTAATATACTATATATAGTAATAGTAATATATATATTATTGATATTCAATTGGAGTTTAAATTAAAATGAATGAAAAACTATTGAAAAACGGAATGAAAAACTATTTTAGGAAAGCAGGAAGTGAACAAATGTAATAGTTACTGATTGTAAAAGTACCAGATGGAGGGGTAGGATTTAATAAGCTTTGCTTCTTCCTACTCCTTTTGGACATGTGGAACTGTGAACTGATTATGGGATGCATTCAATTGTAATCTGATGCATGTTCAAATGAAATTAAACCATTACCATATTTAAGATTACAGATTAAGATTGCAAAAACACCAGTGAAAGATCCTCTATATGACAAAAGCATCCTGTTTGAAATGGGAAGGGTCAAAGATCCTCTACTTAACAGGATAGTATTTTTGCATTAGTCCCTAAAAACTAAGATGATTTTGTCACGTAAAGGATCTTTGACTACACTGCTTGTAGTTCCTGAGGCGGCGCTAGGTGTGACTGTGTCCTATAAAGGATCTTTGACAGCTCCAGCAAGTAGCGGTGGATGGCTGGTGAAATATGTGTCCCAGTTCACAGGAGCAGCTGTAACCCACATCTCCTCGCCCCGGAATAGAATAAAGTGATTTCTCCAAAATAGACTTGTTAAATGTGTCACTTGCCCGGAGTGGAACTAAAGTCCAGAGTGTGAAGGTGTCCTCATAAAGACTATGGATGACCTCATTGCTTTAAGGGACCTCGGCAGGTGCTTTGGCACACGTAGCCTAAACATAAAATAAGTCAAATAAGAACTTTTGTTTTTTTTTTAAAGTCCGAGCACAGCAGATGTGATGAAGC
Organism: Doryrhamphus excisus; assembly: GCF_037039965.1. Lineage (NCBI taxonomy): Eukaryota > Metazoa > Chordata > Actinopteri > Syngnathiformes > Syngnathidae > Doryrhamphus > Doryrhamphus excisus. The sequence continues at coordinate 18,968,117 of NC_136358.1, read as the reverse complement.
GAGGGAGCTGATCCCACAGGAATGTGTCCTTTAGGATGGAACGGGACCTTCATTCCCAGATGGCGCTGTGGTCCGCCCCCAAAACCCGGTCCAGAATGGCTGCTGTGCTAGGGCGAGGCAGGTTTTTTCCATCCTTACCCTCCCAGGGTGGCATCTGTTTCCTCTGTTTTGCTTTTACACCCGGGCGCCGCACTTCCCGTGCTGTTAGTGTGTCTTGTTTGGCAGGATGACATCATCATGATGTTTTTTTATACCAAGCCGCAACAACAACAACAACCTCATTAAAACCACGGAGATGCTCCCGGCTTACGACGTCGTATTTCCTCGAGTTTGACATTTTCATTGCAACCAGCGGCAATAATCCAGCGGCTTAAAAGGTGGAGAGGGGGAAAAAAAAAAATGCTCCAAGCTAACTACTTGTGAAAATGCTCTCACTGCGGTAACAGTCAGCAAACGCAGAGCTTTTTTCCTGCCTGGGGCTGAACACGCCGGGTAGGGTACTTAAGAAACTAAAAAGGGACTCAGGGACAGGATGGGAAAAACAATCTAATACAAGCCCTAAAAAGGTGTGAAAACCACATGCTTAAAAACATGGGACAGCTCGAACCAATCAATTTGCTGGTCAGTCTGGGGCGTTGTAATCTATTCTCCATGTTTCCTGGCTTCCTGACACTTTTTTTTAAGCGGCATTTTACACAGAAAACACGAAAGCAGCTCACTGAGAGGGTTATTACTCCGCGCTTGTGGGATTCATTTTTTAACGCAGTCTGCGATAAGCCAGCAGAATGACTGATGAGCTTGCACGTGAGCGACGCAATTAGACCGGGCATCCCTTGATACCTCGTTTCCAGACAGGTATCGGTATATTTGCTTGGGAAGGCAAGATCACAGGAATACTGCCAACTATTTCATATTATCCAGGGAATCGTAAACCAGAAGGCAAAAACCAAACCAGCATTTAAGGGGATTTCATGTTCTGCTCTTGTGACATCTCGATGAGCATCCTCATCATGGAGAGGTCCGTGCAGTGGAATGTAACAGCAAACATGGCCAGTAGATGTAGTTATATCCTCGGGAATCTTGAGAAAATGTCTGAAAACGAGACACTTCCTGCTCGAAGAGTGCGTCCGACTACAGTTCACCTTATTACTTCCGCTACAACATCATTCAACAAGACGTCTCTCGGCCTTTGAGAGAAGGATCAAGACGGCAACGTCGTTTGTTTAAAAAATATTCCAGTCAGTTGAGGTGGCATTAAGTCCGGATGCCTCCCGGGTGAGGTGTTCCGGGCATGCCCAGCCGGGAAAGGCAGACCGGGGTAGACTTAAGACACGCTGGAGGGATTATGGGAACACTTTGGTGTCCTCCCGATGGAGCTGGAAGAGGTGGCCGGGGACCGGGAAGTCTGGGGTCCCCTACTGAGACTGCTGCCCCCGCAACCCGGACCCGGACAAGCGGATGGATGGATGTCACAGCATGGAAACATGCAACTTGTAGACCAGTGCGGCTTATTAATGTACAGTCCGTAAATGACGGGAATTGTGCTTTCTGTTTTTCAGAAACTACAACAGGAAGTCCGCAAAATCTTCAAACAAAAACAACCTTGATGCCAACCCTGCAGGGCACCTCAGTCAGATTACTTCCAGACTCCAACAAAGAAAAGACGATGACGTGCAACGTCTCCGACGACTTAGCATCTATGACATCATCATCATCATCATCGGACATGAAACCCGGAGACAACGGCACAGCCACAAACCAGTCCGAGAGCCCGGCAATGTTCCCGCCTCCTCTCATGTTGGTTCCGCTGTACACAGACTGGAACAGCGCCATGGCCGCCTGGGGCCTAGCCTGGGAGGCGCATGTTTACGGCGCCGGCTGCGTCTTCGCTATGCTGACGCTGGCGTCGGCGCTTAACCTGCTCTGCTTGCCTTTACGTTGTCCGTCCGGCTGCGGCTACTTTGCTCTGGTCAGCCTGTTTCTACTCGCCGCCGGTTGTACGAGATCTTTCACGCTCCTGTACGACGCTTACGGACACCAGGACCGCTTGCCTTCCGGCGAGGCCTCGCTGATGCTCTACGAGGCGCCTTTTCCCTGCCTCACGGCAGCTTTCGGCTTGGTTTTCCTTCTGCTCTCCATGCGCTCCAGAATGCAGCTCTCCTACTCGGCGTTCCAGAGACCATGTTTCCTCGCCTGCTTGGTCGCCCTGCACTTCGCCGCCGCGTTCGGTCCAGTGACTTTACTCAAGTTCTACCAGCAGAAACCCGTACTTGGCCTCTTCCTTTCACTCATCTCCCGCGGAGCCTTTGTTGCCCTCGCCACATTCCTATCTGCTGCTTATTTCGTGTTCTACATCTACGTGCGTGCAGACTCCAAGCACATCTACCACCTGAACAACACATCTCCGACCCCGGCCGAGCGATACAACCGCTGTCCCTTCGCGGAGAGCAGAGACTGGGACCGTGCAGCCGTAACGGTTTGTCTTTCAGCACTGTTTTGTTTAGCCTGCGCAGGCCTGCAGCTGTACGCAGTGCTCAATGCCGTAGGTGTCACCGGCGGAGAGGAGGTCTTCCACCCTTGGTGCTGGTGGGCTTTCCAGTTCAGCTGCAGGCTCTGTGAACTGGGAGTTTGCCTCACCTTGGCTTTGGTGGTGGCACAACCAGTGTACTGCTCTGACCAGCTCCCGTCTCCTGGAAGCTGTTGGACAGAACTTCTGGCATCTAAAGCTCCCATCCTGCCCGGAAGCTACCAGTGGAGCTTGAGCCAGCAGGAGAAGCTCGCAATTGTTGACACTGTTGGACTCGGAGAGACGGAGAATCTTCCTCTGTACACGCTCATGGATGATAGGCTCAGCAGTAGTTTGAACGGGTTGGACTTCCTGTACCACAGCAATCGGGCATTGGCCTACAGAGATCTCGATGTAGATCTGGACTTGAAAGGCTCACAGAAACTTGCAAACAGAGGAGGTGAGAAACCTTCACGTGCATCGTCCTTCACAAGCGACTCCACCACAGACCTGAGGCCTCCGTCGCCCATCAATCTCCGTCGCAGCATCGACGAAGCCCTTTTTGGGGAGGCTCTTTTTCCCATGAGCCTCTTCAGCACTGCCAGGCCCAATCAGGGCAGCGACGTCTCCATACAGAATCTCCGTGCCCTTCCCAGCCTCTGTGATCCTGGTCTTTATCGGACTTCCTCCTGTGCAGACATAACCTCCAAAGTGCACACTAAATCCGGCGCTCCACCATCTCCGTCCCTGTCATCTTCCAGCTGCTCATCTCCGGAGCGCTGGAGGGGAAGCTCTTCCTCCAGCTCCCCGTACCGAGCATCCATTGGGGACTCATCGCTGGTGCTCTGCCCGAGCCCGGAGACACACGCCCGGCAGCTCCTCCAGCAGGGGGACCCACTGAGGAACTACCAAACGTTGGGTGCCGCCTCACAGGAGAGCTTGGACCTCGACATGTCATCCGAAGCGGACCGATCGGTGCAGGAGGAGTTCATCAGCGTCTGCAGACAGATGGACGCGCTGAGTGTTTGCAGCGAGACCATCGATTTGTGAGAAAGACTTAACAGAGCGAGACACCATGACGGCTTTTAAAAAAAAAAAAAAAAAAAAAAGGTGCCTAGTGGCTAAAGCTGCCCAACAAAATGTTTGCTAGCTTTTTAGTCTTAAGCGCATGTCTTGTGTGTTTAAGTGCCAAGAAATTTGTAGATTTGACACACTTTAAAATTTACCCCGTGGACATCGAATTTCTTCATTATTTGAATTGCACTTAAACACTTCAGACATACAGTCGTCCCTCGCAATGTCACGGTTCTTCATAAAAATGGCTACCTTGTGGGAGACTATAGTCTACAAGGAGTAAACGCATATTAAAATACATTAGTGGTCACTAGGTGGCAGTATTGTCACAAAACATTGAAACAGAACCTTGTGTTACCTTCTCTTAAAACGGCATGGTTGATGTGAGATATTTGGAAAATTGAAAAGAAATAATTTTGAGCCTCAGCTGTTAAGCTTGCACACTAGCGGCCATCTTGAGTGGCTGCACAATATTATAAACAATGAACATGGGTGTAAAGATGACTATAGGGGTGTTATTTCCAGTCTACAGGGCTCTAATTATGTTAAAAAAACATAGTCAAACAGGTTTTCTACTGTCTAAATATGAAAATATTCCATTTATTGATGTTGGATATATCCAATTAACGAGGGACGACTGTATTACTTCAGCATTTATACAGTACTCTGAAGCTCCTTTTCATAGCAGTACTTCTGGATTGAAGACTTGTGCACCAGCGCCCTCTGCTGTCCACATCCCGCAAGTGTGAACTGACTATGGACTGCTGCTTACTATCAATACACGCTGATACAATACTTTTGCTTTACATGAGCCGTTTATTAATAAAGGCGATTTGACAATAAGTGCCTATTATTCTAAAATTATTTCCACTACCGGTCAAAACTTTGCTGAATAATAGGACAGCAGCAAAGTGTACACTTTTAAGTTCTTTATTTGTTTCACCAAACTAAACAGGAAAAAAAATGTCTCTGCAGAGTAAACATGTTTTGTCAAGGTATATCCACTCCCTCCCAACCAAAAAAATGAAAAATACTGAATCGTAAAGAGTCTCAATCCACGACTCAACACATAAAGCTTAAAAGGTCTGTGGAAGTGGGAGAGCGTTTCCCATGTGATATACGGGTTCCTCCGTGTTAGCCGAGCAGAACCATCACAGAGAGAAAAGTACTACGTTTGGTAGAGAAGTCCGCCTTACAAAAAGGCCTCATCAAGTACAAAATCCCAAACAGCGGCTCGCGGTTTTTTGTAACCCAGACAAAAAGCATCTTGTGCCAAAAAAAAATAACAAAAAAAAAAACTTCAAGGCATTTGTCAGGTAAAACTAACATTTAAAAAGAAACAGGCGGTAGGTAACAGGCGCTAAATTTGGTTTGGAGGTTACAAAAAGACGACGTATAAATACACTTGGCAGTATATGCAGGTACAACAAAGCGCAATAAAAATCCAGCCGCGTTTGGACCCGTGGGGGGGGGGGGGAGAAAACGTGCATATCAAAACCCTTCAAGATCTCCGCAAAGCATCCCCTTGCTTGAGACTGTACACTTTTCTTGGAGTTTTTTTTATAGAAACTAGTCATGACTGCTGGAAACATACCTGATTTTCACTTTTTGGTCCCGTTGCGTTTAAAGTGAGATGGGACGCTGGAGGTGGTTCTGCTGATTGTAGGCGGCGCCGAGGGTTGGGAGGTGGGTCCAACGTAAACAAGATGTCGTACAATATGACACTCTAATGTGCGCTTGTGTGTGTATGTGTGTGTGTGTGCGATTGGGGTAAAACCCTGATGCGCCGCTTGGTGAGTGCAAAGCACCCCAACGTCGGGTGCGGTCTGAGGCCCGGAGGGTGCGTCCGTTTGGACGTGGTGGTCGCAGATGTGGCGGTTAAACGTTTGGTCTCTTAAATAAGGTCACGTGGAGCGCTGATCCTCAGTAAAGACGCTTCTCGTAGCTGTCGAGGTGAGATCCAAGGGAAGATAAATTAGGTTATGGTTGTTTCCTTTCACGGTTAGCGAGGACATGCAGAAACTTTCCTCGGGGATACCATCAACACTACCTGGGTAAAAATATATGATATCTATAATTTTATATATTTCATATTTCATTCTATGCTTCTTTCATGACATTATTTCACCTCATATTATGACCTCATGCTCGAAAAATTGCTACTTGTTAGATTATAACTAACTTATTTTTTTCCTACTACATTTTCCTCTCATAATTACTACAATGTTCCCATATTTTCACCTTTCCATGAGTTGAAGCTCTATTTTGTTTATTATAATATGACAACTTTATGGAAAATATTATGACTTTTAATATTTCAACTTTATTATAAAAGTTACATTATTTTTCCTGATATTACATTATTTTATTTTTTTCCTTGTTTGAAAACTTTCTTCTTAATATTTTCACTGTTTTTGTCTTATTTCAAATTTTTTAAATTTGTTTTTAATTTCAAACTTTTTGTATATTTTGTTCTCATAATATAATAAGGAATTCCTAAAATATTTTGATTTTATTCTAGTAACATTTTCCTCCACCCTAATTTTCCAAAAATTGCAACTATAGTCGTTGTTTTGTTTCTCATATTTATAAAATGTATTCTTTTTCTGCTCTTAAAATGACAATATATTTCCTCATAATATTTACAACTTTTTCTCTTAATATTTTGACTTTAGTCTTGCAAAATTACTGATGAATTTTGTCTTTTTTTAATATACTTATTTAATTATATTTTTAGAATGTGCTGCCAATAAAAAAAACAGCAGAGGGCCCCGGGACACCCCTGGTTTATGCATGTATTCATCTACACATTTTTAAACTTATTTTCCCCACTATCTTCCTTCACGTGCCCCCTCTTTTAGAGGACATATTTCCATACGGTATCTATTTATGACTTGTTATTACGATATTTAGTGCTTCTAGTGATGATGAATAGCCGGCATAAAATGTGAACTTACGAGTGGAGCCCGTGAACGCCTCCCTCCACTTGTGCAGACATGGTTCGCTTCTCAAACTTGAGCTCTCCAGAGTACATCATGGACCTGCCAACGAATTGTTTCTTTGGAAGCGGTGCTATGTTTTATGGCATCAAGTAAAAACATGCGTTCTCCTTACCGCAGCACGGAGAGACTCTTGGCTCCGATGTCCTGGCAGCCGTGCTGAATGCCGGCTATGAGGTACGGTACAAACTTGTGGATGGAGCCCTTGTCCTGCACGGAGCCCGACACCCCCTGAGCCACCTTCACCTTGTCGCCCTCGCTGGTGAGGAAAAACAAACCAGTCACGACTACTACGAGCACAAAGCGAAGAGTACGTACCTGAAGTAGCGTTTCTGGCTGCTGGTGCTCTTCTCCATAGCGTCCAGCGATCCCATGCCGCGGTACTTTTTCAGCCGCACGCCGTCAGAGAAGAAGTACTCGCCGGGAGCCTCGGTGGTCGCCGCCAGCAGAGAGCCCATCATCACTACATCAGATGAGGAAATCAGAATAAAAAATTTAGGAAAAAGAAGTGAAGTTGATAGTATGAGATGCAGTTTTATTTTGAAATAATTTTATTTTGAAACTTCTTAGCATACGAGGGCAAAAACCCACGTGCCCTCTTCAAGGAGGAACACGCCACCCCCACACTACTGGATAACCTTACCGGTGGACGCGCCCAGCGACAGTGCCTTCACAACATGGCCCACCGTTTGAATGCCGCCGTCGGCGATGACGGGCACGCCGAAGCGCCGGGCGTACTCGGCCACCTTGTACACGGACGTCCCCTGGGGCCGCCCGCACGCCATGACTGCAAAACATCCAGAAGGGCAGACGCTCACACAGATCATCTGTGGATTCATCTCGGTCGGTTCTCGCCGAGTCTCCATAGCGACCCAGAACATAGAGTATCACCATGGCAACCAGGAGGGGTTTCAGTCACCAACGGCAACCATCAGTGTAATAAAACACAGGTCACTAAAGATTTTTTTTTAATGTTTGTCAGCTTTGAAGACCCTTCCTTGTGTTGCCATGGTAACGTGAGCTCAATTGAAGGTGCCGAGTACCTTCCTGTGTGATGCAGATGGAGCCACAGCCCATGCCGACCCGCAGCGCATCCACGCCGGCATCAATTAGATTCTTCGCTTGAGCCGCCGTCACCACTGCACAAAAGAGGCACGATGAGAAGCTTGTCGATTCGGGATTTCATCCGTCGTGAACTTCTCGCTCACCGTTTCCTCCCACGACTTGCAATTCAGGATATTTTTGCTTGATGTAGTTGATCATGTTGATTTGGAACACAGAGTTGCCTTGTGACGAGTCCTGGGTGGGGAACAACAGAGTGGGACACTTGATTTACGGCAGATTTTGACACTCAACTCAATTGCTTTGATTTTGTATATTAATATCAATACAATGATTTGCCTCACCATTATGAATATATTAGCTATATTCATGAATTAAGTCGATATCCTCTCGACTGGTGGAAAAAGGTGTAATTTATTAATATTCCCATAGGTGGCGACAACACGCTGTATTTGAAAAATCCATGCAATTTGGAGTCGACAATTAACCTAGCATGTTTTTGGAATGTGGGAGCAAATTCTTGTAATTTAATTCATGATTAATTGAAATAAACTGACAAGTTAAATTAATTCAAAATTGAAATAAAAGCGAATGTGTGTGCGTCATCCCGGGTGACCGAAACAGGAAGAGGGCGGGATACAATACTTGCAACACCTTCAAAAGTTGACACCATCCCTTTAAATTCCACAATTTGGGTGATGGTGGGTCTCGCAGATAAAACCAGTCGCTGTTGTTCGAGCTCTACTGCAACAAATTTGAAAATCCCCAACTTGAGTGTCGTCGGCAGCTAGGAGACCAGGGTTCAATTCCACCCTCGGCCATCTCTGTGTGGAGTTTGCATGTTCTCCCCGTGCATGCGTGGGTTTTCTCCGGGTACTCCAGTTTCCTCCCACATTCCAAAACCATGCTAGGTTAATTGGCGACTCCAAATTGTCCATAGGTATGAATGTGAGTGTGAATGGTTGTTTGTCTATATGTGCCCTGTGATTGGCTGGCTGGCCACCAGTCCAGGGTGGACCCAGTCTCTCGCCCGTAGACAGCTGGGATAGGCTCCAGCACCCCCGCGACCCTCATGAGGAAAAGCGGTAGAAAATGAATGAATGAGTGTCGTGGGCACCCACCAGCACCACCACGTCCACGCCCGCCTGCACCAGGAGGTCCAGCCTGAATTTGTCGTCGTCCCGGGTGCCGATGGCGGCGCCGCACAGCAGCTGTTTGCGGGAGTCTTTGGAGGCCAGCGGGTAGTCCCTGTTCTTCTTCAGGTCGGTCCTGGCGATGATGGCTACCAGCTCGTCATCGTCGTTGACGATGGGAAGCTTGCCTGAATAGAGGGGGAACATCTGAGACCGTACTACCAAGAACGAATGAAACAGAGTACGACTGCTTTTTTTTGTCGCAAGGTGTAAGAGACTGCCTCAACCAATCACGTTGTTATCCCGCTTGATGGTACCGTTTACGGTTAAGCCGTAAAACAAAAAGATCCTGGATCATTTCAACTTGCTTCAGGTCATGGAACTCAAACAAATATTTACCTTTTTTGCTGCGCTGTAGAATGTCATTAGCTTCTTTCAGGGTGACCCCAGCTGGAGCGACAACCAGCTCTTCCCTCTTCGTCATTGCCTGAAAACTCACAATGTCAGCGTCACAATACCACTTCCTCCTAGGCTGGTATAAAGTCTTAATGTCTAATCATCCATCTCGTTAACAATCAAGTCATTCTAATTCTCGCTTCTGGTTAAAAATGGCCCCTAAGCCACACTTTGGACACCCTCTGCTGAAACACACACACCTCCGCCAAAGGTTTGTTGTTGTCCTTCTCAGACAGGAAGTCGATGTCTCTAGAGGTGACGATGCCCACCAGCTTTCCGCCCATCTTGCCCGTCTCGGTGACCGGGATGCCCGAGAAGCCGTGTCGCACTTTGGCCGCCAGTACATCGCCGACCGTTTGGCGCGGACTCATCACCACCGGGTCTGTGATGAAACCTTGCTCGAACCTCTGAAAGATGGACAAAAAATCAAAACATTGACACGCTTAATATAAAATAAATATAAAGCAGAGGGTGGGCGTGGCTTACCTTGACCTTGCGGACCTCATTGGCTTGGAATTCAGGCGTGCAGTTGTGGTGGATGAAGCCGATGCCGCCCATGAGCTATAACATGTCAACGATTCCTCAGAAGGATGCAGTAAAAATAAGAATCATCACTTTGACTAATTAGCGCCTTACCGCCATTGCGATGGCCATGGCCGACTCTGTGACGGTGTCCATTGGCGAGGAGATGAGGGGGGTCTTTAACGTGATCTTCCTGGTCAGTGCTGACGTTAGGTCCTGATAGGCAAAAACAACAGATTACCTGTGTTGGTCAATGTTTGTTAGTATGTTCTCTGTAGGCGGCATTATGAATTATCCTTACTGACCTTTTTTGCCATACATTTAGCGAGTGAAGATTGCTTTTATAGTTATTAGCCCATATTTCCACTCAATAAGTAAGATATGGTAGAACCAGAGAGAAATAAAGAGTGTGGAGTGATTTCTGATTGAGAACAAATTTTGCTTTGTTCAATATTGAAATATTTCTGTCCACCTTATGTTGTATATTTGTAATATGAGGTTTCCAGCTCATATTTTCATCTATAGTGATCCCCAGAAATGTATTTTCCTTCACTCTTTTGATGTCTACACCGTCTATTTGTATTTGCTGGTGCGTGTCCTTTCTGCTGTTAGCAAACAGCATGATTTTAGTTTTATTTAGGTTCAAGGACAATCTATTATCATCAAACCATCTTTTTCTGATATATTCCGAAATCATGATGTTTCTTGGTGAATACGGCCTATTTAAGGAAACATTACTAAATGTATTATTTATTATAATAACTTTACTAAATTTATCTACTTATTATTGAAATAGTTTCTTTTTCACATTAAAATATCTCAAATAAGAGATCATTTACCTTATTCCCGCACTATAAGGAACATTTTAAAGCCTTTCATTTTCTCAAAAATCGACAATGTGCCTTGTAATCTGGTCCGAGAGACCTCCATGGCATCACTCCAGCTGCTCGGAGGATGTGCCCGAATACAGTGCACCTTGCTGGGCCACAGCACGGGGCTTCTTCTGCTCTATACTGGTTGCCCTGATTATAGTGATGTGGTAGTCAAGACACAAACAGGTAGAGTTGGTTCTTCTTACCTCCAGGTGTGTACAAACTACATTTAAATGTAAAGTTTTAAAAGTTATCATGCACTTCATACATGATGAGTGTACTGGAGGCGGCATTGTCCCGCTTCCGAAGAGTGACGGGGCCCGTGTGAAAATAACATTCCCGGCATGTGATAAAAGTGGAATTCTTTGCTTTTGATTTCTTATCATCAGGAACAGACGTAACTTGCTGGTTTTCTCACACAGGTCCACCGCTGGGTGTGTGGGGGTGGGGTGAGTGAGATAAATCACCTGACAGCACCTCCGAGTCCTGTGAGACGGCATGGAACTGCGAGATGCCAACTAGAAGAGAGGAATGTGCGAACCCCACGCACACATACGGACTATGTGACACCTAACCACGTGCACAGCAGGCCCAGACCATGAATTCGACCATTGAAAGCCAAATGTGGAATTGTTTTGATTCCCAATGCTTGAATGGAGGCACTATGCGGTCAGACTCAGACTGCGTCTAGCTCCGCCCCCCAGTGGCGGGTGTAGTGGTGCTCTTTCCGACTTATAACAATGGAAACTATTTGAACTGTGACAGGGTAAGAGAACAAGCTTCCGGACGTCAATTAAGTCGATGAATAAAGTAGAAGAAGAGGGATTTGCTCCATGGGATTATCAGCGTGAGGGAGCAGCAGCTCAGACTATTTCTGGTGTGCGGTCATGGTTGCAGGGGGGGAACAAAAAACAAACACACGCTCTCAGAGGCATACGGAAGACTCACCACTTCGTCGGAGGTGAAGTCAATGAAGCCGGGTAAAATCAGGAAGTCACTGAAAGACACAAGAGGGATAAAACATCAGACATTTGAAGAACAACACCTACCGACCCGTTCCTTTTGATTAAAAACAAAACGTAAACTCAACAAGATTCTATTTATTTTACTATGACTGTTTATTTTGTGGCGCAGACCGTCTAGCCCGAACTGGACGGCGTGCACCACGGGTGGAGTTTTGTTTTCCTCCAAACACCCACAAGCATCCGCGTGGGGATGAGCGTCAATTCCAGCAAAACATCTGCTAGTGTTTAGCCACCGCCGCAGCAAAAACAAGAGCAGCGTTTGTGAACGAGGTGCCCTGACGCCTGACAACTAGGTCAAGGCATTCGCCCTCCGGCTGCGCCGCGTGGCCGCGAGAGCCACCCGCAGTTTGCCGTGGATGATGCAAAGGCGGGAAGATGAGTCGTCGGGGAAAAAGATGGCGAACATCTGATCATTGGCGGTTGAGAAGAAACTGCCACCACAATAAAAGAAATGAAAGAGAGAAGAAGAAGACGTAGCAGGAAGGAGCTGTGGGGCACGCCCCCAAAAGGAGCTGCAAGTTTGATCATTTGTTCTTCACAAATAAGCTAACCTAGCATGATGCTGGCGTGCGTTACAGCGCACAGCAATCACTCCTTTGTGGCGATTAATTGGTTCCAAACACGACGGTGATCAATTAATTTCCGTGGAAGCAGGATACCTCATTTATGAATCAAATATCATCATAGTATGAGCATAGAACACCTCCTTATGACCAAAATATTTTTTATTATTGGAGCCCTCCAGACATGAAATAACACCCCTATAGTCGTCTTTGCACTCCATTACCCAATACAGCAGACATAAAAAAGGTGCTTGTGTGTCTTACCCAGCAGTACAGTCACATTGACACCTAGTGGCCAGTGTAGAATATTTAAATTTTTTTTTTAATTCATTTAGTCATCTTTGAAAATGCTCAATCTAGGCAAAAAATAAGTAAGTTTTACCAATAGGCCATATTCAATCACTAAACAGTTTTTTGTTTATTTCAAATGTGTATCACAATTCACTCTTCAACATGAAGATGTTGTAGTTAGCGCATAGAAAACCTGTTTAACCTTCCGAATGTGTTAGAGCCCTCTAGACATGAAATAGCACCCCCATATCCATCGTTACAATTCTATTCCCCGAGTAGACAGAATCAAAAGAAAGTAAGACTTGTGACCAGTCCAGGGTGTACTCTGCCTTTCGGACAAAGTCAGTTGGGATAGGCTCCAACATTTCCCGAAAAATGGATGGATAAGACTTGTGTTTGTGATTCAGTACTAAGGGAGCTGACGTCAAGGGCCCAGAGTTGAGTTTTAGCTTGGCAACAGTAGCCCATGCTAGGGATTATTGCGCCTGTTGATGGTTCAAAGCTTGCAGTGACCCGTGTAGAATACTGCATACCACGTCTTTCAAAGTATCCCCAGAATTTCTTACATTTGTGTCTTACTGCATTTAGCCATTTGTAAGCGGAAAATATGTTAAATATGGAAATGGTAATGGTTTAATTTCATTTGAACATGCATCAGATTACAATTGAATGCATCCCATAATCAGTTCACAGTTCCACATGTCCAAAAGGAGTAGGAAGAAGCAAAGCTTATTAAATCCTACCCCTCCATCTGGTACTTTTACAATCAGTAACTGTTACATTTGTTCACTTCCTGCTTTCCTAATATAATGTAAGTTTTTATGTATTTTAACTTAAATATTTATGATTAATATTAATATTGTATATCATATTATAAAATAAAAATGAATATTAATTAAATTATTAGTTTATATTTAATTATTAATGTATTTAGTATTTTTTTATTTTTTACTTTCACATTTTTTTACAATCAGTAACTGTTACATTTGTTCACTTCCTGCTTTCCTCATATAATTAAAATTTTAGTTTTTTTCATTTTATTAATTTTCATTTTTTTATGTTTTATTTATTTTATTTTTATTTTGTCACGTACCGAAGTACGACGATAAAGTACATGGATAATGGAAGCATGGATAAAGTACAAAACAGTGCGTCTCAGAGACACACACTATCAGGTGTGACAGGTATGGCATGAAAGCTACACAAGCACAAACAAGCCACTTATTTCAAATCGGTGACTAGCGGCTCTGTATTGTGGGCTCATGCATGATTGTTGTAGTAGAACGAGTGCCCCCCCACCCCCTTATGGCTGAGCGTATCTTCCCCAGCACACAAGAAGCAGAAGATGAGGTAACCCTGCATTTACTCATACTAGGTCACATGTTTTGAGTTTTATTATGACCCGGGGGGGTCGTGGGGGGGGCGTATGCATTCACTTTGAGGGCACTTTAGGACAAACATCACACCAGCTACTTTGTTATTTCTTGCTGCTTAAGTGTGGACAGAAACGTGGAGAATGTGACACCCGGTCGCTACGTGCTTTTTGGCGTTCCTTCCACCTCCTGCTCTTCACATGACGTCCATTGGAGCGGTCATGTGAGGGACCTCGAAGGAAAGCGTGATGGCCGTCATTAAGCACTAATTAGAAAAGTAGAAATGTGTGGTGTCTACAAGACTGCAGAGTTTAACGATCAATTAGTCATGCATTCCTCATTGGGACACCAGGACTCTAACCGGGGTAGGATCAGGACGTCGACAGGTCATGCACATGCACGCTGACGATTAGTCAAAGTTAATCAAGCACCCGTGTCCTATCTCGTGGCGTGGGGGGGGGGGGGCGCTTTCGGGTGGGCTTTGATGGACCACAGGTAACGTTGGCGAGGACAATCATCACAGTTATCTCAAAGATGACTTGTTCTACTCACTTGTACGTCAACCCATCTCCTTTAGAGCAAAGCTCTTCAGCCGTTTGACCGTCGGAGACAACGCACGCTTGTTGGTCACATCTGCTGGTTCAGAACGTGTTGGCCGTTACAAAGCACTACTTTACACCTAATGCCACCTCAGGAGGAAACCACCTTCCGAGGCGCTCCGTGGCTCCAACAAAGTGTGCGGGAGGACGTCTTACTTGTATGTCAGGCCGTCGCCGATGGAGAAGAGCTGCTGGGCCGAGAGGCCGTCTTCGGGGACGTATCCTGTGCCGCCGCTGATTAGGTAATCTGCCATGCTGGGACAAAAAACACAAGGAGAGAGATGTCGTAGGGCTGAAACCGACAATGGACTCATCTGAAGATTGGTGTTGGGATTCATCCAAGAATCGGTCAGGAATCGGAAGCAACCAAACAGTTAGTGGGACATCTGGTTTTGTTTTATCGGTCCTTGGCACATTCTAAAAAAATATATAATAAATGAATAAATAATGATTTTTAAATATTGGAATACAAAATATTATTATTAAAAATAACTTTAAAAACAGCAGAAACAAACAGCAGTGATCTTACCATTTTAAAATATTTAATAAAGCCAAAATATTGAGAGAATAAAAAATGGTAGTTCTATGAGAATAAATATAAATGTATAGATTCTTCAAGAAAGCTGAATTATTGGGAAAATTACAAAAAAAAAATTTTAGACAAAAATTGGAAAAAAACAAAAAGTAAAAATTTATTGAGGAAAGACATAATATTTTAAATTTTAACAATTTTAGTTGCACAAAGTATTAAAATATTAAATATTTTTTGTTTGTTTTTATAAAGGTTGCAATACGATTAGCAAACAAAACAATGAGTAAAGTTAGAATTTGGGGAAAATAAGGTTGTGAAAAATTAATGATGATACAAGAATAAAGTCTAAATATTATGGGAATAAAGTCAACATTACAAAAAGACAAAATATTAAGTAATAAAATAATCATTTTAGTAGCATAGAGTTGAAAGATTATAGAAAAAACGCTTTACGTCGGAATATTAAAGCTGTCACTTATAAAATGCTACGGCAATAACGTCATAATATTAGGAAAAGAAAATGCATAAAGATAACAAGGAAGTTGAAATATTTGGAAAAATTTACAAAAAAAAACAAAAGCAAAGACCAGGGTATAATGGAGATTTTTCTCAAAATATATACCACTTCTTAGCAGATTTTTTAAAAAAAACCTCAGAGTTTGTGGTTTGGTCCGCAATATACCAAAGAACATACCAAAAGAAGAGGCAGAAATGTCAATCATATCCAATACGTCTATGCAATATCTTATTTTGCATAAAACACAAAGATCTTCCTTTCATGGATGACTCGGGATACTCACATTTGAGAGGCTGAAATCAGAGAACATTTCCATTTTTAAATAAAAAAACAGATTAGTCACAAACCAAGATAATTGTCGATTAATGGGATAACCGATTAATCACAGATGAACTGTTTCAGCTGTGGAGTTCAGCCCAGTTTTAAGTATGTAAATAAAATAATCATAACAACACGGGCTACTGCAGCAACCGATACCCACACAAAACGTGAAACTCAACTCTGAACCCGCGATGTCACTTCCTGTCTGCCCGGTACTCAGCTGCCCTGGGGAACACATTTATTGTGACACACAAGCGCAAGTTTTACTGACCTTAAATGGCTTATACCGGTTCAATACGAATGTAAACATGACTATAGGGGTGTTGTTTCATGTCTAGAGGGCTCTAATAATGTTAAAAAGTGGATATAGAAGCGGTTTTTGAAGACAAACACAGCTTCTAAGTGCTCTTAAAATCACTTTTAAAAGTGTCTGAATACCTGATGGCTTAAAATGACATTTTAAATACCTTTGCCCTTCGCCCATCATATGTGAAAGATGATGTTTAGCCATGTTCTCCAGAGGATGGTCACCGTAGCAACGTTAGCCGGCCAATCAGGTGTCAGGATGCTGCCCTTCTCACTCAAATATCCAAAATATAGCCAACACCGCTGTTCCCCTTTGAGACTTTTACAGGCAGCCGTAGAAACATCTCACTAACAACAAAAACACGGCGTGGGAATGAAGCCTCCACGATACGTCATTGCATTTAAAGACGCAGACGTTTTTCAGAGGCTCAAAGAGAGAGAAAACAGCAACCAATCAAGATGGGAGTGAGCAAAACATCACTGCCAACACGACATATCTGGGCTCGCCGTGTATTTGCAGGGGAAAAGCAGACGTATTAAACAGCGCGACGACCATTAATTGCAACGCTTGTGTTTTACTGTGCTGGTGACCTACATCAGCTAAACTAACCACATCCTTTTTACAGCCTTATTTATGACACTTTAAACATCGCTGACATTTCCACGCCGATTGACAAGTTAGGTTGTTTTTAAGTGAATACAACAGCATTTATGCGTAGTTGTTGTTAAATGGCTTAATTTAGGAGGAGGAAACGCTATTTTAGCACATTTCCCAATGGAGTTCGGGTTTTGTACTTATAATGCTGCAGCGTGAGGAGAAAAAGAGGTGACGATGTCATATTTTTGGTAATGCTTTTCAAGCACAATACGCAGTTTTGTATTGTTATTTAGGATTCTACTGGCATAAATGTCATTATTTTTAAAAAAAGCACCTGGCCGGATAGTAAAAGCGACGCAACTCCGTAAGAAAGTCAACAAACTTCAGGCTAATAATTTACAGCGTTTAGCCTAAATAGCGGTATTAAGTAGCCATAACAACACTGAAATCACAGATTAATACTCAATTTAATTATATTACACATGCACTGACTCACATTGGACATTATGCATAACAATATTAATCGGCTGCTGGTGACCAAAGTGCACACACAGCAGGGCAACTTCTGGCTCGTGCACTAAGCATGTGGAGCCTCGGCTAGCATTAGCATTAGCATCAAACCACAATGACATGCTGAGGCGTGTTGTCTTTTTTTTTAGCGTTTTTGTGTTTCTTTCATATGTAAAGAAAAATTAATTATCTCCACAACAAGCTCCAGAGTGGACCCAGGAGACAGAGCAAGCACCCGGCTGGCATCAGGGGAGGAAAAGCGGTGATGTGGAGGTGTAGCGAGGACGCTAAAGCTAATGTCGGCAAGAGTTGTATTTACCTGGAAACAAGACCCGACAAGTCGCCAATGGCTCCAAAGTGACTAAAAAAAAAGAAGGTAATCGTGGAGTGCAGTGTGTCTGCCACGGTGCGTGTTGGTGTTATGTACCACGGCCGCGGCGTCACATCCCCTTACCGCTGGGGAGGCGTGTTCAATTCCCCGCGTCAAGCTAGCTAGCTCTGTGTGTTGCTGCCGCCGCCGTGACGCCACAAGCACACGCATGCGCAGACGGGATTTGGTGTTTTTAAGATGTTGCTATGTGGACAGACTGGTTGGTCATGTGACTTGATAAAAATGATTTATTGAGCATCTTATTGGATTGAGATGACGTTTGTTTTTGTGCGACGTCATTACAGAAAGGTACATTTTGGCTTGAAGTAAAAAGTGTAACGATAACCATAGACTTGTACACGGCCAACAAACTAAGCAGCCAACTTTGTCACGGTGATTTGTGGTCACATGAGGAAGCCCCACGACAAAACCACATTCAATATGATGACATTTCCACTTGGTTTCCGCATAAAAAGGTGTAATTCTTTGCCCCCACGCGGTGGTGACCGCACCGTGGATGTCATACATCCCAAAGCAGTGTCAGGATTCACGTGGCTTGAAGCAGGAAGCTCATCCTTGGAAAGTGCATCTTAAATGTAGCATGAATAATTTCCACAACATCTTGCCTTGTAATCTTATAAAATGGTGGCACTCACAAAATATGGGTCACTGGTCATACGGATCGGTGATTCCCTTTTGTGCCAATGCTATTCCGAGCTGTGTTCATGCTCCCAGCTGCTCGGGATAGCCTCGTGGGGATGGTGACCAGAAGAGGCTTATTTTTAGCTCAGAAGATACAAGCTAAGGAAAAGTGTGACGATAACCATTGAACTTAGAAATTGACCTTACTGCAAGGCAATAAACTAAACGCGTTATACACTTATTGATTCTACCAGTACCCATAAAACGCCACTAGGGGACAGCATTGCTCTCTATTATGTGTCCAGCAGGCGTCTTTAAATGTTTTATTTTAGTTTTATTGTGCACAGTATGAACATGGTATGGACGTCATCCCACTGAGGCTCCATTCATGTTTTCTTCATTTAGATTTTAAATGCAATTTAATTCAAATTTGCTAATTCTTTTGCAAATTTTTCTTTTTTTTAAGAATTTTTTTTAATTTTTTTTAATTTAAAAACATTTTTTTCTTTTGCTAAATTTTCTAGATAAAAATAAATGTGATGATAACCATAGAGCCCAAAACAGCTCTTACTGTGATGCCATGTCATCCCACTGAGGCTCCATTCATGTTTTCTTCATTTAGATTTTAAATGCAATTTGCTAATTTTTCTTTTTTTAAGATTTTTTTTTATTTTCTTAATTTTTTTTAATAATTTTTTTTCTTTTGCTAAATTTGCATTTTAAATACAATTTAATTCAAATTTGCTAATTCTTTTGATAATTTTTCTTTTTTTGTAAGAATTTTCTTTTTATTTTAATTTTTTTGCTATATTGCTAAATTTGCTAGATAAGAATAAATGTGATGATAACCATAGAACCCAAAACAGCTCTTGCTGTGACGCAGAAAAGCATCTGGCTAGGTGACTTTGTTGGATTTATTGTTTATAAATGGAATATTTCCTTTTCGTTTGACATCTCCAGTCTTGGGACTCACCTCTCGGGGCTTAGACCAGCCTGGATGCGAGTGGCGCTGTACCGCTGTGCCGCCGTTTCGTGCCCGTGCTGGATCTGCCACACCAAGTGTTCGCCCTCCCTGGGTGAGACGCTTCGCAGCGGCTGTGTGTACCCGACGATCCTCCTGTAGTCCACTTCTAGGTTCTCCATCGTTTCAGCTCCAAAGTGCTCCATGGTCGGTTCAAGGTCTGCTGTACTCGACTTCCTCAGGTGAAACTGAAAGCTGCATTCAGGGTCCTCCTTGTGCAACAACCTTGAATTTCACAAACAGAAGCTATCTCAGATGTCCTTATCGGTCGGCGTAAGATGTTCCCATGCAGAGACGGAGCAGGCCACCCCGTGTCAACAGGATGCACCTGCCTTCAAAAAAAACAACGGCCACCCCCAGGCGTGTCAACGCGGGGCGTCGCCAAGGAGATCCTACCGCTGAGAGGGTGTCACCGTGGAAATGAGCGCCACCGCCGTTTGTAGTCTATGCTCGGTAGAAAGGAGCGTTGCTCCGTGGAAAAGTGGGACAAAGTGGCCTGTGGGGGGGGGGTTCAATGGACGACGTCTCGCTAATCCCGCTAAAGAGGATTTCAGAGTGAAGATGAGCAACGCGGACATATCATATTATTATGTTTTTATCACAGGGACCGTGACTCTATTGACCCCACGGTGAACCCACTTTAGCGTTCTCACTCAAATGGAATAAGATGAGCAAAAGTGCTTGAATGTAACTTTGTGAGGCATCTAGCAACAAAACAAAAAACGCACAACGACGCCCCTCGCAAAAGATCAACTCCAGGTGACTTGACTGTTTGTGACAGTTAAGATGGAAAATCCTCTTAAACGCTCCCGTCCCGGCGTTCCCACTGACAACTTCCAACACATGCCAACGGACCCACCTCCCCCCGACCCCCACCGTGGGTGTCACATGCAGGGTGAATAAGGGACGAGTGGGCTTCGATGATAAGCAGCGCACGGCTCTCCCTGATCAGCCCATAATGGCCGTCATGTGCGAGTGTAGACGCAAAAGTCACAAGGCCGCAAACACCAGCATGAATTAAAAGGGCAAACCGCAGCAGCACAAAAAGTGTTAAGACCTGCTGAAAAATGTCAAGAATGTACATTTTGCAATGTTGGATTTTAAGATTTTAAGAGCTTTAAAATGTAAAAAGTAGAAATGCAAACGGAACAAAAAATGTTTTTGAGGAAGCAATTTATTGAACTATGCTGTTTATGAGCACATGCAGCCTTTAAAAGGCAAAATGCATTTTTAAAAATTAATATTACCAGTATTATATTGTTTAAAAATTAAAAATAAATATAATAAATTATTACTAATTAAGTTATTTTACTAGTAGTTAGTCCCAGGCATCGTTTGCCCCTCCCCTTGGACCTTGCTGCACTGCCCTGTAGTGGCGAGCACGCGTCATTGCGCCAAATATGGCATAATGATGATCATTTTTAAAATGATCATTTTTTAAATTAATCTTACCAGTATTATATTGTTTAAAAATTAAAAATAAATATAATAAATTATTAGTAATTAAGTTATTTTACTAGAAGTTAGACCCAGGCATCGTGTGTCCCTCCCCTCGGACCTTGCTGCACTGCCCTGTAGCGGCGAGCATGTGTCATTGCGCCAAACATGGCATAATGATGATCTTTTTTTCTTTTAAATTAATCTTACCAGTATTATATTGTTTGAAAATAAAAAAATTAATATAACAATTTTTTAGTAATTAAGTTACTTTACTAGAAGTTAGTCCCAGGCATCGTTTGCCCCTCCCCTCGGACCTTGCTGCACTGAACCTCAGCTTTGTTCAAATAGGTGAAAAAGCCTATTAATCCAATTCACTTTATATTGTTTTGTTTTTCTAGTGCAGTTTATCAGTAATAAAATGCATCAAAGTGAGATTGGCAGTCCTTTAGCTGCAGCTGCATGCAAGACATAAATAATCTTTTGGTGCTTTATGAAAAAAAAAAAAAAGGTTCACAAAAGCTGCTTGCGCAACTTCTCTTTTCTCTCTACTTGATTGAGAAAGGCAGGAAATGCACACGGAGAGGAGAAGTATTCCCAACTCGTTTGCACTTCCATCCTGCAAATGAATGATCATCCTGCCGCTTGTGGACTCGTAAGTACACATTTTCAACTCTTCTTCTAACTTAAGCCCACTTTTAAGTAAGATGAAATATGCTGCATGTGAGTACAGTAGTCTGGGTTTACTGTAACATTTCAATAAAGGTACTTGTGAAAGTACTCTGAAAGATCCAGCGTGACCATCCTCATGTGGGATGTGACATCACGTTACTGCCCACTCTGGAAATTTTCCAGGGATTTCCAAAAATGGATCAGTCAAAGATCCTCTATGTGGCACTCTGCAGGGTTCAATCTGATACCCAAAAAAATATTGATACCATTTACCAGCGGACATTTTGATCAGCATGCCACCTACTGTAAACCTATCATTGTTATCATTAGCATTATTAGCGTGTAGCTACATCGTGGCGTGTATGAATAAGAATTTTGACATGAGTAAAATAGCGCACACGACACCATGCTAACAGTTAGCATGCTAAGTAGTGAAAGTGACAACGTCCCTATATCATGAGATGTATATATTTCCATTTGGACATGAGTAAAATAACGTACACGACACCATGCTAACAGGTAGCATGCTAAGTAGTGAAAGTGATCGGGCGGCATGAGATGTATATATTTACATTTGGACATGAGTAAAATAGCGCACACGACTCCATGCTAACAGTTAGCATGCTAAGTAGTAAAGTGGGCAGTTTGACATTGTCCCTATATCATGATATATATATATATTTCCATTTGGACATGAGTATAATAGCTAACATGCTAACAGTTAGCATGCTAGCACCTAGCAAGGTAGCCATTAGTACAGAAAGTGCCAAGGCAGGTGTATAGCTATGTAAGTGGGAACCTGCATTATATTATATAAGTATTTACCAACACACAAATACAAATGCAAAAACTACAAAATAAGACAACACACACACTTGTGAAAGTATACAGAATAGAAAGGAACCGCCGTATTTGGTATCGATACTATTGATATTTGCATGGACACGCCCACTCCATTGAAACTGGATCATCACGCTACAAATGAGGACCACAGGAATCGCTTTCATTTATTAACCTGGAACAGTAGCACACAAACGCGTCTCGTCTTGTTGGAAACCTGTGCGTAGCATTCTTAAAGAAACAGTGAGTCCAGCTTTTGTTTTATTCATCCATTTGTTTCAATGTGGGGAGAACAAAGCGGTGTTTAATTCGTGACGTTCACATCGTTGTCGTCGCCTCTTTAGCTCGTTGGGAGATGTCTCACTGATGCGTTTAAGGTCGCTGGTTAAATAGCGAATGAACTCATGGATTTAACTCATTTTCACTGATTCGTGATATAAAATAGCATCACATTAATAGCAGATCGTCGTTACTAGTAGTATATTTGACTAGAAGGTGATAATTGAGACACTGTACCGTTGATGGAGTAAAACAGCATTAGACGGTTGACTTTTATGACTCAAATCAATACACATAGTTAAATCCGTGTGGGATTTCCCACTCATAATGTAAGATTTGCGCTTAGTAACGTCATTTACTGGAATCGTGAATGCATCATTAATACGCTGCTTCCGGATCATGTGACATCAACAATGAGTAGACGGTCATAATATAATAATACTACCACTATTAATAAGTAAAATAATGGTGTATTTAAACAATTATACATTTAAAATATATATATATGTACGCAATAATATTGTAAAAATATACATATATACTAAAATAATTTTAAAAGGCACATATTATTGTAAAGACATATTTCAAAGGATAGTTTAAAATATATGTAATGAAAAATAAATGATTTGATTTAAATGGTCTAAATACATTTTTAAAATATGCAATAATAGTATATAGTATATATGAAATAAGTTTTAAATCTATGCACAAAGAATGTATTTTAAAATTAGAGAAAATAATGAATAGCTATATGTATATACATTATGCAATTATATTATTCTAAAACATGTAAAACAATTATGTGTTATGAATAATATTTAAAAATGCAATCAAAATAATTATTGCAAAAATATATGTAAAATAACAGTTTTAAATACACATAAGATAATTATTTCTATAAAAGAATGAAATAACTATATAATAAATAACATGCAATAATAATCCAAAACAGGTAAATACAATGAAAAGTGACTTACTGGACATTTTTCACCAGAGATTGGTTGGTGCCCATCTGTTGCCATGATGGTGCCGGCTATCCTCAGGCTGTATTTCTTCGGCACCGCCGTGGCCATCTTCACCTTCATTTTCGGACTAGCCGACTCCGTTGGCGGCCTGATGTACGTGCAGGACCATCGCTGGATCCTGGAGATGGAAAGGGGTCCCCTTGCACAAAGGCAGCTTTCGTCTTGTCATCGGGGAGGATCTTCTTCTGCAGACAAAGGCGGAAAGACATCATGATGGAGGGACATCTTTCACCTAGTAAAGCACTTTGAAATGTGTGGCAGCTTTTAAATGTGACAGAACTGCAGTACTGAAAATATTTGACATTGCGTAAGAAATACTGCGGCTGAGCCAAAGTACCAAAGAAAGACATTAAGAGTGGTGCGCCTGCTTTGTTGTTTGACTTCCTGTTCCAGGTAGTGTTTACTTTCATTGGATCACCTTTTTTTTCTGCCGGGAAAATAAACATGGCAAACTTTGACACAATGTTGTGTTATCATGACACAAAGAAAGCGCAATTCCCAGCTCATTCCCAGCTGGAATGATAGAAGATGTTTGAAAAGGTACATTGATACAGTTGAGGAACTTTGTGTACTGCAGGATATGTCACTCAAAAGGTACATTCAATTCAGAAAAGTGTGACACACCCTTCATAAAGCGGGATTTACTCAGCAGCAAAAACTATAGTAGTTGTTTATTGAGTCTTTTAGAAGTACCGGTAACAGTGATATCACTGCAATGAACAATCATAAATGAAACATACTTATTTTAGTACTACAATAATGCTTCAAATATGCAAAACTGGACTTATGTGCAATAAGAGTAATTCATCGAAGTGCAATACTACATTTTGTGTACTGAAATTCCATATTTGGTGACTGCAATTCTACATTTTGTTACTGTATAGGCTATTGTTTTTGATGTATACTTATTTTGAACAACACCTGCCACTTTTATATTTATATTCTTATTCTTTGTTTTATTTTATCCTTTACCTTATTATTATTTTTACTATCCCCAAAATGCACCGTGGAGTTGCACTCAAATGTCGTTGTATGCAATACAATGACAATAAAGGCGATTCTGATTATGATTACTAAAGGGCGCCCTCCTGTGGACATTGATGCCTACTACAAACTAACAAAAGGAAAGTGGTCTAAAACTGTAAACTAAATTTGTATTTGAGGATATTTTTTTGTACTAAATGTAGTAAACTATTTTTTGTGTAGTAAAATTGTAATCAAGTAACTGCACTTTTACTCGAGTGGAGTATTTTAGTAGACCTGTTGTAATTTTCGCCTTTGGATGTACTTGTTTAGCGTTACTCAATGGCGCCCTCTGTGGACAAGTGTTTCTATTACACTATAATTGGCGGAATTGGAAATCGGGGTCCCGTTCGTTATGATTTATTGTCTTTTAAAGGTCTGCAATGGTTCAAGTGGAGCCCACATGTCGTCCAGGTAGGTCACATGGGGACACTCTCCAGCAGGTGGAGGGGGATGCGGGTTTAAGCACCTGCTGGAGAGCACCCAAGCCTCCACGCAGCACTTTCCATGTTAATGACCCGTCCTCCCAGCTCTTCCCTCCCCACTCCCACGCCTGCCGGCGACGCTCACTGCACTTACTTACTTGGGACTCGTTGCTGCCCACGGACACCTCCAGTAGGGCTCCTGAGTGGAACTGGCACCGGTCATGGTCTGGAGGGTGGTGGTGGTGGTGCTCGAAGGCCTGCTGCTGCTTCATTGCGGGGAAGGGCGCGTCATGAGGCCGAGTTTTGGCCGAACTGGGTTGGATGCAGCGCGGAGTCAAGTCAGGAGAGACGCTGGGACTTCCAGGGCTTCCAGAGGGGCTTCCTTTGAGTCTTGCCGGGTCAGCCTGACACCTGAGGAGCACGAAGTTCTGGATGACAACACACATGAGGTGAGGGTGTGTTTGAATTGTGTGGAATGTCCACTTTGGTGAATGGGCAAGGGGGGCAAAGTCCATGTACTTGATTCAGCATAATGTGGTGTCTTTTTGCTCTTAGACAGGTTTTAACGGTGATGATGGCTCTTATGTGATCCTCACATGGGTGGGTGATGGCACAGGGGTGAGTATCATAAAAATTATATTATATATGTAGCCATTATTTTACACTAGTATGTGTTCTGTGAGGCGTGAGGCCCAAAAACAGTCAGTCTCTTCATTAGCCATGTATACATGGACCCAATAATCCAATTCCATTCGGTTTATTTGCGCAAACGGAAAGAATGTAACCTTTGTATACACATCATCCCGAAAAAAAGAAAAGTGCCAATCCAAATGAATATATAATCGGATTCCCAGGGGTGGAATATTCCTTTCCCCAATCCGATTGAGGTATCTTGTACCCGCTCAAACGGAAAGTTGTCTGGGTGCGTTCTTCTTCTTCTGTTGTTTATTGGCGGTTGGCAAGCAGCTTTCGTGTGCATTAGCACCATCTGTGGAACAGAATCTAAACCCTTCTATACGCCATTCACAAGTCCAGTTTTATTAAAAAAGAAAATACATATCTATATAAAACATGTCCCGAGTTTAATTATAAAATATTAGCAAGATTGAACTTTATCTTTTCCTGTTCCCGGGTGCGTTCTTTCAGCGAATGCTGAGATATGACGTAACACGCAGCTCCAGATGTTCTTCGATTTAAAAAAAAATGGAGGCAAGCAATCGGCACTGGACTGCTAAGGAAAGTTTGTTTTTGATTCAAACTAAATTTCAAGACCGGACGACGGAAAAACTGGCAATACGGAGTTATTCCAACAAGTGAAAGAAAAACTCGAGGAAGTCGGTATCACGTGATGTTGGTATTTACGTTTTACTGCGAATGCCCCATTGACTATTCTGGTTGATTATAGCGCCGCATGTAGACAAGAGATTGGAATATTCCTTTCCATGTATACCATTGCTTTCGGAAAGGTCATTCGGAAAGATTCCATTCGGAAAGAGAAAAACACCTCATGTAAACGTGGCTAATGAGTCACACAAAGCCAACAAAGGAGGGAGCAATGGGCACCATGCCAGGCACAACTGGGCTTATACTACTAGAACTATTAAAGGTCCAAACAGGACAAGAAGTCCAAGCGAGTCCTCCTATAGCATAGGAGACAGAACCGGTGTCTCCCAACTACAAAGTCAGTTCCAAGTACAATCAACCATTCACACTCACATTCATACCTATGGACAATTTGGAGTCGCTAATTAACCTAGCATGTTTTTGGAATGTGGGAGGAAACCGGAGTACCCGGAGAAAACCCACGCATGCACGGAGAGAACATACAAACTCCAAACAGCTTTGGATTGAACTCAGGTCGCCTAGCTGTGAGGTCTGCCCGCTAACCACTAGACCACCGTGCTGCAAAGCATGTATCCCAAATTTTTCTTAATCAGAAATAGTAATAAAACTATTTGGGGCATCCACAAATCCATGCTAGCCTGTTTAGCTTTTGATGCTAAAAAGGTAGCAGGTCAAAAATAATGAGCTTGAATAAAAGTTACCAAATTAAGTTCACGTCCAGCAGAAGGCATTTGTGTAAAAAGATAATGGTTCCCAATGAGCATAGTCTGGAGTAGGACCACCCGAAGTCCATGTTAGCTTGATCTTTCTCACATGTAGGTCATCCTGGTCTTGTCAACCATCAGCGCCCCCATAGACACCTTCCTGGAAGGCGGTTCCTCTCGACTGTACAGAAGGTGGGTAGATGGTACATAAAGCAGTTAAGCATGACACATACGACATACAACAGTCATCACGTGACCGCGCCTTTCTCATCAGTACGGATTACGGCAAGTCCTTCCACGACATCTCTCACAGCATCAACCACACCTTCATCAAAGAGGAGTTTGGCGTCAGCGTGGGACCAGGAAGTTCTGTGAGTTTTTTCTTGTTTGGCTTCTCGGGGCATTGAACGGGGGGGGGGGCAATTAGACTAGATAGAACAGCCCTAGACTAGGTGATTTTCAAAGGCTAGGTGGGACACACCAGTCAGACCAGATAGGACAGCCCCAGACTAGGTGATTTTCAAAGGTTAGGTGGGACACACCAGTCAGACTAGATAGGACAGCCCTCGACAAGGTGATCCTCAAAGGCTAGGTGGGACACACACCAGTCAGACTAGATAGGACAGCCCTAAGCAAGGTGATCCTAAAAGGCTAGGTGGGACACACACCAGTTAGACCAGATACTAGATAGGACAGCCCGAGACTAGGTGATCCTCAAAGGCTAGGTGAGACACACCAGTCAGACTAGATAGGACAACCCTAGACGAGGTGATCCTCAAAGGCTTGGTGAGAAACACACCAGTCAGACTACATAGGACAGCCCCAGACAAGGTGATCTTCAAAGACTAGGTGGGACATACACCAGTCAGACCAGATACTAGATAGGACAGCCTGAGACTAGGTGATCCTCAAAGGCTAGGTGGGACACACTAGTCAGACTAGATAGGACAGCCCTAGACAAGGCGATCCTCATAGGCAAGGTGGGACACACCAGTCAGACTAGATAGGACAGCCCTAGACAAAGTGATCTCAAAGGCTAGGTGGGACACACACCAGTCAGACCAGATACTAGATAGGACAGCCCTAGACTAGGTGATTCTCAAAGGCTAGGTGGGACACACCAGTCAGACTAGATAGGACAGCCCTAAGCAAGGTGATCCTAAAAGGCTAGGTGGGACACACCAGTCAGACTAGATAGGACAGCACTAGACAAGGTGACCATCAAAGGTTAGGTGGGACACACCAGTCAGACTAGATAGGACAGCCCCAGACTAGGTGATCCTCAAAGGTTAGGTGGGACACACACCAGTTAGACTAGATAGGACAGCCCTAGACAAGGTGATCCTCAAAGGCTAGGTGGGACACACACCAGTCTTGGACAGCTCCAGACAAGATTGGGCAGCTCTAGACTGAAAGCTCGGTGCAAGAGCCAATCTATTTATTCTCTAACCTGAGGCTCACACTGGATCCGGCGCGGCTCCGTTGCAGCTCCGATTGGAATTCCTCTTGCAGTTCCGGAGCAGAGATCGCCGCTGCGTCTGGTGGCAACACTAAAACAAGAAGTGACAAACCCGATGCTATGTTTGACTGACAGGTGATACTGGCAGCAGACACCCCAGTGGTGGACCATCCAGGAGGCATCATCTTCACCTCCACTGACGCTGGCGCCACCTTCCGCGTCATTCAGCTCCCCTTCCACTTGGCACAACCCATCACTTACCACTTCCTCAACCCAGACTACCTTGTAGCGCTCAGCATCGATGTGAGTGTGTGTGTGTGAGTGTGTGTGTCAAGGCCTCGGAGAAGAAGCTAATCATACCATGTTGCTGTTCCTGACTTGCAGGGCGGTCTGTGGCTGTCTCCGGACTTTGGTGCCAAGTGGACAAAAGTTCATGATGGAGTGCATTCCTTCTCATGGTGGGAATAAACAGGAAGTCAACCAAAACACAGACCACTCCCCCATTTTTCTAAGGGGTTACCTATTCAATCGCAAGAGGATGGTGAAAAAAACACCAGTGATTCATATCTGATATTCTGATTTCTGCAGAAAAATTGAAAATTTTTGCTCAAAAAGCATATTTTTTAAGCAAAAAATTAATAAATATGCAATGTCATGAATGCTAATTCTGGGATCAACGTCAATGGCCGTCTGTCCTTTAGGGGCGCCGGTATCAACTTGTTCTTCAGCTGCAGCAAAGCAGACACAAGTAAGTCAAAAAGTTCCAGTATCACAATTTTTGGGCGGCACGGCAGTCGACTGGTTAGGGCGCAGACCTCACAGCTAGGGTTCAATTCCACCCTCGGGCTATCTCTGTGTGGAGTTTGCATGTTCTCCCCATGCATGCGTGGGTTTTTCTTCGGGTACTCCGGTTTCCTCCCACATTCCAAAAACATGCTAGGTTAATTAGCGACTCCAAATTGTCCATAGGTATGAATGTGAGTGTGAATGGTTGTTTGTCTATATGTGCCCTGTGATTGGCTGGCTGGCCACCAGTCCAGGGTCTACCCCGCCTCCAGCCCCAAGACAGCTGGGATAGGCTCCAGCACCCCCCACAACCCTCGTGAGGAAAAGCGGTAGAAAATGAATGAATGAATGAGTTCTCCTCCTATTTTGTGTGGAAGTGGTAACTTTTTGGCTTCTTATTTTGTCTTTCCCCACCCTCGGACATCTCTGTGTGGAGTTTGCATGTTCTCCCCGTGCATGCGTGGGTTTTCTCCGAGTACTCCGCTTTCCTCCCACATTCCAAAAACATGCTAGGCTAATTAGCCTAGTGATAGAAAATGAATGAATGAATATGGTCATGAATAAAAACAATAATAGTAGCCTAGTAGTTAGCATGGTGGTCACACAGTCAAGAGATCTGAAAGATCACATTCCAAAAATATGCTGCACTGTATTAAGTATTTATAGTACATTGTGTAGTAGTTGTAGTAGTATTAAATATTTGTCAATATAGGCACATAAACTGGATTTTGTACTTGCGGTTGTAGTGGATGCAGAAGAGCGAGGAGATTTACAGCTGAAGAGGACAAAGGACCTCGGGAAGACCTTCACCATCATCCATGAGGACGTCTTCAGCTTCGGGTACATCGGAGCCTTTCTGTTCTTCTCGGTCATGGAAGACACGGTACCGCATCTTATTTTTCACACGTCAACAAAAAAGTTAGCATTTACACAACGTATGTTATCTCCCTGCCAGCGGTCCCCCAGGGTCATGTATTTTTCCTCCGACCAAGGAGACACTTTCAGTCGGGCGCTACTTCCTTCTGCTTCCACTGAGCAGGTGAGCGTTTTTAAATTTGAAGCGTGAAGAAGAAAAAAATGGCGGCAATACACTTGAAAAAAGTGTTAAGACCAATTAAAAAATGTCAGGAATGGAAATTCAGTACATGGAACAAAAAAAAGAGACCCTAAAAACATCACCAGAGGATGGCATTGGCTGTCCGTCAAGACCACCCCCAGCCGAGGGCGGTCCAACAACCATCTGATTCCATCTTTGGAGAAGAACAAAGCATTTGCAGGCACCAAACACTGAACGGTGGAAGAAAGTTGATCCCACCTGTTTGCTGTGACAATGGAACTTCAGGTTGTGCAGGGGTATCAAACGGCATCACTGAAGGCCCTGGTCTGTGTGCTCATGACTGGCTTCATCAACAGGACTACTACTAAGCCGACTCTTTTGGACCATCCTGCGTGTTCCCATCATCTAAACCCGATGGAGGGGACATTTGGGGATGGATTTCCCAATACGGACATCAGTTCCAGACAGTGGATGTTCTCCATGAAGCTATCTTCAGCACTTGGAGCAACATTCCCACTCGCCTCCTGGAATTACTGGCATCAAGAAATCAGATAGTTAATACGAATGGGGCTGCATGGTGATCGAGTGGTTAGTGCACAGACCTCACAGCTAGGAGACTAGGGTTCAATTCCACCCGGAGTTTGCATGTTCTCCCCGTGCACACATTCAAAAAAAAAAACATGCTAGGTTAATTGGCAACTCCAAATTGTCCATAGGTATGAATGTGAGTGTGAATGGTTGTTTGTCTATATGTGCCCTGTGATTGGCTGGCCACCAGTCCAGGGTGTGCCCTGCCTCTTGCCTGAAGACAGCTGGGATAGGCTCCAGCACCCCCGCGACACTTGTGAGGAAAAGCGGTGGAAAATGAATGAATGCTTTGCAGCACGGTGGTCTAGTGGTTAGCAGGAAGACCTCACAGCTAGAAGACCTGAGTTCAATCCATCTCTGTGTGGAGTTTGCATGTTGCGTGGGTTTTCTCCGGGTACTCTGGTTTCCTCCCACATTCCAAAAACATGCTAGGTTAATTAGCGACTCCAAATTGTCCATAGGTATGAATGTGAGTGTGAATGGTTGTTTGTCTATATGTGCCCTGTGATTGGCTGGCCACCAGTCCAGAGTGTACCCCGCCTCTCGCCCGAAGACAGCTGGGATAGGCTCCAGCATCCCCCGCGACCCTAGAAAATGAATGAATGCATGAATAATACAAATGGCAACCCTTTTGTCAATATGGTTCTATTTTAGGGGGGGGTTCCAAAGAAATGAATGATGAGCAACTGCTAGTACAATTCCCACATGGAATTAGCATGTGTGATGTGGTTGGAAGCACGTTAAGTCATCACGTTCTCTCCTGCTCATGTTTGCTTGCAGTTTTACTCCATCTTGGACGGCGATGAGGACATGCTGTTCATGCATGTGGACAATCCTGGAGGTAACAACAAACAAATCCACCGTATCGACTCTCAGCCCATGTTTTTTTTCTGTTGTTGTAATGGAAAAGCTCAACGGCAAAAGCGTGAACCGGTTTCACCGGTTGTGGCTGCCGCTGACACATCATTCCTTTCGTCCACGGCACAGCTGGACGGTGTTTGCTTTCTCAGGCCGTCCTGCTGGCAGCCTTTCTGGCATCAATAGGGAAGAAAAAAGAGATAAAAAGTCATAATTGTCATTTGATGAGATAAAAAGTCGAAAATAATATTATGAGAGAAAATGTCAAAATTATGAGATAAAAAGGACAAATAATTACATGAAATGTCAAAATTATGAGATACAAAGTCAAAATTACGAGATAAAATGGACAAATAATTGCATAAAATGTCAAAATTATGAGATTAAAAAATCTAAATTATGAGATAAAAAGTCAATTATGAGATACGAAAATAATATGAGATAAAAAGTCAAAATTATGAGGTAAAAAGTACAAATAATGACATAAAATGTTACAAATATGAGATAAAAAGGACAAATAATGACATTAAATGTCAAAATTATTAGATAAAAAAACTAAATTATGAGATAAAAAGTCAATTATGAGATACAAAAATAATATTAAATAAAAAGTCTAAATTATGAGATAAAAAGTCCATTATGAGATACAAAAAAATATTAAATAAAAAGTCAAAATTATGAAGTAAAAAGTACAAATAATTACATAAAATGTCAAAAATGATGAGATAAAAAGGACAAATAATGACATAAAATGTCAAAATTATGAGATTAAAAAAATCTCAATGATGAGATAAAAAGTCAATTGTGAGATATGAAAATAATATCAGATAAAAAGTCAAAATGATGAGGTAAAAAGTACAAATAATGACTTAAAATGTCACAATTATGAGATAAAAAGTACAAATAATTACATAGAATGTCAAAATTATGACATAAAAATGACAAATAATGACATAAAATGTCAAAATTACGAGATAAAAAATCAATTATGAGATAAGAAAGTAATATTACGAGAGAAAAAGTCAAAGTTATGACATAAAATGTCGAACTTTTGCGATAAAAAGTCAAAATTATAAGAAGTCAATTATGATATAAGAATATTACGACATAAAAAGTAAAAATTATGAGATCAAAAGTCATGTTTATTTATGTATATACTTTAGCCCTTAATCACAAAAGAGCCTCCAAGGGCTGGTAGATAGCCGGCAACAATCTGACATCTGATCCCGGCAAGGAAAAACTCACTTCAAACTTCTCCCATTCGCCTTTGGAGTTTAGATGAATGGGAGAGATAGCGAGTAGGATTTAGGTTACAATGTAAACGGGCTGACAAATGTATCTGGAGATCACACACACACACACACACACACTCCCATTTGACCTTGACACATTTCTGAGTATCATTTACAGAAGGTCATGTGATGCGATGTGATATTTACCAAACGTCAGACACCTACTTCGGAACCATGTACACGTCGGACGACCGCGGCATCCTTTTCTCCAAATCCCTGGAGCGCCACCTTTTTGACGGGCAGAGGAAGAGCGACTTCCGGAACGTCACGTCGCTGCGAGGCGTTTACCTCACCAACAAACTGGACCAAGGTAAAGGAGCAGACACAAGAGAGGACAGCCATCATATTTCATATCACATAGAAATTAAAATAATAAGAGTAGTCAGTGTACAGCAGAGCCTTTGTTTTTGTCATAATTCCAACCCTAATGTCCAAAACCCATTTTTCCATGACATTACCTTAACGCCGCATCAAGTCTCACACGATCGAGTGAAAAGAAGTTCTCCTCCCATTCCGTGTGGAAGTGGTACTTTTCTGACTTTGAAATATAAGGGCTGTACTGTTTTCTTATTTTTTTTCAGATGGACGAATACGATCGGTCATTTCCTTCAATCGCGGAGGAAGATGGCAGCAGCTTTCCAAACCCGGGAATGTAGAATGTGGACAGGAAGTAAAGAATGTGTGTCCCGTGTGCTTCGGACATAGCAGATATGTATTTTGACGCTAATGACGCTCTTTTGACCAGTGCAATCTTCACATTCACGGAGAACACAGTCGCATCAATCGCATCGTGCCCATGCTCCTCATGTCCGAACCCACCGCCGTCGGTCTCGTCATCGCCCACGGTAGCCACGACTTCGACTCCGTCCTGGATCAGTGTTTTAGTATTTTGACTCTCACGTCTTCATTAGGCACCGTGGGGGATTGCCTGTCGTCATCGCAGCACCCGGATGTCTTTGTGTCATCAGACGGGGGCTACAACTGGAGAGGGACTTTAAGGGGTCCCCATCACTACAGCATACTGGACTCTGGCGGTCTTGTGGTGGCTGTGGAGGCTCAGCGAGAAGGACAAGTCAAGACCATCAAGTACTAACACGCACTTTGTGTCAAGACCAGTCAGTCTGTTTACATACTAGTAGTATTCATATAAGCATTCATAGGAAAATGTTGTCATATCATGAGAATAACATCACATTATTTTAGGATCATAGGAATGAAATTCATTCATTCATTTTCTACCACTTATCATCATGAGGGTTGCGGGGGTGCTGGAGCCTATCCCAGCTGTCTTCGGGCGAGAGGCTAAAGATTAAATATGAAAGAAAAAAGATTTTCGGAGACCCGAGTTCAATTCCACCCTCGGCCATCTCTGTGTGGAGTTTGCATGTTCTTCCCGTGCATGCGTGGGTTTTCTCCAGGTACTCCGGTTTCCTCCCACATTCTCATCACACAGCAACTTAATATTCAAAGGGTAATAATGAAGGGGCTGCAGAGTGGTCGAGTGGTTAGCACGCAGACCTCACAGCTAGGAGACTAGGGTTCAATTCCACCCTCTGCCATCTCTGTGTGGAGTTTGCATGTTCTCCCCGTGCATGCGTGGGTTTTCTCCGGTACTCCGGTTTCCTCCCACATTCCAAAAACATGCTAGGTTAATTAGCGACTCCAAATTGTCCATAGGTATGAATGTGAGTGTGAATGGTTGTTTGTCTAGATGTGCCCTGTGATTGGCTGGCCACCAGTCCAGGGTGTACCCCGCCTCTCGCCCGAAGACAGCTGGGATAGGCTCCAGCACCCCCGCGACCCTCTTGAGGATAAGCGGTACAAAATGAATGAATGAATATTGTTGGAAGCTAAATAAAACAGTAATTATAATTATAATAATAATATACTTTTACAATTAACTATTACAAAAATTTTAATATATTCTCACAATAATAAATTTGGAATATTAATAATGATTAAAAATTAAATTAAAATTATTTTTTAAATTATTAAAAATAATGTGATTTTAGTAGCAGACAGTTGAAATCTGAGAATCAATTTTTGGAAAATTATGTTGGGGGGGAAAAAGTGCTAAAATTGATAAAACAATGTGACCTATGCTGGAAAAAGTTAGGACACCCCTGACTTACAGTCTCCCGTTAGCCAAACATGCAACGTCCACACAGAGAATATAGGAAGGTGATTTGAACCTCGGACAAAACGTACACATGCAAACCAGACTTCGGGGGGGGGTCATCTTATATTTGGACAATACCTTAACACTCCCCCCATCCTCAGGTTCTCCACAGATGAGGGGCGGTGCTGGAAGTCGTACAATTTCACAGAGCAGCCCTTCTTCTTCGCCGGCTTGTCTTCCGAGCCGGGCACCAAGGCCCTGAGCGTCAGCGTTTGGGGCTTTCGTCCCGAAGACGACGGCCAGCCCATGTGGGTTGCCGTCACCATCGACTTCCAGAGCCTCGTCACTAGAGAGTGTGAGTTTCGGAAATGCCGGGAAAACCCTCCGGAAAACCTCCAGATCCTACAATGTGATGTTCCTTCAGGTGATGAGCAGGATTATGAAGAGTGGTTGGCTCATTCGCCGCAGGGAGGAGCTTCAGAGATGGACGGCTGCGTCTTAGGCATCAAGGAGACGTACAGGAGGCGGAGGAAAGAATCCGTGTGCAGGAACGGTCGCGGTTTCATCCCGAGGAAGAAAGAAATTCCCTGCTTGTGCACCAGAGAGGACTACTTGTGGTGAGAACGGAAGCAGTGTGATGTCATCATGAGCGTCCATTTTGAACTATTCTTCTTCACAGCGACTACGGCTACTACCGCCATGTTAACACGTCCAAGTGTGTGCCACAGCCCGATGCCCACAACAAAACTTTGGAGACGTGTCTGAACGGACAAGAGGATGAGCTCTTCACGGCGGGGTAACGGATGCTCCTCATGAAAATACCAGCAAGTCCAAGATCTTGTAACCTTCTCTTGTTGCCAGGTATCGGAAGGTCCCAAGCGACAGATGTGAAGGGGGATTTTCTCCTCAACTGGCGGTGCAAACCATCATAAGACCCTGCGGTGTCAAGCCCACCTCCAATTCACCGCCCACACGCTCCGAGTTGCCAGTTAGCCATTTTGACACACCGGTACGTCGGATATCGGCTCTTCAGGAACTGATTTTAAGGCTTTAGCAGATGTGTCCCGTTTAAATGTTCCCAGCGGGAGAGGATGGTGCTGATGCTGGTGTGCGCCGGAGCAGGCGTCATCGTGGTGGCAGCGGTCGTCTCCGCTTTCATAGCCATCAAAAGAGGCGTTTACCGCAACAGGTGAGCCACTTCTAGAACACACCTGACGGGTTTTAGGAACCGGACCACTTTCAGCTCAGAGTTTGAACTTGCAGGGCACCAGACTATCGCTTCTCCAATCTCCAGAGTCAAGATGACCGCAACGGCATCGCAGGGGACCTAGAAAGCGCCACCAGCAGCAACGGAACAAGCAGTCCACAGGACTCGGATAATGTAGATACAACTGGCATCCTTTACATTGATTTATATGAAAAGAACTGATTGCTGCATGCTGTCTTTTTCAGCTAAATCTTCTGCAGTGAAGTTCACCCGTCGGACCATAAGACTCCAGGAGGGTTCCTCGGCTCTACAGGACAACCACAAAAGAATTTAATATATTTATTTATTGACATTCATGCAGTTTATCGCTTTATTGTCTTTTTAAGAGTTTTAATATTGAAAATAATTGATATTCATCTCGTTTTATTGATTTTTTATATTAATTACTTATAAATGATTAAATTTAGTGTGGAGTAAAAGAAACGCTAAAGTGTGCACTGATAAAATAATAAAACCAGTAAGTGTGAAAACAGCTGGTAATCAAATCAGTTAGCGGTCCTCCGAGAACACAGAGGGCGCTGAAACGTCTTTTTCACCTTTAAAAATAAGCGAAGAAGCGATTTTGCGGAAGTATGAAAGATCCTGTTTGGAGCAGACGTCTCGTTGACAAACAAATGTTTTTATTTGTATTTTTTTTTTATTATTCCAACCCATGCACGCCAATTGCACCTCATTCTGTATCTTTATTTTAGAGTTGTTTTCTAGTTTGTGTTGAAACGACACAAAACCACTGCCAGTGATATTCTCTTCCGCCTTCCTTCAATGACGAGAGTGGACGCTCTTGTTGGAGTAAACCAGCTCAGTTGTCATTTCAGGAGTCCACTGCGGAACAGCTGGCTGTTGCTGCTCTTCAACTTGTAAGTAAATAAAATACTTATTTGTTTTTATGTATTTCTTCACTAAACCGCAAATATTTTATTACTTAAACTGAGCTCGTCGGTCGTGGGTTTGTAAACGCCGGTTGAGAAACCGAGGTTACACACACACAACCGTAACGTCAGTTGTGACTTCAAATAAATTAGTTTTTTATCTCAAATCATGATAATTATGTCAATATCGACGTCTTTGTTTTAAAGTTTGTAATGGTACGACTGTTTAAGTGTGTTTAGTGACTTTCAAGTGACACCCAAAAGGATGCTTAACTTTGTGTGGCAGCTAGCCAAACGGCCAATAGCGGCTACCTCCGTCTTGTTTACAGGCGGAAGAAATCATCTTTAGTGTGTTTGGGTTCCTCTTTAAGGTGGTCAGAAGTGGCTGGAGGTGACTACGATGTTACGGACAGCAGGTAAACGCACCAATTGCATCAATTTTATGAACCTTTAAATGCATGACGAGTGTGTGTTTGGTTTCCTCTGCAAGGTATTCTGAAACTAGCAGCAGTGGTCTTTGCGTTCCTCCTCGCCATCTATTTGGCTTTTCAGCTGCTGGAGGTCAAGATGGATTTCAGGCTGGGCAGCGGGATGGGTGAGTGACGGGGAAGAGGAAGTCTGGATCTTGAAATCTCCTTGAGTGCATGGTAAAGAAAAGAAGCAGTTAAAATGCATATAATGGGACGCACCTATTCCACCTATGAAAAAAACACTGCTCAATTTACATAATGTGACCCACATATTAACCAAGCTACAGTGTCATTATTATTATTATTGGGGATCACAATAGATGAAAATATGAGCTGGAAACCTCATATTACAAATATATAACATAAGGTAGCCAGAAATATTTCAGGATTGAACAAAGCAAAATTTCACTCCACATTCTTTATTGTTCTCTGGTTCTACCATATCTTACTTATTGTGTGGAAATATGGGCTAATAACTATAAAAGCAATCTTCACTCGCTAAATGTGCTGCAAGAAAGGCCAGTAAGGATAATTCATAATGCCGCCTACAGAGAACATACTAACTCCTTATTTCTAAAATCACAAATACTTCAACTTGCTCATATAGTTCATCTTCAAACAGCTAAAATAATGCATAAGGCTATAAATAAGCAATTAGCTAAAAATGTCATCCAATACTTCTCTACAAGAGAGGAGAAATATGATCTCAGGGAAGAAGTACATTTGAAACACCCATTATGTCATTGTATGGTCATATCACCTCATAAAAAAAAAAAAACTATATTAGGAAAGCAGGAAGTGAACAAATGTAACAGTTACTGATTGTAAAAGTACCAGATGGCGGGGTAGGATTTAATAAGCTTTGCTTCTTCCTACTCCTTTTGGACATGTGGAACTGTGAACTGATTATGGGATGCGCTCAATTGTAATCTGATGCATGTTTAAATGAAATAAAACTATTATCATTACTATTATTATTATTAACATTGTTAAACCCAAGAACTATGTTACTGATGAGATATGCTTGTATTAATGCTAACAATGAGAAATTCCAGGGTGTAGTAACCCCCTTTCCACACCATAAGACACAGCAATATGTCTCTTAAGGATTTTGAATTATGGGTAAAATTCTTTAAAAAAGTGCACTTTTCCTTTAAATGTGTCTTCTTGTCTTGTCCTTTAGTTAAATCAGTACCAGAGCAGGAAGGCTGTAAGTATGTCTTACTATGTTGCTTCATACAATTCCTCTCATTTGATTACTGTAATGGAAATCTGTCTCCCCCCCACAGTTGTCAAACCAGTCCGGTACAAATGTGGGCTTTCTAAGGCGTGTCCCATGGGACACTTTGCGTTCAAGATGGCGAGCGGCGCTGCCAGCGTGGTGGGGCCTAAAATGTGCCTGGAGGACAAACTGTAAGCGATGGTCGTAAATGGAACACTGTCATCATCATCATCGGCGTGTTTGATGAAGGTGTTGGAAGTGTCAAGTCACGTGTCTCAGCCGTCTGTCATGTTGTTCCTTTCCAGGCTGATGAGCGGCCTGAAGAATAACGTGGGAAGAGGAATCAACATCGCCCTCGTCAATGGTATCAAAAGTCACATTTGAAGAGTCTTGTGTTGTTTATACACAACAAAAATGTCTCCCACAGGACGAACAGGGGAGCTGAACAAGACTGAGTACTTTGACATGTGGGCAGGAAGTAAGAAGTGCTTTCATGGGTTTTTATGGCGCTGCGAAGAAGCGGCATGTAGCGTTTCACTGTGTGTTCCCCTCCCTAGATGTGGCCCCCCTCATTCAGTTTCTGAAGGGAATCCAGGATGGGACGGTCGTCATGATGGCATCCTTCGATGATCCCTCCACCAAGTAAGAAATAGTTTCCTGTCATCATCCATCCATATTGTACCGCATATCAGTGGTCAGGTACCAGGGGGAGGTAGTCTAAGTCGCTGCCCCGGCAGATGCCGCAGCGTTCCCAGGCCAGTGGAGAGTCTCTCGAGTCTCTCCAAAGTGCCCTGGGTCTTCCCCGAGGCCTTCTACCAGCCGGAAGAGGCAGCTTTATACATCCTAGGATCGGACCTCCAAGGTCCCTGCTTTTGTCTGCCACCCCTCACCAACGTGGGCAATGGGGGGGGGGGTCCCATGGGTCCCATGGGTCCCATGGGTCCCATAGGTCCAGGCCCGGCCACTAGACAAAGGGTGCACGATAATGCCAGGGACCTCCGTGGCGCCACACCAGCTGCTCTGAGTGTGTGCCCGAATACGGTGCACCTTGCTGGGCCACGCCAGGTGGCTCCTCCCCATATGTACTCTGGTTCTCCTGACAGTAGTAGTAATGTCAAGAATAGGACAAATCAACAGGTACACTTGGTCAGATACACATTTGTTCAAGTACTTCTTACCTCGAAATGTGTACAAACTACAGTTAAATTGATTTTTTTAATTTTAAAAGATCAGGTATTGGTTATAAAAAGTTATGGGTACGGGGTTTTTTTTGGTAAAAAAAGAAGATATCAGATATCATCTATACAAAAATGTTTGTATTCTTGGTTTGTAGGCTCAACGAAGAAGCCCGGAAACTGATTGCCGATCTGGGAAGCACAGCCATCACTAACTTGGGCTTCCGGGATAACTGGATCTTTGTAGGCGGGAAAGGAATCAAGACCAAGAGCCCGTTTGAGCAGGTAATGCAACGCCATGTTTGGTTTTAGTAATTCACTGGGAAGACACGCTTCACAGAGGCTAAGAATATTATTATTAGTAGTAGTTGACGACAAAAATGATGTAAGTGCATGCCGAACAGGTGACATGCCTGTGAATGTTGTCCTTCATCAAGGTCATTGTATTCTCAGGCCATTGAATCCATCCTGACTGTTCAGGACAGTCCTATTAGTGACGTGTAGCACAAACCCCTAGCTTTAGGGCCCTTTTAGCCAATCAGAAGTCAGAAGAAAGTTGTTTCTGGAAAAGGCACCATAACAATAAGCACCTAAACGCAGCAAATTCAAGTTAATGATGATAAATGGTAAATATTTGTTAGAAACTATGACCAAGACCAATCAGAAGCTAAGAGAAAGTTCTTTTCCAGCACATCAAGAACAGCGCTGACACAAACAAGTTTGAGGGATGGCCCGAGGTCCTGGAGATGGAAGGCTGCGTCCCTCAGAGGCAAGACTGACCTGTAACCCTCCCATTCCTCATCCGAAGGCGTCCGTCCGCCTTTTCATCCATTAATCCGCCATCCTCAGTGCAGTGAGCCTCTTTTACACTGACAATCTTCCGAATGGCTGCAGGTAGCGCACACTGATGAAAGAAGGGACTTGATCTTTTGTCTGCTGGAATACAAAAAAAAAGTCCAGCTGTAGTATTATTGCACTGTTGTTGACTGCCTGCCAATCTGCCTTCCATCTTGGTGTCAATTACTCTTTTTTTTTTTCCTTTTTCCTGACTGTGAACTTTGTACGTATATTTGCTGAAGGAGGGGTTTAATGAACAATGTACAAAATAATAATTTTTTAAAAATAAACAATAGCCAGTAGGATGGTGTGGGTACTTCATATAAAACTACATGAATGGCTTCTTTGTACACACAATACAAATGAAGTCAATGATTAACACACTGATCCTGGTACTTACATTTTATGTTCTTTTACAGTTTAACACACAATTGAATACCCATATAACTATATACTTGTGTAAATAAAGATCTAGTATAGAAATGACACGAAAATTAAAGATTTTTGGAATGGAGACAAAAGTAATGTAATACTACAGTGACGCCGCTGGATGGCAGCAACGATTAATGGTTAAAGCGCCACACAACAGATTTTCTGTATACGTTTGGCCACCAGAGGGCGACAAATTCTTATTTATAATTGATCTTACAATCACTGAACTAAACGCAAATGACACAAAAATCAATACATTTAGCATATATAAAGATGAAATAAAAGCTTGACACATGGAGGCATTGACGATCTGCACTATTTAATCTAATTTAATCTACATTACACACTGAAGCTCACACCAGGAATCAGGAGCTGTGTTCGTGCAAATTACACGTCAATATAAATTGGAATTATGCACAGCATGACCTATTTTCAAGCTAATTTATTTAATCTAGCCTTGTTTGCATAATGCATGTGTGTGCAGGGGACCCCCACTGTACTGCGGCGCGCTCATACAATATTCCCGCTAAATGAAAAAGCAACATCACCGTCATCCAACCTGGGTTGCACGCACAACATCATCCAGGCGTGTGCCTTGCTGTGCTATGTCCGCATATCAATAAGTCAGTGTGGGCATCTTTAGGCAGCTTTTGAGTAAGACGGCATGTATGTGCACACTAAGAGATGTGGGAAGAGGAATTATATAAGACACGCGAGGAGATGCATTATGTATGAACATCTCCGGTTGCGTAAACCTCTAATGATGAGCCATGTGGTGGGAGCAGAGAGGGCGAAGCTAGCTTACAAAGATTTAAGACAGAGAATGTTCCACGACAAAGTTTTTTTTATGTACTTCTCGCCCCCCTCTACCCCCCGTCCCCTTCTCTCGGTCCCCGAAACAAAAGTGGCTCTCACAGAAGACTTCAGCCGTCTCTTCCCCTTTTGGCTGAAGCCGACCTCTGAACCCTGAACCCTGACTGTTGGGCCAACGTTAATCCTGCAGCTCGACCAAAACAACCTCCACACCTGCCACCAACCCGCCACATCACACTCACACTCATAATACTGTTATTTTTATGAGTAAAAACTACTTATTCTTGGCCGACATCAAGCGTTTACAAGCATAAACATGGCTGAATGAACAAAGTAAATATACTAATACATGAATCCAGTACTGTATTCTACAGTGAGACGGGTACGAAGGTGGGGTTCTTGTGGAAGTTGACTACCACTTCTGTTATCTTATTTCTCTCTAATATGTCTTATTTTCTCTGATTATATCTACTATATTGGGTAATACAACTGTAAAGGTGACTATAGGGGTGTTACTTCATGTCTTGAGGGCTCTAATTAATTAATTAATTCATTATTTTTCTGGCGCTTATCCTCACGAGGGTCGCAGGGGGTGCTGGAGCCTATCCCAGCTGTCTTCAGGCGAGAGGCAGGGGTACACCCTGGACTGGTGGCCAGCCAATCACAGGGCACATATAGACAAACAACCATTCACACTCACATTCATACCTATGGACAATTTGGAGTCGCCAATTAATTAACCTGGCATGTTTTTGGAATGTGGGAGGAAACCGGAGTACCCGGAGAAAACCAACGCATGCACGGGGGAGAACATGCAAACTCTACACAGCGATGGATTGAACACAGGTCTCCTAGCTGTGGGGTCTTCCTGCTAACCACTAGAACACCGTGCTGCAAAGCATTCATTCATTTTCGAACGCTTTTCCTCACAAGGGTCGCGGGGGGTGCTGGAGCCTATCCCAGCTGTCTTCAGGCGAGAGGCAGGGGTACACCCTGGACTGGTGGCCAGCCAATCACAGGGCACATATAGACAAACAACCATTCACACTCACATTCATACCTATGGACAATTTGGAGTCGCTAATTAACCTAGCATGTTTTTGGAATGTGGGAGGGAGAACATGCAAACTCCACACAGAGATGGCTGTGGGTGGAGTTGAACTCAGGTTTCCTAGCTGTGAGGCCTGCTCGCTAACCACTTGTCCACCGTGCAGCCCCATTTTTTCCCTGATATAATTATATAAAGTTTTAAACAAGGAAGCTTATAAATGTTCATTCTGCTGGCATATACAAGCATTCTACTCTTGTTAAGGACCTG
Source organism: Doryrhamphus excisus (assembly GCF_037039965.1). NCBI lineage: Eukaryota > Metazoa > Chordata > Actinopteri > Syngnathiformes > Syngnathidae > Doryrhamphus > Doryrhamphus excisus. The sequence goes on along the minus strand of NC_136358.1, from coordinate 18,924,514 downwards.
CTCCAAAAGTCCTCGACATGACAAGTGGAATCTGCTACAAAAGCCTTGTGATGTCCTTCATGGGCTACTCTACATAATATTACTTGTATTTTATCTTTTTATTAAATATTCATTTTACACCATTACCTGTAGGATTTCTCTGTGGTGTATTAAAACTAATGTTAATGTTGGTCTATTCTGATTTGAAAAAACTCACAATAGAGGCGTGTCAATAGACTGAGCTCGTGTTATTATTGTTGCAGTACACCTTCTGGCCAGCGGTGTCACCACTGAGCTGCTTCATGCTCTTACTGAGCTACGTGCGAATAGACTGTTGTCCCTTGTGTCCCTGAAGTATCTTTGCCAATGATCTCATCAGTGATTAGGCGTGGGGAGGCCACGTTTATAACACAAAGTTCCCAAAACAGGTACACCAAGTTCTTAAAACACGCAGAAAAATACACACTAGCTGTGGATTTTTGTCTGGTTCCCGTCCACACCTGCCATCTATTTTACTCCCTTTGCTTTGCTTTTCTTAAGATAAACAATCTGCGGGTTTCTACACCCACGTCTGTGTAGGCGCCCCCCCCCTCCTACTCTGGTCCCTCACTTGATACCATACCCCCAAAAATGGAGCCCCACCCTGGTGTTAACATGCCGCTTTTTGTAAAAATAAGCTTCTAGAATTTTTTTTTGAGGGGGGGGGGGTTCTTTTACTACTTTGTGACCTCACTGCCCTTGGCTTCCACACCAACCTCCAATCCTATAACCGCCTCCCCCCAACACACACACACACACACACACACACACACAGACAGCTGTGTTTACACAGAGTAGGATCTGTTGGACGTGTCTGCTGACCTCAGCACAGCCAGACATACTACGTCCCATCAATATCTCATCATGGTTTCATATGCATGCATGCATTCATAAATGTGTGCACACACACACAGCCGAGACACAATGCGACATGCAGAACACAACTAACTGGACACACACAGGAAGAGAAAATGGAAGAAAAGTTCATGACAACAGTCAGTGCTGAGTGCAGGGCAGCCACATATTTGCTTCCCAATCCCAAGTTGCTGTGAAAGTGTCATTTTGGACTTTATGAAGCACGTGGGCGGACCACCAAGGTGGTCTCCATTCATTCTGCAAGACTGGCCGCAGTCTAGACTGGCAGCACGGCAGCGTACTGTACGTGTCACGTGCCCCCCTTCCCTCCTTCAGCGTCTAGGAGGAGAATGTTCACATGCTGGCATGGATGAATTCCTTTATTTTGCAGTGAAGCATCACACAACACGGATAATAGGAGTGTGAAGGTGACTATAGGCGTGTTGTTTTATGTCTACAGGGCTCTATTAATATTTAAAAACATATTTTGAAAGTTATTAACTGATTTTTGATGCTACAAACTAGAAAAATAGTCCATTTATTAACTCATTCGATCCCAGCCAAAGCCGTCTCCTCTCGGTACCGACCATTTTTTATGATTTTGACTGATTGTTCAAGGCACACAGAATATTGTGTTCTTGGGCTATATATACAGAGTATATACCAAAAGAAAGATTAGACTATCATCTTTCATCAGAAAAAAAAATTTTAAGAAAAAAAAATAATACAAAGTCTGGGAAGTCTGGGGAGACCGGGAAGTCTGGGCTTCCCACCTGAGACTGCTGCCCCCGCGACACGGACCCGGATAAGCGGAGGAAAATGGATGGACGGATGGAAAAAAATAATTATTATTTTTTTAAATAAAAAAATATTCTTTAATAAAAACATTTTTAAAATTATTATTTTTCAGGAAAAAATATTTTTTATATTTCTATGGAGCCCCGCCCAGAAAAAAATATTTTTTAATATTAAAAAAAATATTTTTTAAATATTTTTTTCTACCTTTTTCCGTTTTTTAATTATCATTTTCAATTTCCCTGCAGGAGACCAGGAGATGACCTGACATGAGCTTGAGGGAGAATCGCCTGATATTGATGCGGACAAGGAAAATTGTTCTTCCTCCTGTGTGGTGTATGCGTGACCTGAGGTCAGTAAACTCTGGGAGGGCGTCGCCGTCCCGCTGGCCATCTGACCAATGAGAACGCGGCGGCACCAGGTGAGCCGACAGGGGGCGGGGCTTGCTTGTGCTGTAGCAAAACAACATCTCAAGTGTGTGACAAAATGTGTGTCAATGGGTGCGGCGGTGCGATCGGGTTGATGTTTTGGCGAGGCAGGGGGTGGGAGAGGGGGGAGGGGGGGGGGGAGGGGCGGGCGTGAAACCTGTTCCTGTATGCCTGAACTGCACTTTTGTGTGTTTTGGATTCTTGTGCACACACCTTTGTTTGTTTGTGCTCCTTTGTGTGCATGGATTGAGAGCAAGAAACACCCCTGCTCTCTCTCTCTGCCACCCGTCCCCCCCCCCCGTCCAAAACACACAACAAATGGTCCCCGCCGTTACGTGAGCTAAGCCGAAACCCGACACTACGCGGCCCTTCCTTCCTATTCGGCAGGACAAATCCTTCCATAATTTCCCAAATAAATTAAATCAAGAGGAAATCTAATTCCCGCAGCAAACATAAACCGCTAGTGGGTGTTTTTCAGGGGCCGGCGCAAGGACGATGCGCCCACACGCAGCCCGTCTAGGCACGAAGTGTTTGCCTTTAATATTCCACCTCATATTCAAGGTTGTCAGTTCCTCAGTTATCTGTTCTGTGAATCAGAGTGCTGATCACTAGACCGTCGTCCCTCCTTATTGCTGGTTTACTGGTTCCAGACCCGACCGCGATAAGTACAGGTACATTTCCATGAAGTAAGATTCAATATTAATAAATTGAATATTCATAGCTAACCAGTTAGACTCAATTTATTTTAAACCGCTTCCACCCTGAATGGGAGAAATGCCACAACTGAATTAAAGCAGAGTTAAGGTAATGTCACGTAAGCTAATGTCTCATCATTCATTCATTCATTTTCTACCGCTTTTTTATTTACTTATTTTGTGTCTAGAAAAATAAAAATTAAGATATTTGAGAACAGTGGAATGTTTTATCAGATATTTTGGTGTGGAAAACCGGAACCAAAGTACTGAAAGATTGATTGATTTATTGTCTTTATTCTTAATTTGTTTATTTATTTTATTTTTATTTATTTATGTACTTATTTTTCCTCACGAGGGTCGCGGGGGGTGCTGGAGCCTATCCCAGCTGTCTTCGGGCGAGAGGCGGGGTACACCATTCACACTCACATTCATACCTATGGACAATTTGGAGTCGCCAATTAACCTAGCATGTTTTTGGAATGTGGAAGGAAACCGGAGTAACCGGAGTACCCGGAGAAAACCCACAAGGAGAACATGCAAACCGAGGAGTGGAATTGAACCCTGGTCTCCTAGCTGTGCGGTCTGTGCGCTAACCACTAGACCGCCGTGCCGGCCCTAATGTCTCATGAATTTATTGTTATTTAAGTGACCAGAATACGACATATCACTTGTATTTCAATATGTTTTGACTAATAATACAACTGAATTAAAGCAGAGTTAAGGTAATGTCACGTAAGCTAATGTCTCATCAATTTATTGTTATTTAAGTGACCAGAATACGACATATCACTTGTATTTCAATATGTTTTGACTATTAATAAAGCATAGTCCAGCACAAAACAGGGATCATTTATGAATTAATTACTGAGACGCGGCGATATAGCGAGACAGGACTGTGTTTATATGTATTTTGCACATACAGTATGTTAATGTGTTGTCTATCTCTGATCCAGTTACACTAATGGCTGCTGCCTCTAATGCACCAGAGGCGGATGGATGACACGCACGTGATTTAGATGTTTACGCACAGGAACGGTACGGAGCAACAAGGGAATGAATCTCCATTACAGATCCCAGGCCGCTTACTTTGAGGGTCATTTAATCACAAGGACTTTCATCTAAAAAGAACGGGCACTTTAAAGCTACCATAAAACCCTTCAACGTCTCCTGTTTTGTCACTTCCATTTGTCTCCTTGAGTAGAAAGACCAAAAGACGGACCTCAATTCATCAATCAGGGGATCCACTAACAGGAATGCGAGTTTCTCCGCATTTTTCAGTGTAAGATCACGTGATCAGCAGCACAGAAGCGTAAACAAAGCATGCCCATGGGGAGCGTCCGGACGCACCATCACGCCCAGGCTTGCTTCCCCTCATGCATGGAGAGTTCATCAGGTGTCGGAGCTGGAAGAAGTCGTGTATAAGAGGGTGAATTCAGAATTTGGGTTCGACTGGGTCCCCAGTTTGAGTGTTTATCACAGGGGTCTAGGAGCTAGGTTCTGGGTGAAGCCGGGCCGCATCAGGTTTAAAAAAAAAAAAAACCAAAACGCATTTATTAAAAACTGGAAAAAAAATCAATAAAAAAAATAAACTTTGCTTCTGCTATACCCTACACTTTTTCAGTACTTTGGTTCCGGTTTTCCACACCAAAATATCTGATAAAACATTCCACTGTTCTCAAATATCTTATTTTTTATTTTTCTAAACACAAAATAAGTAAATAAATAAATAAAAATTAAATTAAATTAAAAAAAAAAACTAATTAAGAATAAAGACAATAAATCAATCAATCTTTCAGTACTTTGGTTCCGGTTTTCCACACCAAAATATCTGATAAAACATTCCACTGTTCTCAAATATCTTAATTTTTATTTTTCTAGGCACAAAATAAGCAAATAAATAAAAATAAAATAAATACATAAAAAAAACAAATTAAGAATAAAGACAATAAATCAATCAATCAGTAATAAATAAGTAAAATAATAATAAAACAGCAAATAAGAAAAACATAAGAAACCACAAACAGATATTTAACCTGTAACATGAACATTAATGAAACTTAATAATTTTACCCAATTAGCAAGTTAGCATCGTACTCAGTTCCATCTGGGAGCAGCGTCGTAACTTTAACAACATGTTTGATGAGATGCTTTATCTTGACGTGTATTTTTCCGTTTGATTCCAAATCATTTCCTGCATTTATTTGTAACCCAGCGTCATAAGCCTTTAGCTTTATTGCTAATCCAAAGCAAAACTGGATAACTGGGTAACAGGGGTAGGGTAACAGTATGGGCGGGGCAAAATCATGTTAATTGTGTCCGGTGTGCACACAGCTTTTTAAGCTGTCATTTCAACATTAAATTTTGGTATCAAGGTGGGGGCCGCGAGTTTGAGACCCCTGGTTTATCAGCTCTTCCTGCTGCCTTCTATTTTGAGCTAGCCTAGCGTTATCTCCAGTCACTCTGTCCGTCACTGACACGTCAAATCTGTGATAAGTGTCTGAGCCAGTTTACGACGCCTCCTTCTGCAAATCCAGTAGCCATGTCCTCTCTCTTTATGCCTGGGAATAGAAGCGGCTTTTGGAAATAAAGCTGTGTCCACACTGGATATTATTATTATTATTATTTTTGACTGGGAAATAGTCGCATCCAGTATGTAAATAAAGAACAATAGGAGTGTAAAAGTGACTATTGGAGTGTTATTTCATGTCATCATCCAATAGCATGACTCTTGGTAAAACTGGGTAATTTCCAGCCCTCCCAGCATGCTTTGCGGGTTAAAAAACGAGTTTAAAATAGCATTGCTTTGCATTTGTATGTGGACTATGTGATCCACGTGAGTGAGGTAGGTATTTCGGTGGATGACATCTTGTTAGATTAAAAATCAAGCTGATTCACAGCATCGTAAGAACTAAGAACGCCTGCTCGAGCCATTTGAAATTTGACTACTTTCTGTTCAGCTCAAGGTTTACCAGACTGGGCAAAATAAGGTGTCAACAAATGTCCTAATTATGGGTAATATAAAATTTGCAAGGTTGTGACCGCTGAAGGGCAAATATGCAGGCATCCACTGTATATTGAAAATCTGCATATTATGCATATTAAAAAGCCCTAATCCAAAAAAAAAAACACATCAAGCCTCAGACAATACACTTTCCCGACACAGCCGTCCAAACCCCCCCCCCCCAGGGATGATGCTTTCGCTGCATTCATCAGCAAAGGCGCATTGAGCGATGAGGCGCCTCTTTGTACTCGTAATGTATGTAAAACCTCAGGGGCGTCCTTGGGGTGAGGTGTAAATTGCATTGTGTCGCGTCTAAAAAAATCAGGTTGTTATTGTGGTTAGGAGCAGGAGAAGAGGAGCGCTTCACTCATATTTCTCGCAAAGTAGTGAAGTACTAGGGAAAGCATCAAAATCAGTTGTTTACATGCTGGTGTCTGGTGACATTTGAGGAAGCGCCAGTAACTTCCCCTTTCAATCAAGTGTTGTTTTTCCTCAGCTACCATTTGTGGTGTGCAGTTTCACACAAGCTTAAAGAAGCATGAAAAAAAATGTTAACTCGGGTTTGTGCATATGTTTCCGTGCAGTCCAAAGGTCAGCGGGTGAGCAAGAGATGTTGAAAAGGTCAAATCACGAGACCATGCAAGGGTCCGGTGGTGAATGGGCTCTGTGTTCCTCGTCAATGTCCCACTTGGCCACTAGGTGAGCTCACATGTTGACTAACGCTAAAAGAACACAGTGGAGATACGGTCGTAACATCCATTTTCTTCCGCTTTTTTACGCCTGGGTCGCAGTCTAAGTCGGGAAATCTATACTTCCTGGTCTCCGGCTACTTCTTCCAGTTCCGCCAAGGGGGACACCAAGGCGTTCTCAGGTCAGCTGTCAGACATAATCCCTCCAGCAAGTCAAGTCAAGTCAAGTCATTCATTCATTTTCTACCGCTTATCCTCACAATGGTCGCGGGGGTGCTGGAGCCTATCCCAGCTGTCTTCGGGCGAGAGGCGAGGTCCAGACCCTGGACTGGTGGCCAACCAATCACAGTGCACACATAGACAAACAACTATTCACACTCACATTCATACCTATGGACAATTTGGAGTCGCTAATTAACCTAGCATGTTTTTGGAATGTGGGAGGAATCCGGAGTACCCGGAGAAAACCCACGCATGGCCGAGGGTGGAATTGAACCCTAGTCTCCTAGCTGTGAGGTCTGCACGCTAACTACTTAACCGCCGTGCCGCCTTCCTCCGAACTTTTCTCCCTCTTTTGCAAGGCGCAGGGTTAAAAGGTCTGGCAGGCGTGGGCCCGGCGTTGAACTCCATTGACCTACATTGTAGACATCATCCACAATGGCCATTTGATGAGCGTCCGCACACACAAGGCCTCTGTCACTGTCCAGCAACACGCATCTGTCTCGCCATCATAATAGTCAGCCTGTTATTAGTCGGCTACCCCGCGAAGCCGCCTCAAAGGGCCCCTTTTATACACACGCATAGAAGACTCAGTGCCAAACAAGGCTGGCACAGAGAGGGAACGGCGTGGGCGCGTGGGAAAAGCGTGGCTCATCTCGTGATTTGACACAACGCGCTTTTAAAAAACAAAAACAAAACAAGGCAGGAGAAGCAAAATAAAGAGTGGAAAGTCGCTGCTGTTGTTGGTGATCAGATGACCGTATTGCTGTACTGGACCATTGTGGTGAAGAAGAAGGCTGGAAGGCAAAGCTCTCAATTTACCACACGACCTGACTCGGGTACCTAGTCTGGGTGTCTCCCTGATGAGGTGTTTTGGGCAGCTGGGAGGAGGCCCTGGGACAGATCTAGAACAGCCCTTTGAGTACCTTTTGTGATTAAGGGCTATATAAATAAACTTGAATTGACTTGACTTGGGCTGCACGGTGTTCGAGTGGTTAGCGTGCAGACCTCACAGCTAGGAGACCAGGGTTCAATTCCACCCTCGGCCATCTCTGTGTGGAGTTTGCATGCGTGGGTTTTCTCCGGGTAATTGGCGACTCCAAATTGTCCATAGGTATGAATGTGAGTGTGAGTGGTTGTTTGTCTATATGTGCCCTGTGATTGGCTGGCCACCAGTCCAGGGTGTACCCCGCCTCTCGCCCGAAGACAGCTGGGATAGGCTCCAGCACCCACCCCCCGCGACCCTTGTGAGGATAAGCTGTAGAAAATAAATGAATGAATGAATGACTTGACTTGGGCTGCACGGCTTTCGAGTGGTTAGCGTGCAGACCTCACAGCTAGGAGACCACGGTTCAGTTCCACCCTCGGCCATCTCTGTGTGGAGTTTGCATGTTCTCCCTGTGCACGCTATATATATATATATATATATATATGTCTCCCATATAAGAAAGATGGCCTCCATCATGTCTTGGTGGAGGTAAACAAATCCAGAGTGTGTTTTGCATCAAAGCCCAGCTGCATGCTTCATGTTGGGGTTCTCACGATGTTAAAAAGATGAGTCTCAAAAATCTACTGCAGAAAATGCATTTAGAAATATATAAATGTGTAATATCAACTTTGCCGCGGGGGGGGGGGCAACAGCAAATCAGGAGGGGAGCTTCATGTCAGCTGACTACAAAGTGGCGATAGACCCACACTAACATCGCGATCAACCAGCAGCTCGCCATCCACGCATTGGGCACCCCTGCTTTATGTTGTGGAACGTACATAATGTGTTCCTCGGCATGAAGGTCACCTTGAAACTGCAAGCTGAAATGTAAATAATAAGTGTGACACGCTCTGCATTATAACGCATAAAGGTCATCTGTGCAGCAAATGTGATGACCTCCGAGGAGCAACACACACACACACATAGTGTGGACAGGTCATGGCTGTTCCCTCTCCCTATTAGTGTAAATCCACATTCCCCGAATCAGACCCCCCCCGCCCCCCCACGGTGATCCCTTTAGCCATGACACTCTGGGTGACTTTAGGATGCGGATAGATCCTGGATTCCGCTAATCTCTACGGGGCTCTCTTTCACTTTTCACCAGCCGTAGTTTCATCACCCTAAAGCCCACACCACGTTACGTAAAGTAAGTGTGCGGCATGCACCCACGCATGAGTTCACATGCACGCAAAATCCTGATAAGACGCTGAAGCTGGCGTGTTTTTGGAGCAATGTGAGCGCACCTGGATTGAATCCGCCCACTCGTCCCTGGTGGGCTGCAGCCGGCGCACCTCTGATGGCTTTATTACTTATTTAGAAGACTTTTGAGGTCAGTGTGATGCAGACGCTTAGAGGCGCACCGCACTTTTTGGGGAATTTTGGAACATCATCACAATCCTTATCTGAAACACAATCATTTATTTCCCTTTTCTGTGCATTCTTGAGCAAGAAAACGAGTTTATATGAGCTTGCTAGTAACGAGCGTCATGGGAAATGCCTATTTTGACGCTAAAACCCTCACAAAAAAAAAACATCAACAGTGTTCCATTTACATACCTCATGTATATTAACCAAGCTACACCAGCTAACGTCATTCACAGACAGAAGAGTGGATACCTAGCTCTCAATTTTTATACAAAGCCTCAACAAGATGCTGTCAGCTTGTTTGCCGTCAGCCTCTTTTACCCGACGACTGTAGCACACAGCCATCCCAATGAGAGCGGACATCGTAAGTGCTGTAGATCGTGTTTTAAATCATCAAAATACGGCAAGATACTGCGACTATTACATGTTATCATCAGGATATCAAACCATGCAACCTTGTAGAGGTTTTTTTTCATTTTGCTTCATAGTCGATGCAACTTTGCCACTTTGAGATTTTTGTAAACCAATGTAGATATGCCAAGAAGTTACATTAAATGTACAGTACCTCAAGAAAAAAATATATATTTTGTAATTTTTTAAATATTTAAACCTTTTAAAATTCATGAATTAGTTCATCCTCACAAGGGTCGCTGGGATGCTGGAGCCTATCCCAGCTGTCTTCGGGCGAGAGGCGGGGTCCACCCTGGACTGGTGGCCAGCCAATCACAGGGCACATATAGACAAACAACTATTCACACTCACATTCATACCTATGGACAATTTGGAGTCGCCAATTAACCTAGCATGTTTTTGGAATGGGGGAGAAAACCCACGCATGCACAGGGAGAACATGCAAACATTTTTTAAATAATCTTCGGAAATTTTCTTTTTATAATTATATTATAAAATTTATATTTTGTATAATAAAATAAAAAATAAAATAAAATGTATAATAATATAATTATATTTTTTATAATTATATTATATAATTATATTTATTAATTATCCCCAACCTAATTTTCCAAAAAGGATAACATCTACACTTCCTGTAGATATAACATAGAAAAGAATAAATGCACTTTACTATTTTGCATGCTTGCGATCGTGTTCTTCAGGGAGCTTCAGCAATAACTGACGGGGGCCTGTGTCCAATTATCTAAAGCCAGGAGCCTGGGATCGCTATATTGACACGGAGCCCGAGCTCGGTGTCTTCTATTAGAGCATATGTGTGTGTGTGTGTGTGTGTGTGTGTTCACCCCCCAACTCAACCACCACCAGCTTCTAAGCGGGCACTCGCTTTCACCCGAGAGGCTCCCGTGGAGTATGACACTAATAAATTTAGCAGAAAGCATATCAAGTCGGCCCGTGGCGCCATCGATCGCTGGGGTGACATCATCATACTGGCTATTTCCCAGATGAAAGCAAAGTGAGGGAGGGGGGCACAAGGATCCTCTTTCAGGATCCTTATCTGCAATGAGGGGCCTTGCATGAGACAACGGCATGAGAAATGCATGTGTCTCACACATGAGCCAATTACGCGGAGCTGCTTCAAGGGAAACTGAACTTTTTTTTGGAATGCAGCCCATCGCGTCCACAATCCTTAAGTGAGACATGAACACACGTTTTTCTCGTTCCTGTGTGTTCTAAAGATATAAAAACAGATAGAAAGAGAACAGCACGGAATGGGACCTTTACAAGGTTTAATGGTTTTATGTCCACGCTGTGAGCATTTAGTAATAGTAGTAGTAATAGTAATAGTAACAGTAATAGTAATATACATTCATGATAACATCCAATACTAACAGTATTTTGCCATACTTTGGTCGTTTTAAGCATTAGCGGAACTGCCGTCCTGGGTGCATTTATTTCACATAGCAACATAGAAAGTCTCGAAAATATAAACACAGCAGCAGTGGCGGCAGCGCTAATATGTAGCGTTATGTTTTATTGTAGTAGTTTGGTAGCACTGTGAGCGCAAGTGTGTGGTTAAGCTAGTCACTAGTCGGCTTGTAGCTAGCGGGTGTGCTATGGATGATCGTAGCGATGCTAATAACAATAATAACAATACTGTACATGTTCATGAATGTAGCTGAAATGAAACTCTTTATTGTTTATCTATGAACACGAGGATTTGTCCTTGACGAAGGTCAAGTTCTACTGTTTTTTTTATTGGATTCTAGTTGTTTACATATGAGTTATTATCAGTTGACTGCATCTGTTTTCTCGCTATACTTTGTGTTTACGATCCTGCAAGGGCGAGCACTCCCCCTCCCCCTGCTGTTCTATTCCCGTAAATCCCAGAGTCGTTTTTGTATCTGAGAAATACGAGACAGCCCAAACAATCCTTGTTTTGGGAGAGGAGTGGCGGTGCGATGCTAAGCTAATGATCTCCACGTTGTATGCAACATCTATTCTAGCATCAGCACTGCTGCTGCTGCTCCACTCAAAACAACACGTCTATTGATGTACTAAATGTGCGTATTTCTGTACATGGGAGAGTAGTAGTATGTCTGACGTGCATACATATTTGTTGCACCCTCTGGACTCCCCGAGATTAATAACCCATTCTAGTGCTCCCATCTCTTTGTCAGATTCATCAAACAGAACAAAGATCCTTCTGGCTTCTCTCCATACACATTCACCCGGTCAATATTTGTTCCTTTTTCTCCGCTATTAATCTCCCCGTCCTATAAAATATGTGACATTTAATTACATATGGATTGAAGTATTCAGGTTGTCGTGATGGCTTGCAGGGGGGGAGGGAGGCATGTAAACAAGACCAAAGGACTAAGCAGTGGTGGCTTGAATGAATGAATGAATGAATGAATGAATGAATGAATGAATGAATGAATGAATGCTTAACAGGTTAGCAAGAAAAATGGATTGACGGCGGTTTGAATACCTCCCATCCAGTCAGATGATTACTTTGGAGTGAAGAAGTGTTTGCCCCCTTCCCGAGTTATGATTTGTTTTGCATGCTTGTCAGACTTTACCGTTTCAGATCACCAAACAACTTTAAATATGAGTCAATGACAACACAACTGAACACAAAATTAACAGTTTTTAAATGAAACTTACTGACACTAATAAATGTAGTATTTTTTAGTTGAGAGATATGGCATGATATAACACCCCTACAGTCACCTTAACTCAACTATTACTTTGGTCTGAGGTGCATTATTAAAAAAACAACAAAAAAAACCTTAAACTGTATTATGGAAAGCAGGAAGTGAACAAATGTAACAGTTACTGATTGTAAAAGTACCAGATGGAGGGGTAGGATTTAATAAGCTTTGCTTCTTCCTACTCCTTTTGGACATGTGGAACTGTGAACTGATTATGGGATGCACTCAATTGTAATGTTCAAATGAAATAAAACCATTACCATGACCATTATTCACAGTAAAAAATACCGCAACTCTTATACTGCAGGGAATGGAAACAACAAACAAAGGACAAGCAAACCAGTTAACCTCCAGTTCATTTCTTCTAAAGTTAAAAAGCCAAAAAAAAAAGTGCCACTTCCACACAGCATGAGAGGAGATCACTCCATCATGTGGACATGCCATGGCTGAAATATGCAGTGTTAAGGTAATGTCATGTAAGGTAAGGTCTCAAAGTTTTGTGTCTCAAAATACTACATATTACTAGTATTTGAGGGACTCGGCAAAATGCTGTATTGCATCAATATATGTAAGGACTTTTGCATTTAATGAACAAACATTTTATTTACGCTCAAAAAAGTACACATTCTATGCTGGTAAAATAAGTGCAAAATTTGGGATTGTAAAAGATTAAAACGGGGAAAAATAATTTTCATAGGCCTTATGTGTCCTTCACACAAACACATCGTCGCCTTTATCATTGTTTTGGTTTAGGCTCTGTCTGCCTGGAAGAATCCGAGGGTGGATCTTATCAGCTTCCAGTTGTGTGGCATCAGTATCTACCTTACCACAATGGCTTATTGTTTTCAATTTACCATCTTTGATTCCTGTTCGAAGTAGGTCAAACCCCCTTCTTGCTCTTTCGTCGTTTCCTGGCAGTGCTCCCTTTGCTGTATAATCCGTCTCCACAAGCGTCCCCGCTATTTAAATGAGCCTCAGATGCTTTGACTCCACTTCAAGCTACTGTAATTTCCTCGCTCCCTTTGTGGCTTCCTCCCCCCTTCCCCTCTCTGTCTTCCTTCGGATATTCATCAACAATGTCACTGCTCTCCTTTGCGTAGCCATCCAAAAATTACCCATTGAATTTGACCCCAGTCCATACGTCTTTCTGATGGAGTCGGCGGATCATGCAGTTTGGCTAATGCTCCTCTTAATGGGGTTCGCTGTAATTCCGAAGGAGACTTTTGACAAGACGGATGGCTTACGAGTGCGATCAGGCAGTGATGGGATGTTATCAAGTGTATTTCTGTAGGTCGTATTGTAACAACCTCAGAGCCGGTGTTTGCATCTCAGCATTAAATTATTTTTATTGCTGCAGTCAAAGGCCTCTATCAACCCTTCATGGGAAAAATTCCTAGATGTGTCATTGGGACAATGATTATGCAAATTAATAGCAATAACAGGAGCAAATCGTTTAAAAGGCGGTGATGCGGGGACGTCCTTCAAGGTGGATTGTTGCCATGGAAATAGCCTGATTAGCTTCTTTACCGGTTCTGCAGATAGCATGTTCATAACATGGCAAAATTCCTCACATTCAATCCATGCATCTTGTCCTCACTAGGGTGGCAGGTCTGCTGGAGCCTATCCCAGCTGTCTTTTCGGGCAACACAACCTGGACTGGTCACCAGCCAATCCTTCAATTCCTCATTTTTAAATACTCTGAGAAACAAATAACAATAAATAATCTACAAAATCAGGAAAAGCAAACATGCCAGGCCAGCGGGGGTCCAGGAGGAGTAGGGGGAATCGTGCCCAAGTCAAGCACGATACTAATAGCCGAGTGCGAGTACGCCCTTACACTTCATTTCTCACCTTCAAAGATGTTCTGATGTGGATGCGCTTGGATGCCTTGAATGCCTCGACCAATTACAGTCGGCTGCCTCCCCCTTGAGCTTCTTTGATCACGCATTGACTTACTTTCATCAACGTGAAGTATTTCGACTTATTATTAATGTTACGGCTGAAACACGTCTGAGAAAGAAACAAGTCAAGGTAGCGAAATCGAATCTTCAAAGCACACCAAGGAAAGGGGACGTTGTTTTACATTTTACTATCCTGTCCCTGTCGTGACTTATAAATACCCCACACGGCAGAAAAGACCCTCACAAATACGCAAAGGGGGGGGGGGGGGGGACTGAACATGGAGCTCTGTTCTTGTGCAGTGATGACAGATTAGTCGAGTCTAAGTGTGCGCCCGGCTGCTCTGACAGGTGTTTTTAAAGGCTTTTGCTGCAACTGTGAGTTATGCATGTGTGCACAGGTATAAATGAAGCAGTTCAGGAAACTAACTAAGGACAAGTTCACAAGGTGTTTTAATAACAGTTCCATCCTTATAAATCAGACGTATGACTTTTACGGCTGTGCAATTTTTGGACTACCCCAAATCGCTGCTTCTTTTTTGGCGGAGAAAATATTTGTGGTAACCGTGAAGGAGTAAAATGTCAGCAATCATGGAGGACGTACATATCTGGGGTAGTGAGTACTAAAAGGCAAATTGCAAAGGCTAACTAGTTATCTTGGATTGAGTAAGGACCTCAAACAATGCACAACGATGAGCCAATTCAAGAAACAATACAAGCAGTTGATGTTTGCTGAATACAAGGATGAAGAGTCTTCAACCAGTCATGGTGTGCTATATATATATATATATATATCACTATATTGACACTTACTATGGTACCCATTATGTCATTGTATGTTCATATGACCTCGTACTTCGGTACGAGGTACATTATTTAAAAACAAACAAACAAAAAAAACCTGAAACCGTATTATGGAAAGCAGGAAGTGAACAAATGTAACAGTTACTGATTGTAAAAGTACCAGATGGAGGGGTAGGATTTAATAAGCTTTGCTTCTTCCTACTCCTTTTGGACATGTGGAACTGTGAACTGATTATGGGATGCATTCAATTGCAATCTGATGCATGTTCAAATGAAATTAAACCATTACCATTACCATATCTTGCTATGCTAGCGGCTAGCATCTATCCTGTCTGTCCCTGCAGTGGGTGATCCGGTAGAAAAGAAGGGTGTTAGTTACTGTTAGTTAATGAGGGATGACTGCACTGGGCAAAAATGTCCAATCATGTATTACATTCATTCATTGATTCATTCATTTTCTACCGCTTTTCCTCACGAGAGTCGCGGGGGTGCTGGAGCCTATCCCAGCTGTCTTCGGGCGAGAGGCGGGGTCCACCATGGACTGGTGGCCAGCCAATCACAGGGCACATATAGACAAACAACCATTCACACTCACATATAATGTGTCGCTAATTAACCTAGCATGTTTTTGGAATGTGGGAGGAAACCGGAGCACCCGGAGAAAACCCACGCATGCACGGGGAGAACATGCAAACTCCACACAGAGATGGCCGAGGGTGGAATTGAACCCTGGTTTCAGGTTATATGCTGTGTTTTTTTTGGGTGTGTTGTTTGGACAGAAGCAAATCTAACCTGACAGAGCTCACGCCGACATGATGTCTCTCGTCATTATCTTGCTATCCATCCCTTTCTGCCTTTTTTTTTCCTGTTTCATATATTCCATTCAAACACTGCCATCCTATCCTATGCCTGAATGGCATCTGGCGTGGGTGAGGACTGCTGGATTTGATCCCCCAGCTGTTTTGAGGGCTGCTTGGAGCATGAGTCACATACTGGAGGTAGCGCCATCAATGACACACACGCATGATGACACACACACACATTCCAGAACTCTCTAGATCGTTCTCTCCTAGAGGCTAAAAGACCGAGTGTGGCTAAAGCCGATGTCTTATCTGCGTAGAGGGGTAAGATCGGCGTAGACTTTTTATTCTTATATGGTCTTTTATGGCAGCCAGACGAGATTCCAGAGAACACAAGACAATGAAAAGCCTATCAGAGAACATAGTGTAATAAGATCCTACAAACGTACAAGAAATGACCTGATCTTGATATGAATTGAAATTTTAAATGAGATTATATATGACAATATATTATGACATATGTTATATATGAGCAATCTTTACTCACTAAATGTACTGCAAAAAAGGTCAGTAAGGATAATTCATAATGTCGCCTACAAAGAACATACTAACTCCTTATTTCTAAAATGACAAATACTTCAACTTGCTGACATAGTTCATCTTCAGATAGCTAAAATAATGCACAAGGCTAAAAATAAGCAATTAGCGAAGAATGTCATCCAATACTTCTCTACAAGAGAGGAGAAATATGATCTCAGGGAAGAAGTACATTTGAAACACTTCTATGCTAGGACTACGTTAAAAAGCCATAGGATTTCAGTATGTGGAATCAAACTATGGAATGGATTGAGTAAGGAAATCAAACAATGCACAACGATGAGCCGATTCAAGAAACAATACAAGCAGTTGATGTTTGCTAAATACAAGGATGAAGAGTCTTCAACCAGTCATAATGTGCTATATATATATATATCACTATATTGACACTTACTATGGTACCCATTATGTCATTGGATGCTCATATCACCTTGTACTTCGGTATGTGACCCAAAAAAATTAAACTATATTAGGAAAGCAGGAAGTGAACGAAAAAAATTTAAGTAAAAAATAAAGATAAATTAAACTATATTAGGAAGGCAGGAAGTGAACAAAAAAAATTTTAAGTAAAAATAAAAATTTTAACTATATTAGGAAAGCAGGAAGTGAACAAATGTTCCTGATTGTAAAAGTACCAGATGGAGGGGTAGGATTTAATAAGCTTTGCTTCTTCCTACTCCTTTTGGACATGTGGAACTGTGAACTGATTATGTGATGCATTCAATTGTAATCTGACGCATGTTCAAATGAAATTAAACCATTACCATTACCATATCTTGCTATGCTAGCGGCTAGCATCTATCCTGTCTGTCCCTGCAGTGGGTGATCCGGTAGAAAAGAAGGGTGTTAGTTATTGTTAGTTAATGACTGATGCATGTTCAAATGAAATTAAACCATTACCATTACATTACATGTGCAATAGAGGATCTTTGACTAGTGTTTATGTAGTAGGACCTTCTGATATAGATGTATTACTTTTTCACAAATCTCCTTCAACTTTGTTTTAAATATGAAAGAAGACATTTACCAAGACAACAAAAGGTGAAAGTCGACTTGATTAATTGAATTCCGGACACTCAAGACTTTCCCTGTTCGCACTCCGGCGTGTCCATTTCAGCTGGACTAAAAATAACCCCTCAGCCACATTGCGTTAAACATTCACTCAAGGCGGCGTATCATGTCGCCTTAATCTCGAGCCCAGGCTTTAGGACGCAACAGTCCACTTTCTGGTGTCATGTGGCAAGCTGCTGTCCCAGATAAAAGTGTGTGTGTGAGGCGGCAATGCAATGTAATATTCATCCAATCTTACATATTTATATGCAGCAGCGTGCTGCAAACGCTGCGCAATGTGTGTGAGTGTGTGACTAATGACTCAGCCGCAGGGCAGCGCAACTTTGCCTTTCCACTGGGGGAAAGTCCGTGCATGCGTGTGAATGTACAATGTGTTGATGCACACACACGAATGACAAATGTACAGTTGTTACAAAATCGTTAAAATGCGGTTCGGAGGAATTTGGGGAGGATTGGAGTCACGGAGGGGAAGCGAAAGCGTTGCTTCGCGGCACATGAAAAACTTTATACAGTATGAATAAAACCAAGACGGGCTTGATAAGACATGCTCGAGAAGTAGCATCAGCAATTCTTCAAAACAAAATCCAAAAAAACAACAGAATAATAATAGTATCGCTCGACCGATTATCGTATTATTATCGTATATTTTTATATATTTTGTACTATTTGTTTTCATCAAGAGGGCAAAGCAGGACGCTATGCTTCACAAATTTAAGTACCTTTGAGTCTACCCATGTGTGTTTCTAGAACACCACATCACATTAGTTCTGCTTTAGTTCAGCACACAGCATGATGCACATCTGGTCATTATTATTATTATTATTATTATTATTATTATTATTATTTATACAATGGCTGAGTCAAATTGTATTCTTAATGTATTTTTAGGGGCGGCATGGTGGTCGAGTGGTTAACAACATGACAACGGGCTGCACGGTGCTCGAGTGGTTAGTGCGCGGGCCTCACAACTTGGAGACCCGAGATCAATCCCACCCTCGGCCAACTCCGGTTTCCTCCCCATCCCAAAAACATGCTAGGTTAACTGGCGACTCCAAATTGTCCATAGGTATGAATGTGAGTGTGGATGGTTGTTTGTCTATATGTGCCCTGTGATTGGCTGGCCACCAATCCAGGGTGTACCCCGCCTCTCGCCCGAAAACAGCTGGGATAGGCTCCAGCACCCCCGCGAGAAAATGAATGAATGAATGAAAATTGTTGGAAGTTAAATAAAACAGTAATTATAATTATAATAATAATATACGTTTACAATTAACTATTACAAATTTTTTTACATATTATCACAAGAATAAACTTGGAATATTAATCATGATTAAAAATAAAAAAATAAATTAAAATAAATTTTAAAATTATTAAAAATAATGTAATTATGTAATTTTAGTAGCAGTGCTAAAAGTGCTAAAACTGGCCACCAGTCCAGGGTGTACCGCGCCGAAGACAACTGGGATAGGCTCCAGCACCCCTGCAACCCTCGTGAGGAAAAAAAGCGGTAGAAAATGAATGAATGAATGTATTTTTAGCACAAAAGGTCCGTGTTAGCATAGTGCTAGTGTGGGAACCGGACACCCTTTGTCTCCCAGCTCAAGAGTCTATGCGTCATTAGTGGTTGGACTCTGTAGTTCTTTGCTAAGTCTCTGCTGTTGGGAACGTTTTGAGGTCGGCAGTCCAAAAAGTGGACAGGATGAGTCTTGTCGTGGCTTCTTGCCATCTCCAATGTCGCCGCTATAAATACTCCGCCAAACAGCACAGAGTTTGCGTACGCAGAGACTGTACAGTATATGAGCTCCAAATAGAACACTTATGTATGAAGTTATACAGCTATAAAGTGACCTTGTTTGCATGCGAGAGAAAATAGGAAGCGAGTTATTTCGCAGTACTGCAACTTTTGAGCTCAGGCTTAAGGTAAAAAAGAAGGGAAAGAAAAGGGGCGTGACGGCATGGAAGTTATTTTCCTGTTTGAGTCCCGCCCGTGAACTGGCCCGGCGCGGTGAGGTCACTCGTGTTGTGAGGCCGGACAATGTTCTTAGCTGCTTTCCTCAAATTGTGCGGGTGTTTAACAACATGTTGTGACGCCTCCTCTATGCTGGCTTGGCAGTAAAAGGCAAGAATAGTGTCCTGTTATTCAAATATTATATCCTGTTATTCAATTATTATAAATATCTATTATCTATAAGCTCAGATGAAAGAACTGAATCTCTGAGGAACAAACATCAACCTGTTTTTGGTGATCTTAACAAACTGTGACCTGGTTATAATGAGTAAAAACACATCCATACAGTTCCACGCTATCGGTTTACCGGACCGCTTCTCGAAGTTAGTCCTGAACGTTTGTGCGGCTGGTTAACGACATGTGGTGGGGCCTCCCCAGTGCACTGCTAAAAATAAAAGACAATAGTAGCTGCATGTTTTTCCAATCCGTCCTTTAATTTGGCCATAATGGATGCAGTGGTTGCTATGTTAGCATTCAAAGAGATGCCAAAAGATAACCACGGAGGGGGGGGGGGGTTTGCATCATGTTAAAATGTGACCGGGATTTGTTTAGTCTACAATCTGCAGGTTAGTCTTTGTATGTCTCTTCTATGCCTGAGCTTGCACATGTAAACCTTGGCAGATCTGCACCCCCAATGTTTGGGAAAACTGCACCCACGCTAGCTGGTAGTGAAACCTCACCTCCCTTCATTAAGCAGGCAACATTCTTTCCATCTGTTCTGCAGTTCACGTGCGGAGTTAAAAAGCCTTCATTCATTAGTTCAGCTCAGCTACGGCAGGATACCCCACCCTTGTGTGGTTCCCCGCCTCTCATTGGAGCCCTCCACCGCCCACAGATCAAAAACAAAATGAAGGTTGGGGGGTTTTTCCAGGTTTAATTACTCTCACTGTTGTTAGGGTCGTCGCTCAACCTTATCTTCCCTGTGGAGTCGCCAAAACACAACCACACTCTTTTCCAGTTCCAGTGTGCCTGGTACCTTCAAATCCATGTGAATGTTACAGTTGGGATGGAGAGTTAGCGTGAAAAGTGACAGCTACATTAAATGATGTATGAGCTAGATGTAAAAATTGTCATCTGGAAGTCAGTGAGTTAATGTTTGTATTCGCAAAAAGTTTTCCAGGTGTGCTTCGACTCTAAGCCAAAAAGTTGGACCATGTGGATATTTTGACTGTGGAAACACACACATAGTGTGGGTGTACTCACACTAAAGCCGAGGTCACCGCCGGGCATACGGGCTTACATGTGGGTTTTCTCCGGGTACTCCGGTTCCCTCCCACTTTGTCCATAGGTATGAATGTAAGTCTGAATGATTGTTTGTCCAAATGTGCCCTGCCATTGGTTGGCGACCAGTCTGAGGTGTACCCCGCCTTTTGCCCGATGTCCGCTGGGATAGACTCCAGCATGCCCACGACCCTAGTGAGGATGCACAATAATCCTGAAATCAAAACTCACAGCATAATTGCTCATTCAACCACGACAATATGTCATTGATGTGCTATACATATCACTATATTGACAGTTACTATGGTATGGTATGTCATTGGATGATAATTATACCTTGTACTTCGGTACGTGACCAAAAAATAAAAATAAATAAAACATAAAAAATGAAAATTTATCAAATAAAAATAAATATTAATTATAATCATAATATTATTAAATATTAATATACAATAAAATAAAATGAAAAAAACTAAAATTTTAATTACATGAGGGAAGCAGGAAGTGAACAAATACCATTATGTCATTGGATGGTCATATCACCTCGTACTTCGGTACATGACAAAAAAAACTTTAACTATATTAGGAAAGCAGGAAGTGAACAAATGTAACAGTTACTGATTGTAAAAGTACCAGATGGAGGGGTAGGATTTAATAAGCTTTGCTTCTTCCTACTCCTTTTGGACATTTAGAACTGTGAACTGATTATGGGATGCATTCTATTGTAATCTGATGCATTTTCAAATGAAATAAAACCATTACCATTCACAATAAAAAAAAATCATGACAATCTAAAGGAAATGCTAGTGCACAAACAAACATGCACAAACAAACATTCCAAAGCACAAACACTCAGTGTGAGGACAGGTTAGCAAAGCCCAGGAAAAGAAGGGGCAACCCTGCCCAATTCCAGCAGGGTACAAATGGCCCGGTGTGAGTACACCCTCACATAGTTTTCCAGGTGTGCCGGCGTTCCATAAAAAGTGATGTGGGCGAAACTGCGACTGTGGACATGTACAAGTGTGGGAGTGTGCACATGTGTGGACTTGAAGGGAAGCGTGAGTGTCATCACCAGGAACAAGTCTGAATAATTTGCTATTTGGTGTATTTATCAGTACCTGTATAAAGTACTGTGTATAAATGAAACACAACAGCCGCAGATAACAATGTGTGTTTTGTTGACTTTTAAGGGGGCAGGAGAGGCTCTTAGTGCTTCAATTGACTGCACGATGATTGCAGAGAGCTCTCGGAGAGGTCATCGTGACTGTGACTGACAGCAAACAAGGCGGAGCTTCTGCCTGTCTGTACTTTTCCACTGATTTCACCCAGTACGTTAGTTTCTCAGAGTCTCCCGCCGCCAACACCACCTTTGACCCCCCCCCCCCCCGAAAGATGACCTCTTGTCATTCAAGTGCGGAAAAGACGCCCACGTTTCAACACTAACACATACACAGGAAAAGTGATGTCACTCAGTAAGGTAAATACTGTTACTTTCGCTTCCTGTTTTTGTCTCGCATGCACTCAGTTGACCTGAAACAAGACAAAAAATGGTAATAAAGTTGAAAAGTTGAATGATAAAGCCGTCCACAAACTCATTGAAGGTCCCTTAAAAATGATTTACAAGGCAATTATACTCCAAATGTTATATTATATGCTATGATGTCAGACTATTTACGTACGTAGCTGCTGAAGCGATCAGCATCCCTAACCTGGTGTGTGTTTTGGTAGCCTTTAATCATTTAGAAAATGGAAACAAACTGCACTGCTTGGTTAAAAAGAAGACGCTTAAACTGGGACATAATTTCTGTATGTAATTAAATAAAATTAAGCAAGCGATAGGAAATATTTTTACACAGTCCATCAAAATGCTCAAATGTTCCCTAAACAAAATGTACAGTTAGTTAAAAAATGTTGCATGATGACAACACGCATATGCAATTAGTGCGGCCATCGTTTATAGTTATAGCAATAAATTAATTTAAATTTAATTAAATTAATTTAAAATTAATTTAGCAATAAATTAATTCCTACCATATAACATTCAAAGTTAATGAATGGAATATTTTCATACTTGGGGCATAGACAATTTGTTTATGACTTTCTAAATACAGGTTTTAACATTATTAGAGCACCCTAGACATGAAATAACACCCCTACAGTCACCATTACAATACTATTCTTCATTTTTTTTATACTGGATTGCAGAGCTATGATGCTACAGGGACTATAGACGGTAATGGTAATGGTTTTATTTCATTTGAAAAATTACAATTTCAGATTACAATTGAATGCATCACATAATCAGTTCCCAGTTCCACATGTCCAAAAGGAGTAGGAAGAAGCAAAGCTTATTAAATCCTACCCCTCTATGTGGTACTTTTACAATCAGTAACTGTTACATTTGTTCACTTCCTGCTTTCCTAGTATAGTTTAAGTTTTTTTGTTTGTTTTTTTTATTTTTGTCATATACCGAAGTACAAGGTGATATGACCATACAAGGACATAATGGGTACCATAGTAAGTGTCAATATAGTGATATATATATATATATATACGTGTATATATATATATATATATATATATACCACATACAAGACTCTTCATCCTTGTATTTAGCAAACACCATTCACTCATCGTTGTGCATTGTTTTGAGATCCTTACTCAATCCATTCCAAGACGACCACTAGCTAGCTAACAAGCTAACTGGTTAAACACTTAGCGTGGAATTTTTTTCTTCTATACTTCCAAAAGGGTTTCAAACGTAGTGGGAGAAAAGGACCAAGTCAGAAACTGTGCACAAACTTACCACTTCCATACGGAATGGGAGGAGAACCTTTTGGGAAGGCTGGCAATATTGAGTGCAAGGTAGGCTAATCTAATATGGATGGATGTGTCTGGTGCAGTAACCAAACTATGAGATTACGAAAGATTACTGTATGTATATTTATTATGAAATATGTCACCTATTACTAAGTCACCGTGCCCTGGCCCGCCTCTTCCAAGTGGGTAGTAAACCTACATTGAGCTTAGCATGAGTTCACCATTTGAACAAATGCAGCCTGCTTCTGTTTTTCCCCTTCTCTTCCTACAGTCTTTGAACGCAGCACAGCTTCACGCTGCTGTGCTGCTGGTGTTTATTTCCAGAGCAGTGACGTGCACACCGTACTCCTCCTATATGTGGCTCGTCAGATTGTGGCCGGGGCGGCCATTGGTGAACTGTTGTTGCTGTAGCAGCTTGTGTCATCGCCTTGGGAAGGGAGGAGGGAGAGAAGAAGGGGGAGGCGGTATAAAAACTCTCTCCCCCAGTCGAAGAGTTTCACTCTGGAGGAGGACAGTGGAGAGGGAGGACTGGAAAGCAGCACAGAAGGACCCCCCCCACCACCTGCCTGAAAACCCAACCCCCTGCGTGGTATTTACCAACAACCAGGTTTCTGTTTCTGCCAAGTGTTTTTTTTCCAGCGGATCTCGTCTACCTCACCTGACATTGAGCACTAAATGCGCAGAGGAGCCGTCAAGCTTGGACCTGGGATCGAACGTGGAGAAAAAAAAAGGCAATAACGAACGCGCAGTGACCAAAAAAAGCGCACAGGCTGTGGCCGTTGCCTTCCTCATGCATACCCTTTGTGCCCGGGGAACCATGAAACCAGAGATCAACGCCGCCGTCGGATTTCTGTCGAGATTTCTGCGGGTAAAAGGACACGTAAACGATCGGCAGGTCCAAACGTTCAGCCAGAGCCTACACGACATTTTGTCAGGTGAGCGAAAACCCTCTCGTTGTTTTTATTCCAACAAAAATAATTTGGCACTTCTTAAATCATCATTTCCATTGGTTTCTAGTTTTCATTCGGCGGCAAAATTGGGTCCAAATTCGGGTTGTAATCCGACCAGGGGAGGAGGGGGTCAAAAGAAGCGTTCTTTGTTCTCCCTGCGTCTCACTTACCAGAGCCACCAGAACGCACAGCTTTGCGCACAAAAACACCCAAAATAGGCCAGAAATTGTTCTCAAAAGCAACCATTCGACGATTTAATCGACGGAATAGCATATTTGGACCAGTGGGACTAAAATTGGGGGGTTTTAGAGAAGCTACTTTGTTGGTGAAGAAGTGAGGGGGGGTGGTAGAAAGACTGGAACAAGGAAGTGCGCCTCGACAACAACAGTGACGAGACGCTGCACAATTACGTAATGCTCTCAGCCAAGTCGTTTACAATTCAATAATTAAGACACATTTTAATTGCAAGGAGTGTTTTTTTTATTGTGTCGGATTCCCCAAGAGGTATTGGTGTGGAACTTAACTTTCAAAAACGAAACATAAAATCAATATCCGGCTGGCTTGATTGTGACTAAAGTAGATTATTTTTGTTATTTGATTGCTTACCACAACTAAAAACGTAATTCACACTGTATGACTCTTTAATGTTTCTTTAAATAAAAATGAGTGTTATATGTCCCATTTTAGGCGTTTTTTCCTATGCCCACATTCCATGCTAATATCCATAATAATTACATGAATTGTTTTATTGTGTTGGATACTAAAAGTCATACATTACCATTGTTTCTGCATGTTTCAACAGTATTTAGGCATTACATTCATAGCCGATATTAAAAATGTTGATACTTTTTGTTGTTTTCTTTTTTTAACTAAAAACAGCTGAAATTATTTACACTTTGTGACATCAAGTAAACGGAATTGAGACTACTTCAGGTGATGTGGGTTCTTTTTCTTTCGCTTGCGGTAAACACGCTCCAGCGTGGGTGCTAAATCTTCCATACATCTGCTTCGTTCCATGTATGGAACAGCAGATGATGACCCACATTCCCACCATAAGGGCCCTGCTTATCCGGCAGTAAATTTGAGATGGGATACGGGTTAACTCTTTCCGACCTGGAGTCAAAGCAACTGTTTGTCGTGCTTCACACAGCCATATTCCATGCCTAATATATTTTTCATGATCGTGTTTAATTGGTGATCAATGACCAGCTCATGAGCTTTGTTTGACGGAAAACGTCGAAGCACAGCATTGGGGGGTTTCTTGTAAACAGACAAAAGTTTCTGCAAAATGGCGCCTACTGTGAGACGTGTATGGGGAGGGGGTGGTGTTTTGGTTGGGCCTATAGTAGGACATTAAAGAGGGGGCGGTCGCAGCGTCATCGGGTTAGAACCGGGGGTGTTCTGCATGTTGAATCCAACATGTTGAAGCTCTCAGTTCTTCCTTTGGTTGTCCAGTGAAGGCAGGGGGCTTTGTTGTTTATCAGCCGTCACCGCGCCAGACGGGTCCTAACAAGCTCACCTAAAGTATGGCTTGACGTCAATAAACAGCACTCTTTGGGCTAAGTGCGTCCACTTTCCGCTTACCAGCCCCACTCCCCTTCTCGTGTCCCGGTTTTTAAGAATAGGTGGAGCTGATCCTGATCCCATCTGCTTCACGGTTTGTTTGTAGGTGATTGTCTTTTGTGGCTCGGCCCAGATGATCTGCCAGACAGCCCCCTTTTTTCTTTCATCCGTGAGTCCCCGTGGTTAAATGCAGGTGGCCTGCAGGCCCCCCGACCTAAATGCTGGTCTACTTCACTTACACCACAATGGCGTCAATGGGAATTCAATATGGATGAGCCCATTCCTTTGCTTTGTTCATTGGTATATGAGGAGTAGAATGTTGTTTCAAACACACTGTGATTGTAATCTCTCCTGAAAACCCCCGAAGGCAACTTAAAGTGACGTCACTCCCTTGTATGAATTTAACAACCACTTGGAATACTTCCACAAAAACAGGATCCCGTCCCTTTAAGAGGTGGGGCCAAGCATCCCAGATGGCTGGCTCAGACTTCAACTTTTGGTGTTTTTGTTCAGTCCGTCATGGGAGACCTTGACACTGATGGCAGTCATGTGGGGGGAGGGAATTCAATAGGCTTCTTTTTTGTCACGTACACCCAGGGCGCCGCCGGCCGCCTGTTTATGGCTGCTTATCAGGAACAGAACAGGTGGTGTTGTTTTTCTTACTGCTGCACCCCGAGAATAACTGCACTTAGCCAGCCCTCGACTGGATTTCCACAACAAAGGACTACCTGAGAAGTCATGTAGTACCAGGAATGTGTACACACACACTAGACCTATTATACCAGGCTTGGGTCCACTTCACACCTAAAGTCTGGCAAGTTTGGCTAGTGTGAGCGGTCTGTTCTGTACACTTCCCCTCCTTTGGCACAATTGGAATCACTCTCAACCAAGCTTGCTCACCCCTGACTAGTCGTAATAAATACGTTTAATTTATGCGATTGCTTCCCTCACAAGTAATTCATGACAGTTGTTTGGTCAGTTGTTCAAAAAAGTAGCACTACATAACCCAAAACTAATTGCAAGTAAAACTCAGTCCACATTCCCCGCTTCTTTGTCCTCACAGAACAATACAAGCACCACTGGTTCCCAGACCGTCCCTGCAAAGGCTCAGGTTACCGCTGCATCCGCATCAACCACAAGATGGACCCGTTGGTGGGGCAGGCGGGCCAGCGCATCGGCCTGACCATCCAGCAACTCTACCTTCTGCTGCCCAGTGAGCTCACACTGTGGGTGGACCCCTTCGAGGTGTCCTATCGCATCGGCGAGGACGGATCCATCTGCGTCCTGTACGAGTCGCAGCCCATTCCGGCGGCCATGCCGGGAACGGTCGCGGCCAGCTCGCCCTCAGGAAGCGGCAATTCGGTGAGCAATATGGTGGACAGTCACATCAGCTGCAAGGAGGAACTGATGGTGCTCGGCAGAACCAGTCCCTCCAAAGCCTACAACATGATGACTGTGTCCAGTTAAAGGGGGCGTGCAGTCGGCCGGGCCTACTTCTCATTCAGGGTCATACCTTGGCCGGTTGGATGAATTTGACCGGATCAGGGCGAGCCTTTTTAAAAGCTAAGAATATGAAATGAAATAGTAAAGAGGAAAAAAAGCAAAAGAAAAAGCAGAGGATCCCTATCATCCAGGTGATGGAAACCTTGTAGGATCGATAACCCCACCCTCACCCCCATTATCATCTATTTTGTTATGTCATTGGATCAGCTGGGTACTCCATTTTTAGGAGAAGCTTTGTGGAGATGGAACTGTTGGGGCAGCTACACCACCCGATCAGGACTTCCCCCCCTAACCCCTCGACTTTAAACGTGATGATCAGCTTCAACCCTGAAGGGGCTGTCAGCATTGACTTTGCACTTTTTTAACTTGTGGTTACTATGGGTACATGCTAAATACACCACAGCAACAAAACAAAAAAAACGCCAAAATGTACGGAATCCCCCCTTGATATTCAAAGTTTTGAGGATGTTTAGTTGAGGAGGAAGTTGAGGGTTTAGCCAGTCGTGGTAAAGATGGTGTCTATTTTTTTTGTCAAATTTGCTTTTGGACCACATGAAATCTTTACCACTTAGCGACTGGATCTAGCACCCTCCATGTCCCCGTCAGTTCAACTCTAGGCCTGTTTGTTAGTGCAAACGTTAGCGACACCTGTTACCTATGGATACCAGCGTGTCTGCCGTACCCCCCACATCGACCATGTAGCTTTCAGGGCGAGGGTAGAGACCCCCTTCCCTCAATATAATGAATGTTGTTGAAATCCACAATCAAGTTGCCCCCCTTTTCCTTCACCACCCATCTCCTGTTTTTCGCCAATATTCAAAGTGTAGCAAAGAGGGAGGAGCCAATTCAATCCAAATTTGTTCGAATTGACATTGAATGCACTTTGACGTTAGATTGTGTGGGATGTGTACTTTTTATTTTGGAGCAAATTGCCTGCATTCCATCCATTCGAATGTCATAATTTTTCATCATTTTTGCCCTCCTCATCTGTTTTTGTTCATACTGTAGCTCCCGTGTTGCGATAGACGGCTGTTTATCAAATCAGGAGCGTGCGACTCTGGATTCAAGCATTTTTTTTTTAAACACTGTATTTGTGAACATTTCAGAGCTTTTGATTTGAGGCTACGTTCACACTTGTGGTTTAGTACTCTGGTCCGGACCGGATGATCGGTGCACACTTTGGGGTAGTTACATTAGCTTAGCATTGACACTGGTATTTTTGTCATGGGACCAAAGGTGCGGTTAATAACACGCATAGTATGGACTTGATTGGGCAGTCTTCGTGACATATTACATGACTTAACTCAAATATTCCAAACCAAAATAGGTTGTTCTTTATGTTGAGCAACTCATTTAGATTTCCCCAAAAGCTTCTAAAATACACCACCATTTTCACATTAGGATGGAGATAGAGCACTTCCGACATATTTTCACTTACAAATTAGTCATTTCTACGTGTGTTAGGCTCGTCAGTGTCACGTTCAGCTCAAGTGAACCGAACCACACCAGAGTTCACTTGCAATCAGACCAAGAACCATCTCTTCAGTGTACACCAAGGTTTTGAATGATGTGTTCACATCTGACTGGACGAACCGCACTAGCAGAGCAAAGGCACCAGAGTTAGTTTCTAACCGAACCAAAGTGTGAACGCACCCTCAGACGGCTTGCTGGTGGTATGCGAGAAGTAGTCACATTCATACGTCACTGCTCATGAAGTTGACAGAGGTTTATCCCCCAAAGGGTCTGGACTAAGTGAATGGCTGTGTGAGGCACAGAGCACTGACTGTTTCGACATTCAATGTAACTTGAATTTGTAAAGCAACACACCAGGCCTCGTCAGCCTTTTATGTCACGTCCATCTCCAAGGTCTTCTGAAAGGAAAACACATTTTCCAAGCCTTGGAGGTGCAATGCCTTACCTCTCGTCATGAATTATGAGCCATTTGTGATTTCAAAAGTGACACCGCACCGCATGGTGGTCTCTCTACTGCCCGCACAGCCCAGCCTGGCAGCTTCGCCCAAGCCCTCGTCCGAGTTTGGAGTGCCTCAAGTGCCACATATCACCCCCCTCAGCTCAGACCCTCAAAGCCAGCACACTGCTAGCCAGACCTGCCACCCTCTCGTGGATGCAGGAAGACTTAATGTGACACATATCATCATCCATCACCCGTGGGGGAAGGGAGGCCGGATGGTGGGGTGTTGTTTTGTGATAGAGGAGGGGGGTCAGGGCCAGGGCCGGACTCTTGTCCAGGGCAGCTAAAATTCCTCCGGCCCTCCCCGCTCCAGACTTATTCAGCATCCCGATAAGGAAGCCTTCCGCCGTCCCTCAGCGGTGATGGACAAATAAACCAGCACGCACGCACACGTAACGGGGAGCTCGCGCTGCACTCAAAGTGGGAGCAGGGGGTGGGGGCCGGGGGAGTGTTCTAGAAACTCAAAAAAAGGAAGGACGATGAATAATTGAGGGTACCATACTGTTGTCTAGTTTTCATCTCACTGGATTGCGCTGCATTTAATTACTGAGTAGCATCTTTGTTTACATGCCTATGAAAGGATGTGATGGCTGACCACCCCGACCCCGGGGCCAGGCTCTGGGGGCAGATGCTGTGGGCGGCTACAGGCTGTAGCTGCCAGCCAGGTCTGTCGGTTGCTGGTCCGGGTGTTGAAAGCTCTCCTAAGTTCTCCTATGGGTAATGGAGCTATAGCATTTGACGCACTGCACCCCCCGCCCCCCCTCACTAGCTGCGAATACACCCTGAATAATAGCACGATTCTAAGTGCGGTTGGGATGGGCGTTTTAGTGTCCACTTGTTTTTCCATCACATTGCCTTTCCACTTTGCCACAACGTTATGAGACGTCTCAGTCTGGTTGTATTTTATGGTCACACTGGTAGTTCTTTCCCTCCCTGCCGCATCTTCTCCTCTTCCGAATTGGTAATCTGCAACTCTATGACTTTAAACAGACCCCAGAATTGACAAAAAAAAAAAAAAACACCAAATCCCCTTTGACGCCTTCTCAACGCCTATACCATCACCAACTGAAAAAATGGCTTACGTCCTCAGTACGTTTTAAATGGCATCCATTCACGCTTGTGCGCACATAGCTAAAGGAGTGATTTGAGTCTGAAAAAAAAGTCAGAGGTAAAATAGCACATAAAATGCACTAAAATGTCAAGTTTTTCTTCTGGAGACATGAGGAGTCTCTCCTGGAATGTATTGCCAAACTCAGGCCTGGGACATTCAATAATAAAGACTTACTGAAAGCTTGTTAAGTGTGTTAAGACGTGACACAGGAAGGGAACAGCGGTTTTGTTGTTGTTGTCGTCAATATTGTCATCGACTAGTTGAATTATTGCCACTTTCACATACGATGGTGTTTTACATATTGTAGAATGTATTGTAACTGTACAAGCAATGGTAGAGTGCATAACAGTACACATGGGAAGTGCCAATAATTGCTATCCTAGAGGTGTTTTTTCCTTTTTTGTACGTCATCTTTTAACATGGGTAACACTTTTTTTGTAAGTGAAGCCATTTTTTGAAGGGAGTGTTGGCAAGGACCAAAGTTGTTTTGGTTACAAAAAATTAGCTTCCATGATCTGTAATCATAGATGTATCCTTTTTTTTTAATTTTTTTTTATTTTTTTCCTCCTTTTTTCTATTTACTTACAAAAGCAGAAAATAGACAAAAAAATCTGAGCTTACCCAAGAAGAAAAGCTTGTGATCTCATGTTATCGTGTTGAGTTCCTTTTTTTTCTCCCCTTGGCTATGTTGTGATGAACTGCTGTAAATTTGTACAGTTCATGTAAATTGATTGTGCGGAAGTTGTACAGATTTCTATATTTTGGAAGAAAAAGGTTTTTTTCTCTGTAATAAAAGATTTCCTATCTTGGCATCATAGCTCATGTGTGATGTCTTTATTATATGAGTGTTACTTTGCGGTTTCATTCGTATAGCGGATTTTTAGACTAAATTCACCGTCTTTTCGTTAACCAAACTGAAATCCACATTTTTCACTATCCCAGTGGCAAAAAGTAAATGCATAAAATGTCACATTAAACCACAATGAAGAGCAGTCTTGGTGACCCATTACCAGCGTTGTGCATTTCAATTTATAGGATTCTGCTTCCGATTACTCGTTTTCATTCCACTTCCTAACGATTCTCCATTTTGATTTAAAAGTTTAATTTAAGTAATGGATGACAGGCTGCACGGCGATCTAGTGGTTAGCACGCAGGCCACACAGTTCAATTCCATACATGCATGGGTTTCCTCCCACATTCCAAAAACATGCTAGGTTAATTGGCGACTCCAAATTGTCCATAGGTATGAATGTGAGTGTGAATGGTTGTTTGTCTATATGTGCCCTGTGATTGGCTGGCCACCAGTCCAGGGTGTACCCCACCTCTCGCCCGAAGACAGCTGGGATAGGCTCCAGCACCCCCCGCGAACCTTGTGAGGATTAGCGGTAGAAAATGAATGAATGAAAGTTAAAAAAATATGTTTTATGTGTATTTAAAGACAAATTTTGAGTTTGTTTGACTTTGTGCTTAGGTGACAAAGTGTATTATTATTAATCCCTACACACCACGGACCAATAGAAAACAAGCTGGGGCCACAAATGGCTGCCCATTTTGGATACCCCCACATAATATAACTTAAATTGTTGGTTAAATATGAAAGAATTTTTATATTCTGCTATTTTTACCAGCCTAGATTTCACAAAAAGATTATACAATGTCATTTTAAAGAGTGCCATTGTTACACACACTGAGTGAGACAGCACTCCAATGCATTTTATCGTACTTATTTGTAACTTCTACGTGCTTTTGCTGTCATTTTTAGATGCAGTAAGAAATCTGATATATCTGTATGATTTACATCTTTTTAACCGTCCTTTTTCTTTGGCGGTATCACACGTTAAAAGTTAAGCAGACTGCAGTCCAGGTTGCGCTTTGACCTCTATGTGTTTATAACCGACTGGGCCGTCTGTGCCAAAAAGGACCGGAAAGGAGTTCCCATCAGCATTCCTTCTAATGTATTTTCCTTTCTTTGGACTTTGTGCTCTAATAGTTACACCTTATGCTCGCTTGTACACCTTTTCCAATTGAAAAATGCTGTCCAAATGATCATTAATTGGACAAACAATGTTTTGGCTGCAGTTCTGGAACATTTCATGAGCTATTTCCTCCTCTCTCTTGAAAATAAACAGTGTCCCGTCCTCCGCCGGGATGGAACAACGTGTTCTTCCAGCACTTCAATCAAGTTGTTCGAAAGTGATGGTTGAATCTGCTGATTTTGAGAAAAAAGAAACAACAAAATTTGGTGGCTTATTGGTTACTGAGAAAGAGTGTCAATATAATACACATAAAACTGTGTATTCCATTATATGATAACAATGCATGAATCCTTTTAACAACACGAGATGAATGTTGCCATGCTACTTTTGTACTGGGCCTTATCTTCCGCTGATAAGAGTCAATCAAATAAAGTGCGTAGCTAAAGGAGGCAGCTTTAACAGGAACATCTTGCAACCCTCCCGTTCTAACACTCACTCATCTCCTTAATATAAATATTTGATAGCGGTCAGAACATGTTAGATGACCTCGGCCCCGCTCTTGTGCTTTCTTTGTTATGAAAACTGCTTCACTTTCATACACAGATGATGTTATGAGTGTGGAAAGATCAGGTAAGAAGGTAAACAAATGAATCATCGCACCCTGGGTTCCACCCACTAGAAAACAGAGGTGGAGTCACATGATTGAATCCAAGATATGCCAAAACGGTCGTAAGAGACAGTGGAGATGTGACAGTTAAAAAAGGGGAAGACTTTGTCCTCATTCAATCCTGCAGGTGTGCACATACAGTATGTTCTTTAACACGTGCCCGTGAACACGTCCTCTACCCCTGCGGTTGGTGTAGACTATGCTCTATCAAACATGCTTGAAGCTATCAAGAGTACAATAAGTTTGCTAATGTCGAGCTACAGTGCTTGCATCGACAACAACTGGGAAAGAGCTCTTCAGACAATATAATAACAAAGAGGAGGGGGCGGGGGGGTTGCGCAATATGTCTTAAAACTTGTGGCAGCACAGAAACTAGGTCAGTTGGAGCGCCTCCAGGGAACGTTTGTGGATGTGGAAACACAAAATAAAGTGGGGTGAATGTTTTGCAAAAACAAAAACCTTGAAAAAAAAAAAAAGTGCACTTTTGAAGGGGAATTTAGCCCATTATCCACAATCCTTATGTGAGACATGAAGACAACAAAAAGTCAGATTTTTTGCAAAAAAGGGTGTTAAAAAATACTTGAGCATTATGAAGGGAGCCACAACAAAGAAGCTTAAGAGCTACATGCGGCTCTGGAACCGTGGGTTGCTGACCCCTGCCCTAGACAATAGGACATAATTGTAAACAGTGAACAGTTTTAGGTGGTGATAGATGCCATAGTTTTATTTTAAAAACAAGCTGCGTCTTTCATTCTCACTTTTCACCTAAAAAAAACTGAATTGAGCTGAACTTTGAACTAGTTCAAAATTGAAATGGTGAACTATGAACATGAACTATTGGTATTTACGTATACTGTGTGATTGCACAACAATTGCACAACACTGGGGGTAATGTAGCTCAGGTAAACAAACGAGACAGAGGATGTTTATAATGATTACAGCCAAGATTTGAACGATGTTTCAACAGTTTGAGGAGGGATAAACATTTGGAGATGAAATGGGGAACTTGTACAACATGGTCTTAAGACCTGGAGATGAAGATTGGTCATCTTCAAAACGCATAACGGTAAGTGTAAATTAATGTGGAGTTGTTTATCATTCAGTCATTGCTTGCGGCTTCTTAATGAACCTAAAGGAGTTTTTATAGGTAGGAATGGTAGGAATGGTAGGAATGGCCAAGCGGGTTCCACCATTTAGGTAGTGTGCCGCGCAAATAGTCAAAATGAGTTTATATGAACCGAAGCATAATAGCGTTACTCTTACTAGCATGTCTGCCACCTCATTCAGAGATGGCTCTACAAGAGTCCATTGTTTTACTGCTGCTGGAGCAAAAGCATGTGTTTCCCATTAAAGCCTCACTGAGACTTACATTACGGCTTGTTTACAACACGTTTGTTTACCATGGCTGCTCCAGGTCCGATCTCATCATCGCTGCAAAAATGACGATCAAGCCGCAGTGTTTCCCACACCTCCACCTAATTCACCCCACAAATTTGTCTGTGCCGCATTCACTCTCAGATGCCAAAATGCAATGAAAAGTAATGAAAAGCCATCGTGCTTAACCTCCACCACCGTCTTCATGTGATCTCCCACATATGGATATCTGGAAAGTCGGCGGTCAGACAGGCCGGCAACATATTCCTGTGGCCAGCCTCTCCCAATCAGAAGGCTCGTAACCACTCGGAGGGCAAGAAAGGGAGAGAAAAAGACAGACACCTAAATTTAGCCTGGCCTTGGGGCTCAGTGAGAAGGCCTATTGCATGTTGCCGGGCCACACACACACACACACACACGGATGTATTTAGGGCCTACTCACACTAGGCCATTTGTACGGTGCTAGACTTGGGCATGAGCCCCCCCTTCTCTCCCCTGCCCATTACTGCCATTTCCTTGACTTTGTGGATTATTTCCAGTCCTTTTTTGAGCCATTGTGATTGTTATTGTGCAAGTGGCAGCTGTCATGATTACTTGCAAGAGGTTTAACCTCATTAATTAAATCACACAACTTTACCACATACACAAATGTCGTCTTCATTTTAACTTTTGAATTATTTAAAGTCCGGACGCACAATATCTCTTTTTTTGCTAAACCGATATGGAAAAGATTTTTTTAGGTTAGTGCATACCTGGAGGGAAGAAAGACTCAAACAAATTTGGGTTTAACCAACTGTAACTGTTGTCCTAATCAGATATCATGACATTACTACTACACCATCACTACGATCAGGAGAACCAGCGTACCGAGCAGACAGAGCCATCTATTGTGACCCAGCAAGGTGCACTGTATTCGGTCACATGCTCAGAGCAGCCGGTCTGCCGCCACTGAGGTCTCTGGTAAACCTTTTGCACTTTTCCGGAGACTAAGAAGGTGGACAATTTGGAACAACTGTTTGTTTCTTTCGCCTTTTTCCTGGTTATGACAAGTATGCAAAATGGCTTCCTCAGAAACTGAAGTGTTTACATACAAGTGAGCTGAGGGGAAATCACGACAGGCCGTTAAGTACTTCTCATCCGCACGGTACGGGTAATCTCACCTCATTGGTGTTTTCTAAACGTTATCAGTAATTGGAGCCATTTTTTAATGTTGTCTCATTTATCTGTATGACGTCCCTCATAACCGCTTGATAATTACACTCGTAATTTACAGCATTCCTATTTATTTCTGTTATGAGTAAGAACTTGCAAGGATCGCATTAATATTTGTATGACTAGGCTGTGTTGCATGCATGCATGTGCCACTTCTAATGTACTATTAGAAGCAAAAGCAGTAACTTGCACAGTTGGAAGGCCTGTTTTTCGTCATCTTTCTGCTGATGAGCCAGTGGGCGGGCGGGCGGAACATAAGAATTTCATATCCTCTAAATTCTGTTTTGTTGCCGAATGTCCCGGAATGTGACACAAAGCATTTCAACAGCAGTCTTGCTGTAATGAGTTTCACTTCTGCGTGAGTGCACGTGTTCATTTAAAGCCCTCGCTTGCTTGTAAACAGCCCGTAACGAGGCGATGATCACGACTTGCTTCGAAGCGGTTTTGTTCGCTGTGCTCTTTTTTTTTGAGACAGGAAGAAAGCGAGAGAACACAGCACCTCAGCTGTTTCCTGTTTGTGTCGCGTGTGAAGACGTAAAGCGAGGCGGCTGCTGCTGCAGCGGCAAGAAACGGAGTGGCACAACGGGAGCCAATAGGGAGATTTGGAGGATGCGTTTAGGGGGATGGAGTTAGTGAGCAGATAAAAAGGAACGTTTAAAGAAAATAAAGAATATAGCTGTCAGGAAGAGCAAAGCCTCATCCTCCCCGCAATGAGTACACACACACACACTGTCAAACGCTATCAAAACACCCACA
The DNA here is from genome assembly GCF_037039965.1 of Doryrhamphus excisus. Taxonomy (NCBI): domain Eukaryota; kingdom Metazoa; phylum Chordata; class Actinopteri; order Syngnathiformes; family Syngnathidae; genus Doryrhamphus; species Doryrhamphus excisus. The sequence goes on along the minus strand of NC_136358.1, from coordinate 18,888,033 downwards.
GTGGAGACGTAACAGAGTACAGCAGATACACGTTAGCGACAACATAGGTGTAAAGAGGACGGGAACGCACTGTGCTGCAGTTAATACTAAAGCATGCAAACACTCACGTACACACTTGGCCTTGCAGCTTCCACAAAAGTCACAACACTCATGAGCTTTCCCTCTGCAGTAACGTTTGAATCTAAACTTTAATCCCACATCCCGTCATTTGTTGATTCCCAACTTTCCTGGCCCCTTGAATCCCTGTTTTGTCCCTGCAGGGTGATATTTCCGGTGAGATACCACCGTATATAATAACAACAAACATTTAACACAGAGCGAGAAGAAAAATGCAGTGACCTACATACAAGTGGCGGCTTAATGACTAACCATGGCAAACTAATTTCCCTATGGCACTAATATGTTACTCATTAAACATCAAACTGCTTCCCAGGGAAAAATAAACAAGTAAATAATTCAAGGCGTGCTTTGGACAAAGCAATGTTTTGGGTATTTTTCACGTTTCCTTTGCCAAAAGTTGTGAAAGATGCCAAAATAATTGAAGAGTATCTCACCATCTTCAGTTGACATACGCTTCTGTGATGTAATTTAACACCATGCACGGAAACATCTGACACTCTGAAAAGCACCACACCACTTAGGTATTTTTGATGTTTCTGAACCAAAACCAGGAACTAAGCAATTGGTTTCGGAACAAAACCAGGAAATAACATTTGGTTTTGAATCAGAAACATGGCGGTTTGCCAGATGTTAGGGGCAACGTGGGTCCAAGCCTGGTAAAATTGTACTAAAACCATGAACTAATCGATTGGTTTTGGTGCAAAGTGGGTCCAAGCATAGTAAAAGCCATGATTCGTAGCGTACGTGGACTCACTTCGGATTTGGCTGGTGTGAGTGCTCGAGTTTTGTACTCAGTACTTCCTACTTTGGCAGGATTGGAAGAGGTAGGCCAGGGTACGACATGATCGCATACAACATAGCCAGTACAGTTACAGTTTATCTCGGTGAAATGTGTGAAGTGAATTTCCACAAAGTAGGATTTAATATTAATAAATGGAAGATTTTGGTCATTATAGCATAAAAAAAAACCTGTTTATGACCTTCTGAATAAACTTTTGACCAAATTTGTATTACCCATTTTAGTACACATAACAGAAATTAGCCATCCAAAGCAAATATATAGTATGACAGATTCACTTGTTAGCAATGGCGGCGTACTTCCTGGTGGCTATTGTCTCGTCAATTTAACATGACTGACACCTGGAGACCAGTGTAGAATACTACTCTACTGCCGCCGTTTGTGGTTAAGAAGACGCTCACAATGCACTTCAGTGGCTTTATTAACAAGAAGAGAACACATGTCACACAGGGGCTGCTGTCGGCCACTCTCTACACTGCAAACCATCAACATACGGTCAACCCTTGCTAACTTAGTCATTTTTATGCTTGAAAATGCTTTAAATTCAGGCCATGCATATGTAAATTAGCTTAAACATGTATATTTATTTAATAATAAAGGAACATATTCAACCACAAAACGTAGCGAGAGACTGTAATGCAATCACATCTGGCAAGTTGTCAATTTCAATTTCATAAGAGAAGTGAAACACAAAGATTCAAAATAGGTAATTGCCCCTCAGCCACAATTGCCAACATTTGGAAAAAATCAGAACTGAAAATAAGACTGGAAATATTCCACCAAGTCAGAAAATTTGCAGCAGTGTGGCTGTGTGGAAGTGATGGCACAAGAAAGCGTGCATAAGCATGAAAGCTAAGCATGAGCGTGGGCGAACGGGGCCAAAAAGAGGGGTGGGAAACAACACCCAAGTCCAGCACGGTACGAACGGCCCAGTACAGTTAGTACGCCCTTAGCGACCAAGCTATGACAATGATCCAGGCTTTACCATACGGACTAAGCCAGAGGCCACATGCATGAGCATGAATAATGAAATGATCGGCCGACAACTTCTACCGCCCCCAACTGTCTGTCCTATTCGCCAAAAGCAAAGCAAAGCCTGAAAGAAAGGATTTTTATTTCATAATGTCCAGTGTATTGCACTCAGTACCCCTTGTTTTTATAATATGCCACTTCTTTCCTCAAACCTGATAGAGTGATGCGTATCCCCAAAGGGAACACAGCCTTTTAAAATTTGTCCCGCTAGACCAGGGGTCCCCAAACTTTTCCCTGCTCTGATGGGGGGCCGGGGTCAGTTTGTAGCAGAAAATGTAACGATTGCATGGGTGTCTAAACATAAACATTTATTGTTTTCCAGAAAGCCACAGAAAAACAAATATTAATAAGCCTTTCCGGGATCTTCACGGAAAAAATAAGTCGGAAATAAATAATAACACTATTAATAAAATAAATAATACTAGGTTTTACCGCTTTTTCTTTGCATTGAACAAAAAAATAATCGTTTGTCCACTGCAGGTTAAATACCCTGCATTCTGAATCAATTTTTCTCTTACCTAATCTTTTCGCCATTGTTCCGCTCTATTTGACGGGGTGAGTAAAGGATTTTTTTTCTGGGAGGGGGGAGGGGTATTTATCTGGTGTTGCTCAGGGGGCCGGACCAAAGGTGGAGGCGGGCCGGATCCGGCCCCCGGGCCGTAGTTTGGGGGCCCCTGCGCTAGACGCTGAGCGCGATTCAGCACGTAGTCCATAAACTGTGCGCTGATGCAATGTGCAGAAATCACACTCGAGGTGACGACAATGTAATATGTCATCCAGAAAGATATTATTGGAATTATAGCTGGCAGGATAATGCAAAAACGGCCCATTACATTTTGGGGGATTTGGACTGATATGTGGTGTAGTGGGTGTTATTCTAGTCCCTATTCGGACTTGTGCAGGAGACAGTAATGAAACCAATTAACACAACTGGGGCTTGTGTTTAGCTAAAATGGCTGCGCGCACAACGAGAAAACTCGACAAGATGGTTGCATCTCAACACCGTGGAGGCGCAATATAATTGAAAATGACCTTCGATCATTCGAAAACTTCCAGCCTTGAACGACGCTATTGCATGCCTGCTTTGTTGTTTACAGAGGGAAATTACATCATGACAGATGCGTTCACTGAATAGACTTACGTAAACTGCTCTCCTGACGATGCTCGAGTGACTCATCACTGCACAAACCTGCTAGCACTTTGTGGGTGGTTTGCACTTCTCCGGTGCTTTCTCTTGTGATGATTTACGAGGCTAGTGTCAACACAGTGCCGCCAAACAGCAATGCAATAAATAAATTACATTTAGAACAGACTCTTGGCCTTTGACACTGAATTTTACAGTGGAACCTCGATTAGCATCTGCGCTGGTAAAGTGTGTTTTTTTGGCTAACATCGAAAATGTACAAAGTGAAAACATAATACATACGGTGCCTGTCTGTAGAAGAAGAAAGACCGCATGCACGTCAAGTCAGCCATTTTCTGCTTGTCCGGCTTGTCTAGACTTACGACAGAGTGTAATTACTTAATTACTTACTTACATAATATCAGGTGAATGTCGACAGGGGTGAAATATTCAAATACAGTGGAACCTCGGTTAGCGTCTGCCCCGGTTTGCACATTTTTTGGTCAAAAATATAAATACGCATATAAATTCCGAATAAACGTTTAAGGTTAATTTAGTAGATCAGTAAAAACTACTCATAAACATACAAGTTATCACTTTCCCATATGATTTTGTGTCAATAGTCAAATGGTAGGGGCATCCATCCTTGAACCAAAGACTTACATATGTAGTCCTCCAGGTGAGGTGACCATGTTGTAACGTACGAGAGGAGAAGGTGGAGGTCATGGAGGTCTTACGTCAAGAGCTAGATGACAGCCTCGGGCTACCAGCCAAACAAAAAGAAGAGCAGTTGCTCTTTTCATGTGTAAAATGTCAGCATGAACGCCTCCGGAGAGGATTCAGGTGCCACATCTATTCACAGGCTAAAAGCCACGTGACTCCTCACTGGGGACTAGATCATTCCTTTGTGCTTCCAACCTCTTGGCTATTCTCTTTCTGGCTTTTTTGCCTTCTCCTCCTTCCGATAAGTTAGTACATGCGTGAAGTCCCGCTGTTTAGTCTGCTTCTCGCCACATAAAATTTATGAGCGAGAGCGCCGCAGCCTCGCAGAGTAGATATAATGGGGAAGAGAGTAATTAAAGGGCGCACGTCATCATGCAGGTCATTAGGATCAAATGGTGCTTGGCCAAGATTTAGCATGTACTGACACTCAGCCAATCGTACAGTGCTTGAGCCCACATCACACCTAAATTCTGTGTGGCTTGCATGCACACTCACATGCACGTTTCTGCAACGTAGCAGTGTCACAGAATGACTAATGTGATCGCTCCTCGCAAGTTCTTATAATAAACAACCAGGGCCGGGCATCTCGAGCATGGTAATGGTAATGGTTTAATTTCACTTGAACATGCATCAGATTACAATTGAGTGCATCCCATAATTTCACAGTTCCACATGTCCAAAAGGAGTAGGAAGAAGCAAAGCTTATTAAATCCTACCTCTCCATCTGGTATTTTTACAATCAGTAACTGTTACATTTGTTCACTTCCTGCTTTCCTAATATAGTTTACATTTTTTTTAATGTTTTTTTTTATTTATTTTTGTCTCATACCGAAGTACTAGGTGATATGACCACACAATGACATAATGGGTACCATAGTAAGTGTCAATATAGTGATATATATAGCACATCATGACTGGTTGAAGACTCTTCATCCTTGTATTTAGCAAACATCAACTGCTTCAATTATTTCTTGAATTGGCTCATCGTTGTGCATTGTTTGAGGTCCTTACTCAATCCATTCCATAGTTTGGTTCCACATACTGAAATGCTATGGCTTTTTAACGTAGTCCTAGCATATAAGTGTTTCAAATTTTGTTCTTTGAGATCATATTTCTCCTCTCTTGTAGAGAAGTATTGGATGACATTTTTAGGATTTAGCATTGATGGGGGACCAGGACCATTGCGGTTCTCTCGTGATGGTTCAAATGTTTTTATTTTGATTTTGAGTTTTGATGCCCATTTCTCTGTCACTGCAGGGGTTTCATTGATGTTGACACGGCTCGGTGATGCACAGACACAACAGGCACATGATGACCTCACGAATGTGCTTTTGTTAATGGCGAGCATGTGAGCTCTTAGAGTGCCTACTTTGGGAGAAATGGTAAAAAAATAATAACGTGAAAACTCTCTTTTTGTTTTAGTAGTCTCTTCCTGTCTGGATTTTTTTTCCTGTTTTCTTAACAAAGCCTGAATATTGCCAATAGTCCCAATCACCACCCACACTTGGAAACAATTTAGACAAAGGTCACAAGGATTGGTACGTCTGCGTCCTTAGCTTTGCCATCCTCGCCAGCAAACAACATAAACCATCATGCTTTGAGAAAGCCTCGGAAGTGGGTCATCTCTCTACGGGGGCAGCACAATAACAAAAAATACATAAATACAACTCACAATGGTCCCACTGTGTGTCTGCACAAATGTAATTACACAGCCTGATGTTGCTACACTTTTTTTCCCTGGCGGGGGGAAATGAACATCCTTTGATCACGTTGTTTGTTTTTTTTTCCATCAAATTGAGGGATTATGTGAGAAATGGCTTACGAACGTTATTACCGAGGTGGGAGGTTGGGATGAAAATTCAAGCTGTTGTCTCGTCTCATCCTTGAGGTTATGACTGACTTGCATGGTCCATGTGGCCTTATGCCCTCAAATGCAAAATACAGTAAGCCTTCCTAACGTTCTCTTCATTGGTTCTTTGAAACCAGCTTGCAGGCACTCCCACTCGCCCCCCCGCGGCCTGCCGTGCTCTGTCCCGTCCACGCTGGTGTCCCTTTGTGACGCAGCCTCGCCTTTTTATTCTTTCTATTGAGTAGACACGCCTGCTGGGCATCCTCCAAGGCCTTCAGAAGGACTACAGAGGTGTCCAGCTAGGTGCCCGCCCACCCTTTTACACCTTCACAGGGCCAAACATGGCTTGAAAGGCTCCCTGGCGGCAGTCAGGATTAAACTGTGTGGCGTGCTGAGTTGATGGACAGGGATTTTGGGACATTTATGTTTCCTTTTAGAGAGCCCAGGAAGCATGCGGCACACTTGGAAACAACTTAAGCAGCGGACTCAGTGTACCGCACACAAAACAACCTTTTACGCATTCCAAGGGATCCCACACTACATCCAAGCTATAACCACTACTCTTTTGAAGCCAATCAAAAACCAGAAGAACGTAGGGAGGTGACCGATGAACCCATGTGACCAGGTATCCGGCTCAACAGGAACAACATCAAAATTCATTCATTCGTTTTCTACCGCTTATCCTCACGAGGGTGCTGGAGCCTATCCCAGCTGTATTCGGGCGAGAGGCGGGGTACACCCTGGACTGGTGGCCAGCCAATCACAGGGCACATATAGTAACAACATCAAAATGAAAGTACTAAATGAATACAGACAACCTCCGGACTTAGGTTTTTAGGTATCAGCATTTTGGACCAAATGTGGCAAGGTGGCAAAAATTCACATTTTATAAGAGCTCGGCATGCATCCCTCCCACATATTTCAGTTGCAAATGTGAAAATTATAATAGTTCATGGTGTTATATTTGTAAACAAATGGTTCACAACAATTTTGTTGTGTTGTTTATTATGTGGCATCATTATCCTTGGACATTTTGGCTAAGTTTGTGTCAGAATGAAAGTTATGCTTGAAAAGTTTCTTTTCAGAAAACTATTTTTCTCCCTTCACTTTGTTGAAAACTAATATTTTGCCTGTGTTTACCTGCTGATCACTAAATGCAGAAAGATGCATTGGAAAGATGAGCGTCTTTCTTTCTTTTGGTAAATACCATGTACAGGTATATACATGTATCTACAGGGCCTAAGAACACTATATTCTGTTTGTCTTGAAAAATCCGTAAAAAATGTCCAGTACCGTGATGGACGGCTTTTGAAAAATGTCTGGGATTGAATGAGTTAACAAAAACACTGGCATCATACAAAGTTCACTGACATGAAAAAAACCTGGAAAATCTTCATCCTGGTCAAAATTTATGAATTCAATACAGTGTACACAGGCAACATTATGTTCCTACTTTCATAACTGCTAGTATGAATCATGAGGTTGGTGAAAAATAAATATGTTAATTAGCTAACAAAGGAGCTGAAAACTGACCTAACAATCATGAAGTCCAAGCCAGAACTCTGCGAGACGATCAGACTCACATTTGGGTCCTATCAAGTGAATGTTTTTTCCCGTTTCCGTACAGTACGTTGATGTTTTTGGAAGAAGAGGTGAAAGCTGTCCAAAAGACAAGCGGTGCCAAAACCGCTCCAGATCACCAACCGACACAAACACAGTTGAGTGCCAGAATCACCCCAGGGTGCAGGGTACATTAACTAATTGCTCCGGCCAGCTGAGGGAGCACAACAGAGCGGATTTGGCTATTATGGAGCGAAAGGAGTGATGTGAATAGATGCCAAACAGAAAGATGGACAGGGTGCTTGTCTATCCTGTGCAGCATGAGGCCAGTCGTGGCAGCACAATGGAGGCTGTGATTTAGCATCTCGGACAATGGGCCAGAGGGTCTGTGGAAGATGGAGGGTGGGGGTGCGGATTATATTATAGGTCAAGACAAACTGAGGAAAACACAGGATTGGATGTTTAGTAGAACAAAGAAAAAATGAAGGAGTAAGCAGAGAGATTATTTTGGGCACACATGTTGCTTTAGGGCTTCTTTCTGGCCGAGCATCAGATATGCCCCCCAACTCCCAAGCTCCCCACAAAAACCACCACCCTCTTCTCCCCAAATACACAAAGGGGGCAGTCCAAAATACTAGTGTGTGTGTTGTTGCCGGCGGTTACGCAAAAAGGACAAGGATTTTGGGCTATTTGGTGGGCTGCGAGGCGCCCTTTGGAGAACCTCTAGTGGGTCTCTATGGTGATGAACAACATTTCTTCACGGTGGGAGGGGGGTTGGGGGAAAGTGAACATGCGGCACCTAAGGGGCAAAATGCGAGGCAGGTGTTCCTTTCAGGTTTTTGTTCTTTTCAGACCTTAAGTCCTTTGCAGCAAAAGCATACATTCTAGCAGTAGTGCAGCTGTAATTGCAAACCTGATTTAAAGGGACAAGAGAGGGACAGAGTTGGACATGTTTTGATCAGGTCTGACAAATGATACTAAATGCACCAAACCCAGTACTAATCTAGCTCATCTATCTCCCATATTCATAGGGGACGATAAATAGAGTAAATAATTAAATAAATCATATTACATTATATTTGTAAATAATACTTACAATAATATAATACATTAATATAATAAGGTCATGACCACTTTAAGTGTGAAACAAAGTAAAACACGAAAAGACGTACAATATGCCACTGAAACATTAAAAAGAAATTTAATTTTAAAAAATCAATACAGGAAAAAGGAATTTAGGAAAAAAATAAACTTGACCTGCTTGATTAAGTAACGGATTAAAATGTTTCTCTTTACTTTTCTTTGAAGAAATGATCAGTAAAGCCATAATAGGTCACTGAATAATCGCAGCGAGTTTATTTGTGTCGCAGTGTCAATAATGGAACAAAATGAGATGAAGTCCAAGGCAAGCACACAAGGATATGATTGCAGACCAACACCTGTTACTTTGGAGGTTTGGGGGGGGGGGGGGGGCATAAACTTACATAAGGTGATACGGGATACAAATGTTGCATCACATTTTCCCTGTCAGACTCCCCGCCGCTGTGTACACACTCCCGTCGTCAGTGAGCTTGTCAGGCTATTTTTGGCTTGAGGCTACACATTTTCCAAGATAACATATGGAAAGGAACAACATTCAGCTTCACATGTGGCCAGCATCAGGGAAGTGGAGTAGAGCTCTTACACTATGTAAAAGATGTTCCTCGTAATATTCTTGGCTGGGTTATCTCTGCTTCAGTAGTACATGACTCAGTAGTCACAGGTGAGTCAAGTCATTGAAGCAGGTAAAATCAGCTCACGACATATTCTAAACAGTCTCTCGTTCGAGCATTCCGCTCCTTTTGCATGTAGGAGGTCACATTTATGGCCTCATCAGTACTGTAGCTATTCATGTGGAAGGGAGGTGGTGTCAACAACACCCCCCTGGCAGGCTTCCTGTCTCCTTGCTGGCTTTTTTGATGAGGCAATTTCCTCAAATGCAGAGCAGACACCTTTGCATTGACACGTGCATGGAGTTTTAGGGGCTAGCCACACGGAAACGTTCAGGAAATTGTGTTCTGGGAGTCCAGAAACTGTATTTTTCAGAGTGGAAAAATATGAAAACGTCAATTTGACCAGACTTGAGCTTCGATAACAAGCCAACGTAATAAGTATAATTCATAATGCGGTCTACAGAGAACATACTAACTCCTTATTTCTAAAATCACAAATACTTCAACTTGCTGATATAGTTAATCTTCAAACAGCTAAAATAACCAATTAGCTAAAAATGTCATCCAATACTTCTCTACAAGAGAGGAGAAATATGATCTCAGGGAAGAACTAAATTTGAAACACTTCTATGCTAGGACTACGTTAAAAAGCCATAGCATTTCAGTATGTGGAAGCAAACTATGGAATGGATTGAGTAAGGACCTCAAACAATGCACTACGATGAGCCAATTCATGGAACAATACAAGCAGTTGATGTTTGCTAAATACAAGCATGAAGAGTCTTGAACCAGTCATGATGTGCTATACATACACATATATATATATATATATATCACTATACTGACACTTACTATGGTACCCATTATGTCATTGGCTGGTCATATCACCTCATACTTTGGTACGAGGTACATTATTTAAAAAAATAAAAATAAAACTGTATTATGGAAAGCAGGAAGTGAACAAATGTAACAGTTACTGATTGTAAAAGTACCAGATGGAGGGGTAGGATTTAATAAGCTTTGCTTCTTCCTACTCCTTTTGGACATGTGGAACTGTGAACTGATTATGTGATGCATTCAATTGCAATCTGATGCATGTTCAAATGAAATTAAACCATTACCATTACCATAATATCTGACTATTTGGAATGACATGGCTCAACCCAGCCAACGTTCTCCTGGTATTTTGTTGTTATACTCCATAATAACTCGCATTAGTATTTCTACTTCTCATAATTCAAGAGGAGCCTCAAAATCTGAGATAGGCTTATCCCATATAAGCCTCCCCAAAACAAGAAGGTTCAGCACAGCCAGAACTGATATATTTTCACTCTCCTCACAGTAAATAATCATTTTTATTGTTCTTGTTTAGGAGCAGTAAATGTGACTTCTGCCAAAAAAACTTTTTCATCCCAGGAGTGAGAATTTAGAGAAAGTTTGAAAGGGGCTGAGTGTTGTTGACATGCAGGTTGGGTGGCTATACCTCATTGTCTGCTCCATCTGTCTGGCTTTATCTCATCTTACCACCCCCACCCTAGGTCCGACGCCCTCAGTGAGCTCACACCCTCCATTGTAGGCCACTCCCCCACTGCAAGCTGGCAGACGACCAGGCAGATTGCAGATTCCACCCACAGCAACTGGTGTATCTGTCCACACACACATGTGCTCTGAGGTCAAAACACATCCAGAATGTCAGCATCTGCTAGCATTGGATACACAACACTAGCACGGAATGGTATCCCATAGGGTTCATTTGTCCTTAGCAGTCAATCGCCTGTTGGGATAAGCGATGTGACACGGGAAATGATTGGTCAATTGCTCCGTCAGTTTTTCTAAACTGGTCCGTCCACAGTCCCATTGAGTTCCAAAGATTAAGTGGAGATACTGAAGCTTCGAGTACACTGCACATCAACAAACATGTCGTGGGTTAGGATACCTACTGGTTGTCTTTGAACAGGTTTGGTTGCTGGCACAAACCATGTTGACCTTTTTTTTTATTTGGCACCCATTCTCAAATTTCATCCGAGAGAGAAACTTGATAAACACCCTCTTGAATGAAATTAAGCGGTTTCGTGCACACATCAAACATAATACTCTGAAAAACAAACAATTCAATATTTGCACGCAATCATGTTCTAAGCCGGCTTGCTGTGTTTGCTGCTTTCACGTCCTCATAACATATTATTCATTGTGTTCAGCTAAAAAAGTAAAACTGCATTTTAGCTGGTTTTGAGCTATTCCATTGATCTACACACAAACATGTACTGACAAAGACCGCAAACAAGGGATGTAAAATTTGAAACGTTCAATTAAAATTTCCAAAAAAATGAGTAGAATACATTTATAGAGAATGATGCTGCATTCTAGAGAACTAAAACAGAATCAGACCAGGGTTAGCAGGTATTTGTATCAACTTATATACAGTATTAGCCAAGTGGAAACTGTCAAATAAAGTAGGACATACAGGAAACGTAGTCTCCCCATTTTGGCACTTTAAATGTAGCCATCTAGTTCAGAAAAAAACATAGCCTTTATCCCCTGATAAAGTCCTCTCACCCAGCTAATAATTTAATGGTATTCCAAAGTAGGCCATGCATACGCAGCCTCAAAGAGGACTTTCATGTTCCAGTGTGCTTCTGCAGTGGGCATAGTGCATCCATACCGTGAAATATTGACATTTTCATCGTTCTACATGAAAGCGGAACAGAAGCAGTAAAGATTGGAGGTTCCTGTTTAGCTGAAACTAAAACTGGTTCTAATATAGGACAAATGCGTACATGCTATATTTTTATCTTGTTTAATTGTTCCACTGTGCAAAACAATCCAAGAAAAAAATTTACCGTATTTTCTGGACTGTAAGTCGCTGCGGAGTATAAGTCGCACAAGGCCAAAAATGCATAATTAGGTAGAAAAAACATACATAAGTCGCACTGGAGTATAAGTCGCATTTTTTGCGGCTAATTTATTTGAACTAATTGACCAAAACAGACATTACATCCTCTTGGAAGGCAAGTTCTAACAATAAAAGAATAGAGAACAGGCTGAATAGGTGTAAGATATGCTAACACAATGGTTATTCAGCTACACAAAAAATAAACATGAACCGAAAAGGTCCAGTGTTTATGTAACATAAACACTTTTTTCATTTATAAGTCGCTCTGGAGTAGAAGTCACAGGAACAGCCGACCTATGAAAAAAAGTGTGAATTATAGTCCGGAAAATACGGTAGGTACATTTTCTCACTGTAAACCTTCGCCTTGGTATGCCCTCTCGGAAGGTCAGTGTCTTGTGTTTGACATTTCCAACAATGAAACCCAACGTGTGCATTCCGGGGTCATTTTGGCAACGTTGATTATAGATGATCCTCTGCGGTACCCCGCAGCATTTTACATCTCGATGCGTCAGAACCGACACCCATGGATCAAAAACCAGAAATATGCCAACAGAGGACAGAACGAGTAAACAGCATGGACGCACAAGATTTCACAGAAGAGCGAAGAGAAGTCACAGCACTGCGACAGAAGCTACCTTATAAAAAGGTCAGCAGTTCTTCTTCACATGGCGCGGAATACTGTTTTTTGTTCCAAAACATTCCCCGCTGTGTCGGAGAGCCATTAGGAAGCCAAAGGTGTGTCAGAAACTCTGGAAGGTAGACCGCGTGGGAGATTTTAAAAATATATATATATTGAAGAACTGCAGATGTTTCCCTTGTGAAAGCTATTATGAAGTTGAATCCGCCAACCCACGTACTTAATCATGTTCACAGCACACTGGGAAATTTCTGTTTACTCGCCGTTCTGTTCAGTCCATGATAGCAAGCATGGAGAGAAAACATTTCTCTCCACAGCGATTAATTTCATGTGTACTTTCACCCCCCCACAACACAAGTAGGCCAACGGAGAACACGTACCATAGCGCAGGAATGCACGGCATGGGAGCAAATATACCCCCAGCCCCCCACAACCACGTACACCGGCTGCTAACAGCTGCGAGTAAGCCGCCCTGGCCTTGACTGACTGACGCAGGAGACCCACTTCTTCCAATCATGCCAAAGGAGAAACAGACTTTTGGGGTGTTGTGGGCTCAAGCATGGTAGGATTGGGAAGTACAAGCTAAGACCAGGATGCTACAAATCAGTATAATTCAGTTACTAGAAAGCAGGGATTGTGGAGGCACAGACCACTTGGACAAAGCGGCTGTTGCTTGTTTTGTAATTGTGACGCCAAATCCCCAAACCAGGAACTAAACGAGAGCCTAGACAGCGGCTAAGCAATGGCTAGACTGACATCTGTGTCGGTACTGTGGCGTTGTTAATATATTTAATATTATGTCTAAAAAAAGACAAATTACATGAATCACCAATGGGTCATCCTTTGGAGGATGCACTTCCACCTTAGTTTTTACAGGTCAACAAGCCCTAAGTTTAAATGTATGTGTGTATCTGCGCGTTAGCTAATCCAGTATCCGTATCGACTTATGTGTCTGTCTGATCCCAGACTCCCCGCACATCTAATCCCAGCATCCTTCTGTCCAACCAAAACACTGTGCCACTGTCTGTCGACCGTCGCGTGTGTTTTGGGGATTAATAGCTCTAAACATTGTTGGCTTCAATCAGTTTCATACAGTAAATGAATGGGTGTCCCGCCTTAATCCAGTTCCCCCGGGCCCAGCAGCCCACTTAGAGGGGTTAAAACCTCCATCCCTTCAGAGACAAATCGATGCACCGGCGGAGTTCAGTGGACCTTTTTCCATTAGGACACCTCTTCATCACCATATGTCCATTTTTTAGAAAAGTGTTCTGTGGCCACTGAAAAACATTCAGTTGATTATTTTCATTGCAAGCCACATTTTCTATGAAATCCGGCCTAGGATGTTCTGATAAGAGCTGCAGGGCTCATCTGGATCCAGATTGCACAGTTATTGGCGATTCCACACTGAAAATTCTATTTAAAATCATATCAGATCATTTTGTAAATTTGTTGCGCTTGCAGTACGTAGCATCTTAGGAGATTTTGCTCTCTTCCAAAGAAGAAATGCTGGACAAATGTCCAAACCTTTGCTCTCTGAGTGCTCTTCTTCTCATACATTTCAACTGCTAATTCTCACTTCATGTCATCTTGCCTCTAATTGGAAGGGCCAATGCTTCAAATAAATGGAGTTCATGCCGCCTCGATGGGGTGCGCGTCGCTAATGCTCGCCAAATCTAAATGCTATGCGATGGTCCCACTGGCTGCTATGGAAACTAAAGGACATATGAAGGTCGCCTCACTTCAAGGAGGCACTAATACATGCATGCAGCAGGCTGTGGGGAGGCCCACCTGGAGATGAAATGAGGCAAGCAGAGGAGGAGAAGGAGATGAGGCTGCGGTGGGTGGGTTGGTAGTGGGTGCGAGGGGGGGCTGATGAGGCAGATGGATGCAATACGCTCACTCGCACAATGTCCCAAGAGGCACAAAGCCTACTAGACTGTTTCCCTGGATTCAGTGAGCGTGTACTAAGAGACAATCCCATCTTTAGCTTCACTGCGTCCACACCTCCCATCAGCCGCTGTCTGGACTTCTTCTGAATTTTCTCAACTCGGCATGCTGGGATTTTCTGTCTAATCCCTCAATGCGATATGCAAAGAACCGCCAGATCTGTGCCTGCAGCGCGAAAACAGACCAGCAGAAATGACAGCCCTTTCAGTCGCGATGACCATGAATATTAAAGTAACAGAGAGACACTCTGCAGACATTTACATTGGCATGTGCTCTGTATGAAGATGTATGACTCCGTGCATGCGCCTTATAGGTGTTGCACCTCCTGTAATATGCATCAGAGTGCCAAATCAATCTATCCGCATTGCCTATGAAATGTGATGTCAAATGAAAATGGATCTGACCCTGAGGTCTATTGTAACATCGCTGCTTTTACGCGTCCTTGAGTCCAAGTGGTTCACTAAATCACAAAATGCAAAAGCGGATCGTTGAAGCAGACCAATCGAGAATGGTGAGGAAATTAATTTGACAGAACAGAGTAATTTGAAAAAGGGCGAAAAAGTCCTTGGTAAATATCTCAATCAAAATTTGAGGAAGGTGTGCGATGGATAAGTTGGTATGAAAACCCTGTAAATCAGCAGCTATCCATCCATCTATCCATTCATTTTCTATGCACCAGGGTCGCCGATATGCTGGAGCCTATCCCGGCTGTCTTTGGGCGAGATGCACCCTGGACTGGTTGCCAGCCAATCACAGGGCACATATAGACAAACAACCATTCACACTCACATTCATACCATGAATTTAGAGTCGGTAATTAACCTAACCGGAGTACCCAGAGAAAGCCCACACACGCACAGAGATGAGGATCGAGTGGAGAATCGAACCCAGGTCTTTCCGATCTCCTGACTGTGTGGCCTACATACTGTAAACCTGCAGCTAATGCTCTGTTATGAAGTCTAAACGTGTCATATTTACAGACTAGCATGCTTGGAATTGTACCGGGCCCTAGACCACCGATTCATGCGCTCCCACTAGACAAACGTGCTATGCTATCGGTGTTAACGGTGTCCACGATGCAAATGGTCTAGTAGAGACTGAAGTCTGCGTTTGTGGTCGGAAACAGTGACTAAATGAATCCTAAGAAACCTGGAAAAATGCGGAGACAAACACGGCATGTCATAAATACCTTCACCTTTGCTAATGAGTATTTAAGATGTCATTCTATGGAGGCCTTATGACGCTTTTCCATAGATAAGGACATGGAGCAAGTGATGGGATCGTGACGATTCGACGTTCCGTGGAGGGATTTCTTTACGGCTTCCTTCCAAATAAGGACGAAAGGAGGGCGAATGTCCGCAACATGGTGAAACTTTTCACGCTACATTTTCCCGACAAGTGTTTTCGACCATAGGGGAGCGCAGACTCAGCTGTACCACTAATGCATGTCTGTCTTCAGCCTCCCCCTCCGTGCCACACAAACACACAGAAACGAGGTCAGAGTGTCATAAATGTCTCTGTTGCGTGTCCTCTGGCACTTAAGTGAAGTGTGTATATGCGTGGGTGTCGGTCATTGTGTGTGTGTGTTTTGTCGAGGTTACTGTCAGGGCATGGGTGGTCATTTCTACGCATTATTCGATTGGCTGTGTGAGGCGAGTTGTTGACGAAGGGGAATAGACCCCCTGCAGACTGTAGCTACTGCACCAGACAGTCGCACAAACATACACACACCATTAGTCCTCGAGCTTCACCCCCCCCCCCCCACCCCCCAGCCCGACTTGGCCAGCTTTGTTACTATGCAGACACACTCCTGGCCTCCCGCTTTGGCAAGCTCACTTATGGTGCTCCTAACAATTTGACAGATGTAGGGCACTACGGGGCGACTGCTGAACAAAACCACTATTTCTCCTTTTTTTTCCCCCAAACACCATCAGCAGTGACCTGTGATAATTCACAGAACAAACATGTTTTGATAACTTAGTGCCAATTATTTGATGCATGAGTGCTAGATGATTGAAAGACTGCAAAAATCATATTCGGGGACACATGGAGTCTGCATCATTATGCAGAAAAATTGGGCTAAGTCTGTATCTGTGTGCTTGTATCTGTGCATACAAATAAGAATAAGACACAGTCACGTGTTTGCGCTAATTGTATTATCACGCATGAGTATATTTCTGGATGTGACGCGAGGACGGCTTGATATTTTCTGTATGTGATGGTAATGGTTTACGCGAAGGAAAGGATGTGCTTGTCACTTTGTGTTTACAAGATGATTACGGCAAGAGTGCATGCAAGTACCAATCAGGATTGCGAGACGGAGAAAAACTATTCGCATAAATAAACGTATAATTTGCTTTTCTTCTCAGGAACCGGTTCAGGATTTTTACGACAGCACCAACACGAGCAAGGTCAAGGTCTCCTTCTAGTGATTGAAATCCACCTTGATTGCCGTTGTAAATTATTCATTGACGCTCCCATTTTTGCAGCGAGCATCCCTGAGCTGAACACAGAATGCTGATGGACAATGCAAAATTAATTATCACATCAGATAAAGGGATTCTAAAAACCGCAGAGCTGAGACGTGTAGATTTGTTCAAAAGGAGGCATCAAATATACATACTAAAAGGTTAAATAACAGATTTTTTCTTGTTCAAATAGGAAATCCTGATTTGACTAAGGCAGACTCTGATGCATCAAGGCCAGCCAAGCGTTTCTATGGTGACCCTCACCTTGAGGCAATGTTCCGCCAATTTCAAATGTGATATAACACAGCTTCAATTGTTCAGTGACGTGACCTTGTGTTGATCAAGCTCACCATTATTGTCGCTTTTACTCAGCGATTTTCCAGGAAGAGGAGGCATAGGGAACATTTTTTACTGCCGCACAGGCTGGACTTTTCTTGGACTTTACAGCTGCACACATGAACACATTAATTTGACGTGTGAGCAACTAAGGTTCATTAGTCAATTAATATATTAGATACTCTGACATCTGCAAAATTAGCATAAACCGGGATCCATACTGTGCTAGTATGTTTTATTGCTAAGTATACCAATACTAAGGGTAAAGTTATGTGCCAACTAGTCAGCGAGCTACATGTTATTGGATTTGGTAAGGCTAGATTTTGACCTGTAACTCTCTCATCTTGTCTCAAACTAACAAGGACTGTAAAGGATTGATGTACTGGGCATAGATAGAAGCCTTTTGTTTACAAGCAAACACCAAAATCTTGGTTGCTATGATGAATTAACACTCAACATTCCATACAGACGTCCATCTCCGAACACGGAATGCCCTACAAACATGTCCTCCCCTTGAAGATAGCAATCGGACATGACCAATTCAAATATTAAGTATTTATCCATCTTGGCCATGTTGCCTGAGTCAAGGTTAAAGCTGTGACCTTACCAAAGAATCAGTGGGGGCTGCTGTGGAGGTGCAAATGAACTTTTGGGACATGACAGCGTTTGTGAATGAAATCAGGCACACAAAAAGGCGAGTGACAATGAAGAGAACAGGAACTGGGATTTAGACCGAGCGGGGGATAGAGGAAGGCGATAATAAATGTCGAGGCAAGGGAGGAAAGTCAAGAGGAAGGAAGGATGCTGCTAAGTTGGCAATGGATGCAGATGGGGAACGGGAGACGATAACCGGATTACCGAAAAGGTCAGATAGCTGCGTGCAAACATCCAAACTAGATGATGCGCAGACGAAGCATGGGGATGAAGCAGAGAGAAGGAGGCGGCGCAATCAAACATGAGGATTAGTTCCACAAAATGTTGCCACCCATGGCGGCACCTGGGGCAGGATGGAATTTGGGTTAAAGAGGATTGTTTGGCTACTGTACTGTACTATCACATAGCTGTATGAAAAGGGAAGTACACATACTAGGTAGGTCAGTACATGCAGTAACTGTGATTTATTAATCCTGCTGGGGAAGTAAGGAATGAAGGCATGAGACAAGTTTTGATAATTGGAATAAAATTACCTGCCCCCCCAAGTGCTGCATTTCTTGTCAAAATTCCCAGTGTCTCATGCCTGACATAATGAATTTTTTGGAGTTGATGCCTAGTTAGCTTTTTTATGCGCTTGCACCATTCCAACGCTAATCCCTCAAATTAAACCCTCTGGTGGGACAAACAAGTCCAAAGTTTCAGCTGTAGACACAACAAACAAACCAACTAATGCCCTATGATATTTTTCATCACACGTGGAGTCTCATATTTTTTTTCGTGCCATCATATTTGCTTCGCCAATGCCCAAAAAATGTAAAGACATGAAGCGTTTTAACTGTGGTGGCACAAACGTCACGTGCTAGCATATTTTCAAGTGCTCAGAAATGTCTGTCAATATTCACAATCAAGCAACGCCGGGCGTCTTGAGGAACCCAGAAGCTGATTACAGAGGCAGCAGGCAAACAATGGACCAGCAGTATACTGGCAAACTATTTACTTCCCAGTAGGAACTTCAAGGCAGCACACACAATGCCTGCTCTGCAGATAGTCTGCACTTACTAAGGGCAGCTTGACAACTAAACACTCATTGTTAACAGAGGGCCCACAGAAAGGCTTATTATGATAAACACCGGAGGTTTTGTTTGGCGTGGACGGACAAAGAGAAAACGGAAGAACATGGAGGTCTCTTTGCTAAATTTGTGCAACATTAAGTAAAGTCATGTAGCTTAGACCGTCAAAGTAAATTCTATGATCTGACAAAATTGGTACGTTGCGATGATGCCAACAAATAGTGTTACTAATTTAATAATCACTCCATTTGATAACCAAAAATTCTGCATCTGCCTTCTTTCTGTTTGCGTTTGGTTTTCGACTTTCACAGCAGCCCGTGTAGGCGGCAAACCTCAAACAAAATCCATTATGCCTCCAGTTCTTCAAGATCAACAGTATACTAAATCATTCCGACTGGAGATGTAGTCACCAGAGGACACACAGCAGCGGATGCTCGGTATGTTGACATGAAATCTCAAATAAAGTATGTATCTATGTTGCCTTCTGATGACGTACTTTTGCATCTTTAATGCAGAAGCTGTCAACCGGCATCTCGCACCAAAAAGCAGACAAGAACTCCTAGCAAATTCCAGATGTCATGGCAACAGTGCGACAGAATAGCCGCAAGCCCACTCAGTCATCGCTGAAGGTTGTCAGCGTGCATCACGCAGTCTCGTCGCCGACTAGCAGTAATCACTTTGTCCTGTCTTGACGACGAATCTTTTGCTCCGCTTCCTCATGTCTGTGTTTTCTTTTTCTTTCTGGTGGCAGTGAGCGGCACCCGGAGAGAGAGGAGGCATAAATCTTACAATTTTCTTCCGAGTATTAAAGCGCTCATTTGTGGCACCACATCACAGGAGTGTAAGGATAGAAGCTTTTGAACAAGTTTCGAACACTGGAAAGGATGATGTGAATATTGCATTTATAGTGACTCATTTTGCGGAAAACTTTGTACGATTCCCGAGTTAATTCTTGCAAGATCACAATGCTGACATTAAGCAGCAAAGCCCTGGGCTCAGGCGGCTGACAGATCAGACGAGACAGCTGGTGAGATTCGCGAGGTGTGCTCAAGCGGAGCTCTCTGCCTCGGAGGCCATGTCTCAGGATGATTTGATTTTTTTTTTTTTTTTTTATGCTGACTCCCTGCAGACAGTCATATTTGTGTCTGCACGTTGGGGGACCCCTGATTGTAAAGGTCGGACCATTGTAAAGCAAATGTCAGCAAATAAAAACTTTTTTGCATGGATGTAAACAACACACACAGTCAAACAGCTGGTGATGAACATGCTAACCCTACAGCAGGGCTGCTTGTGTAATCACAATCTGGCCATGTTCCAAGCGAGGATGGTGGCCGTGTTTGTGCGTGTGAGCATTCGCATAATAAACGTATTAAAAAGGTCATCAGGCCAGTTAACATTCGGTCATTACGGAATGATTACAATATCGAGGAACAGTAGCTCCTGACTAGTGTTCCGTATGCTTTTAAAGAACTAGGCCTACTTTTTGACATTGAAAAACTCTAATCCATAATTTTCTTCTTTTTTTTAAAGTAACGAGTTAAGGGTCACAAGACCTGAGGATAAAATGATGTACTTTTAACGATGTGTGTGTGTGTGTGTGCAAGAATATCAGTATGTTACTTAGCTCCAGCCGTTGAGTGGGAAGTTGGAAACAAATGTGGTTATGAAATTGTGGGTTATGCAAACACACAAGCACATGCAGACAAACAGTAAAGTGTGTTTTGAGGCCCTGCAAGTGAGGCATGTTTGTCAAAAGATCATCTTGCAGTCCGGCCTGTTATGGCAGGGGTGGGCAAACTGCGGCCCGGGGGCCACATGCGGCCCACCAAGTGTTTGAATCCGGCCCGCCAGTTGCTTTCTAAGTATTTCAACTTTTAACATAAAAACTGGCCACATGACTTGCAAGTGGAATGTCTTATTTAGTTAAAAAAAACAACAAAAAAACTAAACAAAACTGTCAAATGAAATGACATAGTTTGATGTGGTCTGATGTTTAAAGTGCTCCTGAAAAAAGGGATATGAGAACATACAGCTGATAGTATAACACTTTTACACATAAAATTAGACAAATAATTCAAGGAAAATTATAAGCATAAAATAGTGTGTGTGTGTGTGTTAAATATATGTTCTGGCCCCCCGGGCAATTTTGTTAACTCAATGTGGCCCACGAGTCAAAATATTTGCCCACCCCTGTGTTATGGTAATGGTTTAATTTCATTTGAACATGTATCAGATTACAATTGAATGCATCCCATAATCAGTTCACAGTTCCACATGTCCAAAAGGAGTAGGAAGAAGCAAAGCTTATTAAATCCTACCCATCCATCTGGTACTTTTACAATCAGTAACTGTTACATTTGTTCACTTCCTGCTTTCCATAATACAGTATAAGGTTTTTTTGTTTTTTTTTTTTAAATAATGTACCTCGTACGAAGTGATATGACCATATATATATTATATATATTGACATAACGGGTACCATAGTAACTGTCAATATAGTGATATATATATATAGCACATCATGACTGGTTCAAGACTGGTTATTCCTGACAATAGAAACAAAATAATTGAAGGATAATAAAAGTAAAGGCTGGTAGAATGATGCTTTAATGTAATGTAACTGCTAACAGCCCCATTGCTAATATGCATTAGTGCTAATATGTGACAAGGACCGGTACCCATGATTCTGAAGGCCCTGGGCAAAT
The DNA here is from genome assembly GCF_037039965.1 of Doryrhamphus excisus. Lineage (NCBI taxonomy): Eukaryota > Metazoa > Chordata > Actinopteri > Syngnathiformes > Syngnathidae > Doryrhamphus > Doryrhamphus excisus. The sequence continues at coordinate 18,866,405 of NC_136358.1, read as the reverse complement.
TACATTGATATGGCAACACAGAAAAGCTTAACCCTGATTGGACAAAAAAATATATTTTTTACATAAACTAGCCAAGAAAGCCGGTGTTGACGGGCCTACTATTAGTAAAAAATAGTGCATATTTCGAAGAATGCAAACAGGTTTTCTATGCCATAACTAGGAAAGTATTCAATTTATTAATATTAAATGCTACTCTACAGGAATTCACTCATCACTGTCGGGTCTGGAACCAACTAACTGCAATGAGAGAGGAATTACTGCATGTTAAAAGTGTGTGTTAATGCATTTAAACTTTTAAATACGGCAGTGGCCTCCAACGTTCCTGACTATTAAAGCTATTTACATGACTGACAATATTTACTTGTACTTTTACTTGTATTTGCAAAGCAGATCTGCACCCAAATGCTGTACATTTTGTGCTGATGTGTGTTCATGTTATTCTTCTCTGACTTTCTCTGTTATTCACCACAAAAGGCAAATAACATCTCTTCTGGGGCCCGACTGTGTGATTAAAGAGCGCGTTTGATAATGGAGGGGCTTTGCGCTGCAATACTTGCTGTTGTCTAGAGTGCAGTTACATTTGCAGGGAGCTAAAAGCAACATCGAAGCGGCCGAGCTCCTACTTTTCGCCTGCATCGTTTTAGCTCTTTGCTAACGGGAGACCGACTGAGGTGATGCGACAAGCACACGCATGCATTCCGCTGTTTTTGTTTTGTGCTGCAATTACAGCCCACCAAGGAGGAGGAGACGGTTCTGTCTCAGCCCGCATTTCATCCAAATCATAATGAAGCACGTGGAAAAAACACAACCAGAACAGACTTGTTGGTTTTTTTCTTTGACTTTCTGCAGAAATTGACCAAAATATTAGCAACGGCTTTTGATTTGATTTACAATAACACATAACACACAGATTTTTAGGTGCAGGTGCACCTAATGTTGTGGCCATTGTTGCGTGAGTCAAGTCACAGTTTTTTTTGTGTGTGGATTGTTTATTGACCTGTGGCTCTTTTTCTGCATATGCAAATATATTCCCTGCAGGAGTTTGGTGAAGGAGTCACTAAGCAACGGCAGATATCAGCTGCAATCAGCCAGATAACATCGAAATGTCGCTGTTAGATTGCCGACCATTGTGATCCACTTTCAAGAGCATTTTTAACAGGACCATGTTTCACATTGTACACTTTCATAAGCATTTGGAACATTTTACTTCCTGTGTTTTAAATCATCCACTTTCATAAACATTTTACTCACCTGATTTTACATTATACACATTCATAAGCATTTCATACATTTACCTACCGTGTTACACAGCATAGAGTTTCATTTCACAAAGTCAGGGTTACCTACCATGATTTAAAGCTACGACGGTCTCAGCTGTCTCAGGCAAAGCCTATTATGAATGTTCGAATAAAGTTGTAAATGTATGGCCTCTTTATTCTTGGAAAATGTACAACTTTATTCTTGTAATATTACTTCTTTTTCACATACATTTATGACTTTATTCTTAAAATCTCAGATTTCTTTTTTTTATGTGGCCCTACTACGCCATTTTATAAATCATCCACATTCATGAGGTTTTAAAACATTTCACTTACCGTGTTGAACATCCTCCAAACTCACAAACATTTGTAACATTTTACTTACTGTGTTCATGGTCCGCTTTCACAGTGAAATTAAATATTTTACTCTCCAAATGTGATCCAGCTATGTAATTGCACCTCATGTTGGACTAAAATGCTGATCAGAGGTTCAATTTATGTACAAAAGTATAAGGCTACAACAGCTACAGGAAGTTAAATGTGCAGAAAATACCCCACCCCAAAAAATATGTGTCCAACTCCCAAGACATTTCTACATCAACAATGAACATTGATAATTGAAAATGTAATAGACACTGCGGCTGAAAAACTACCTCACTCTTTTGAGGCCTAAGGTAAGCATTTCCAAGCATAAAAATGGCAAAATTAACTAAAATACAAATACAAGGCAGAAGAAGCATCTTAATTGTGAATGTAGTAATCTACATTGACCACTAGGTGCCAGTAATTGACTGGTGAGACAGGCCTTGCCATTAAGATACCCTAGGAAACACATTTACTGCTCAATCAAGCTGATTTATTCATGTTTTAAAGGAGGACTTATTTACCGTTATTTACTCTTATTTGGTCGATTGGGTAATACAAGTTTAAAGCCATTTCAAGCCTCCATTACAATACATTGATATACTGTAATGTTAGAAGTACGCTGGCCAGAATAAAACAAGGAAAGTGTGAGTAACTTATGTCTAATATGTCTTATTTAGTCTGATTATATGTACTATATTGGGTAATACAGTAAAGGTGACTATAGGGGTGTTAGTTATTTTGTGTCTTGAGGGCTCTAATCATGTTAAAACCTATATTCAGAAGATTATAAACAAATGTTCTATGCTCTAACTACAGAAATATCCCATTTATCAATAGAGTGCTATTTTGTGTAAAAGAACCAATTCACTGCAATAAACAAGGGGTGACTTTCGCACCAAACAACACAGACAATGCTAGTAACGTTTCTTATCTTTTAGGTGTCAGCGTGTGCTTGAGTCAGTCACCTGCTATTGTGCTTCTTCCAGGAGTTGCAAAAACCATGAACGCCTGTGGGAAGAGAGCACATTTTGCATTTCAGCACTTTTTTAGTGGTGGGATCAAGGGGCTAATGAGAGTTCTGCTGGGGGTGCCTCACAAACACTCACGGAACCATCTGCTCGGAGCGCATTAGTTAGCGAGCTCCTTCAGAACCATCGCGGGAGCTACTTCATACATTACGAATGGAATACTAATGAATGACAGGTCATTGTAACTTATGGAAAATGTAAAACATACTGGGAATGGTCCAACAATGTGCTAATATGTTTGCCACAGTTTCTGGTAGAATTACATTTCATACTTGATATATTAGTTCTGTGCATGTGTCAAAAACGTTGTTGCAAAAAACCTCACCTTTAGGGTCCGGCCGCCATCTTTTGCGGTCATCTTGTTTTCAAAAGAACATGGAATTGCACTTCCCAGGAACGCTGTGGGGAGATAACAGGACAAATACGAACCAACATTATCAACATGATGATAAAGGAGATGAAATGTAAACAAACACGCCACATCTTGTTCCTTAACCAAACTTTTTGATCCGTATTTCTGCCTCGCAACCTGCAGGCGAGCACGTGCGTCACGGCCCGCAGTAACAACAAACCCTCTATTATCCCCCGGGAGATGAAACTCAAATCCCACAAAAGCCCACTCAAAAAACCCTGGCAACGCTGGTCTGCAGCGGCACGTCTCAGCCCGCCTGCTGTAAAAACACACAAAGAGAGTCATCACCTATTTGTTGTCAACTTAGAACGGGGCCTGTCTGCAAAAACCCCAAAACAGGATTGTCCAAACTTTTTCTAGCAAGGGCCGCATGTAGAGAAAGGCTTTATGGTGGTGGGGGGGCAACATTTACTACACTAAATACGGCAAAACCAATGTGCTAAGCTATCTGGACAAAACATCCACAAAGAAATTAGTGTTATCGTCATTACTAATCAATACATTTCATTTTTACAGCTTACCAAGGGCCACTGGAAAAATGGCTGCAGTTTGAAAATGGCCTCTGCCCTGCACTTTGGACACCCCTCCCTTAAAATGAACAAATGGTTTGTCTGTGTGTTGCTGTCGATTAGTTTAGTATTAATCGATAAAACCAGTATTATATATCAGATTCATTTGACAAACAATGAACCTAAATGTGGAAAAAAGTGAGTGTTAGTTCCGTGTGTGTTAGTTCTCTTTCAAAATTGTACATTTGTTTGAAAAGGGTGACATAAGACGTTTAATTGTATAACAGGAAATCTGTTAGAAATCCTTATTCACTGTTAAATCTCACCATTTTCACACTTTAAACGTCGTCTTCTCGCCCCCCGTCCAAAACTTTCCCACACGAGCCGCCTCTCCTCCCCGCCTTTCTCTTTGTTATGGTTTTTGCCTGCCGTTGACTTCCGCATCGCAGCTCGCACGCCATTGGTCGGGGGCGGGTGGAATGTTGGCCAATGGGAACGCAGTTGCCAGGCAGCCTGCGCCATCTTGGGAAGGAAGGCTCACACGCACAGCTGTTCCATTGAAAAAGCAGCGGGACGTCACAACAAAGTCCCGCACACTCATATTTGTCAGAAATGCTTTTAAAATCGGTGTTCGGTCATCAGTTCTACCGTTTTTTTAACTTGGAATTACATATTTTTCTCTTTTTATTTACTTTTTCTATAGTATTTTATTATCACTACAACATGTGAATGTAAACATGTAGCATAGCACTACATTAACTGTATTGAATGAGCACCTATTAACAGTATACAATAGTATGTGATGATTTGTATTTTTATGAAGGTGTATTGGCGATTAGGGGCACAGATCTGCTTTGATAGCATAATTAAGTGACCCACATCACCAGACTGAGCATTGTTTGTCCATCTGTTCCCGAGTGGATGCAGCAACAATACAAGTCCTGTGTACAACCTGTACATTTCTCCACTGCCTTTCACACTTGTTGCCCCTTTAGATGGCAAATAGCTCGTTAAATGTTGCCGTGCAGGCATACAGACTCTTAAAATGTCATAAAAAAGCATACAAAGTGAATGGGTCGGGTCTGTTGATTGACATTCAGGGAGCTTTGTGTTCTTTTATGGCTAATGGCATCAATGATCGGCTATGCTCTCAATAGATTTCCAAGCATGAGTCACTCTTTTGGAACAATGGCGCTCCCACGATAGCATGAGTTTGAAAAGACTGGCAGGAATCGATCGTAAAAAAAAAAAGCATATTATTCTGGCCTGTAGCCTACCATTCTAGCAGTTTCCTGGAAATGGTGACTGTGTGGTCAATTTTCTCCTGTGGCCTGACCTTGTTTGGATCAACCTGTTTGCAGGGCAGCGTGACCAGCCGGTTTGTTTCGCTTCATTAACAGCAAATAAAACCCAGTTGGAATAATCTTTATGCACATAAAAACACATTTGTATGACCGTGGAGGAGTGTAAACAACCGATCCTGCTTCAAAACTCCCATTTCCAGCGCTCTTCCCTGTTTTTTCTCACAGTTGAATTTGTTGAAGGTCCTTTGGGCAGGGTTACAACAACACGGGCGCCTTAATGACGACGGCTCGCAGCCTTGCAGGACGAGGTGAGGAATAATATTTGGATTTGAAAGCGCAGTAAAGAGGCTTTTCCTGCCTGCGTCGCTCATTCTTGGACAAAAACACAATCTTCACTGCAAGACGGACAAAAACAAGATCAAAGACAACCACAAGGTGCCCCACTGGGCATCCTCCAATTGTTTATGTTGATGATATATATATGTAGAGTGTGTATATAAGAAGCAGGAAAACACAAAGCTAAGCCCCGCATTGTGTGCAAGCCTAATATGCTTTTAGCCGACAAATTGATCGCAGTCTGTGACCTTTGGCCTTTGCCCCTGTTAACCCCCCCCCCCTCTCTCTGCTGACGCTACAGCCAGCAGACAAGCTCCAAGCAGATGGGCTAGTTCAGTCAGTGGGGGGGGTGTTTAGGCGCAGCCTCGCTGTCAGTCAAGCTCAGTCTTGCTTCCCTGCCTTTTGTGATTTCTTTTATTTTTGCTTGGATTTTTGTTTTCATTCTATTTACAGCTTAAACTCTACATTCAAGTGTGATGTTGAGGATGGAACTCCACTTCATATGGATGATTCTATGCATACTTTAAAAGCTGGAGGGCCTTTCTGATTAAGCGTTACAGCGCCCTCTGTTGCTTTGATATGTGCATGACAGCCTGGACATGTCTTCATTAGAAGACCGTAATCTTCTTTTACTGCATTTTACTGCATTTTTCTCCGATCAAAACACAATATTGATACTAAGTGTTACTGTGAATTAAGAATTTTGACTTAAACTTTATTGATACACAAGGGAAATGCTATTGCTGGAGGTCAACTCCAGAAGAAAAATAAAGCAACCCTTATATAACTAAAATGCAATTTTATTTAAAAAAAATGCATATTTACAAATTCCTAAAAAGACCCCCCCACCACCACCACCAAATCCTCGGTGTCTATTCCTCCATTGTCGCTCTTCACACTTCTCCTATACATGACATCACCTCCAACAGGAAATGAGATGCAATGTGTAAATAACCTCCTCCACTTCCTCCTCGAGTCTCCGTTTCCTGACTCTAGAGCTAGTCACGTGGTATGTTGTTTTTAATCTCTCCCTCATGATGATAACGATTTACATATGTCATTAAAACTATTTCATCTACGGTGTTTTGCCGGTTGATGTTATGCAATATAATGGTTCTTATTTGCTGGTTTCTGCTGACCCCTAGTGGCTATGAGTAGAACTGCACTTCTAGGCTTTGGTGGGGGTTTTTCTATTTTCAATTTTATTGTTTGCCGCTAGAGGCCTGTATTGAGTAATTCAATAATAATTCTGATTCAATAATACAAAATAAATTGTAACCAACACAAGAAACAACAATATTTTTCGAAAATGTGGTTCTGATCCTAAGTTTGAGAAGGGATGATTTGGGGAATACTTCTGATGTTGTGCTTATTAATTTACTTCATTTTTACCACAATAAGAAAGTGTAAAATATAATTAGTGTTGGTCCAGACTTCTTGAAGTAAAGAAGAGGTCAAAGGTTATGCGTCTTTCGAGATGAGCATGTCAAGCCCACATGAGCACCAGGATGCTAATGTCTCATTCAAAGCACAGCAAACAGTTGCCACTGTAAAAACCAATTGTCACCTCTGACTGCCTGGACCAAGAGTGCCCCCTTTTCCCACCATTCATCCCTTACACCCCCCCACCTTTAGGGTAAGTGTGACAATCCTCTTCCACAAAAAGTCATTTTGAGGGTGAAAAAGTCAGCATTAAGGGCCTGAATGCTGAAAATGCATCATTTTGTGCAGCGTGCAGTTCAAAGGTTGCCTCCATTTTGGTGCATGGCAGCTTTTGGCCTCTTTGGATCGCAGCTTTAGGGTCAAACGGATGACAACCCGCTCCGCTTCTACACAGAAAGAGTTAAACATCAGGTATGTGTGACCTTTAACTTGTTCTTGCTCCAAAAGAACTTCTTTTTGTACTCAAGTAAAATATACTGTATCTATCTGCGTATGCCTCAGATAACTTCCATTGAAGTTCCAAATGGGTCCTATGGTCCGATGTCCTATCAATTTACAGTATGAGGTGCTCCAATCATGTGATTTCTCTCAGTCAATCAGCAAATAAACGTTCAAAATCACTAGATATAGCTAAATATAGTTCTTTATAATGATACAGAGCAATGAAAAAAGTAAACAAAACAAAGTATTTCAATATTTAATAAATTAACAATGGTTGTAAGAGGTAAAAAAAAATCCAAAGGTATTTAAATTTATGTAATTTACCATATATTATATATATATGACACAATTGAAAATGTGTTTTCATTTCATGTTTGCTAAATACTTTAAAATATAATAATAAATAATAAAAATAGGATGAAGAGTCTTGAACCAGTCATGATGTGCTATATATATATATATCACTATATTGACACTTACTATGGTACCCATTATGTCATTGGATGGTCATATCACCTTGTACTATTGGTACGTGACAACAAAATAAAAATACTACAATAATAATAATAAAAATAATTAAAATATCAACATTAATAAAATAAAGTTAAAAAAAACTTAAATTATATAACAAAAGCAGGAAGTGAACAAATGTAACAGTTACTGATTGTAAAAGTACCAGATGGAGGGGTAGGATTTAATAAGCTTTGCTTCTTCCTACTCCTTTTGGACATGTGGAACTGTGAACTGATTATGGGATGCATTCAATTGTAATCTGATGCATGTTCAAATGAAATTAAACCATTACATTTATAATTTTTTACAAATGTTTTCCATTGAGGACCGCATACTGAAAATATCAAACGATGCCATGGGCCGTGATATATATTTTTTTTAATTTAGCAAAAAGACTTAAATAAATGAGCCACAGTCCACAAAACATCCCTGGATTATGTTAATTAATTTCATTGATTCATTGACACTACTAAGAATTATTTCATTTCATTTCCAGCAGATGCAATGGAAGTCATGTTGATGATGATGATGATGATTCTACTTCCTGTGCGTTCCTCCATCTTACAAACCAGTAAGTTAATGAAATGATCTAATTTGGAATGGTTTCACTCAAAATATGACCACATTTTCTCATATTTTAGGACCCGAAAAGCTCCCTGCCACCGTTGTTGGCAACATGGACCAGATGGACATGCGTGAAGATGCATTGGCAGATGAAACAAAGACAGCAAACACAGAGGAGGAAGTTGATGCCGACCTTAGAGAAGACCTCATGAAGGAAAAACGAGAGAGCAGGCTGGTCGCAGGGATTCTTCCTCTTGAGACCCAACCTCCAATGTCACATGCGTTCCAACAACAACAACAACAAAAGGAAGAGCTTAGCAACCCCGTAGCGTCACTGAACACAATTTCTGCTCAGCTAGGTGAAGAACCTGAGATCAACATCCATCGCCATAGTTCTCCTGATCATCTTCAAGCATCTCTTGGCAATCCAGCGACTGATACCAAAGCCACTCTTGACTTGTTCCCTCCTCCTCTTCCCGTCAATCAAAAGTCAATTTCGCTGATAGAAGATGTCCTCACTGAGGTCCTGCAAAGTCCTGGACATTACTCCGAGCACACCCTTGCTGAAGAAGAAGAAGAAGAAGACGGAATGGTGCAAAATCTACTGAGAACACCAGGAAGAAAGTACCACCAAAATGTGGAGACAGAAAAAAGTAAAGCAGTTAAAGTAGAAGAAGCAACAAAGCCCAAAGAAGCTCAACTGACAAAGTTGAAGACTTTCCAAATACGGTCGATCAAGACTAAAAAAAACGGGAAGAAAAAGAATATTAAAAAACACAAAAAAACAAAGAAGACTCCAAAAAACCAACATTTTCCTTACTTCCTGGACAACTACTGTCCTCCAGATTGTTCCTGCTATGGAGGGTAAGACACTGATGAGGGATTCAACACATTTTAGCTAGCTAGCTAGCTTTCTTGGTTGCTTCTATTGCATGTTGCCAGGCAGAGTTTGTAGGGCTCGGCAGAACTACCATCCATCCGTCCATCCATCCATCCATCCATCCATCCATCCATCCATCCGTCCATCCAATACACCCACGGCATCCATCCATCCATCCATCCATCCGTCTGTCCATCCAATATACCCACTCCATCCATCCATCCATCCATCCATCCAAGACACTCACTCCATCCGTCCATCCATCCATCCATCCATCCATCCATCCGTCCGTCCAGCCAATACACCCACTCCATCCATCCACCCATCCATTCTTCCATCCATCCATCCAATACACCCACTCCATCCATCCATCCTTCCATCCAATACACCCACTCCATCCGTCCATCCATCCATCCGCCCAGCCAATACACCCACTCCATCCATCCATCCATCCATCCAATACACCCACTCTCTATCCATCCATCCGTCCATCCAATACACCCACTCCATCCATCCATCCATCCATCCATCCATCCAATACACCCACTCCATCCATCCATCCATCCATCAATCTATCCATCCATCCATCCAATACACCCACTCCATCCATCCATCCATCCATCCATCCAAGACACTCACTCCATCCGTCCATCCATCCATCCATCCATCCATCCGTCCGTCCAGCCAATACACCCACTCCATCCATCCACCCATCCATTCTTCCATCCATCCATCCAATACACCCACTCCATCCATCCATCCTTCCATCCAATACACCCACTCCATCCGTCCATCCATCCATCCGCCCAGCCAATACACCCACTCCATCCATCCATCCATCCATCCAATACACCCACTCTCTATCCATCCATCCGTCCATCCAATACACCCACTCCATCCATCCATCCATCCATCCATCCATCCAATACACCCACTCCATCCATCCATCCATCCATCAATCTATCCATCCATCCATCCAATACACCCACTCCATCCATCCATCCATCCATCCATCCAAGACACTCACTCCATCCGTCCATCCATCCATCCATCCATCCATCCGTCCGTCCAGCCAATACACCCACTCCATCCATCCACCCATCCATTCTTCCATCCATCCATCCAATACACCCACTCCATCCATCCATCCTTCCATCCAATACACCCACTCCATCCGTCCATCCATCCATCCGCCCAGCCAATACACCCACTCCATCCATCCATCCATCCATCCAATACACCCACTCTCTATCCATCCATCCGTCCATCCAATACACCCACTCCATCCATCCATCCATCCATCCATCCATCCATCCAATACACCCACTCCATCCATCCATCCATCCATCAATCTATCCATCCATCCATCCAATACACCCACTCCATCCATCCATCCATCCATCCATCCATCCAATACACCCACTACATCCATCCAATACACCCACACTCCATCTATCCATCCATCCATCCAATACACCCACTCTATCCATCCATCCATCCAGTACACCCACTCCATCCGTCCATCCATCCAATACACCCACTCCATCCGTCCATCCATCCATCCATCCATCCAATACACCCACTCTCTATCCATCCATCCAACCATCCATCCGTCCAGCCATCCATCCATCCATCCATCCATCCATCCATCCATCCATCTTCTTCCACTTATTCGAGGTCGGCTCCAGAGGGGGGCTCGGAAAGGGGTACAACCCGGACTAGTGGCCAGCCAATCACAGGGCACATAAAGACAAACAACCATTCACACTCACATTCATCCCAAATAGGTGGGGCAACATGTAATAAAGTAATAATCATTGTTTTCCAGGGTGGTCCAGTGTTCCGACAAAGCAGTGGACAAAATTCCGTACGGAATCCCCTACAGTGTCCGCTACGTCCTCCTGATGAACAACCACATTGACAGTATCCAACTGGACCTACTCAGGGACTACGTCTCCATGGAGTTCCTGGTTCTCAGCAACAACCGACTCACAGACGGCACCATAGAAGGTGCATTCGAGGGCATCCTGGCCTTGAAGCGTCTCTACCTGGATTGGAACTTTTTGGTAAGTGTACCGACAGACCTTCCGAGGTCTCTTGAGGAGCTCCGCTTGGACAATAATGGTCTCAGTGTGATGTCAGAGGTGGCCTGGGCTCAGTGTCCTGGTCTCTTGGTGTTAAGTCTGAGAAACAACACTCTGGGTCACGGATCAGGATGTATTCCGGATGCGGTGTTTTCTCCTCTGCACTGCCTGAAAACTTTGAACCTGGACCTCAACCAGTTGACCTCGGTTCCCGTGGGGTTGCCTCTGTCCGTCAAGGAGTTGTACCTCAGGGGGAACCTCATTGAGTATTTCAGCGGGAGAGCCTTTGACGGGAAATCCCAGCTGGTGGTCCTGGATCTGAGTTCTAACCGACTGAGCAATAAGGGTCTTCCCAAAGACGCTCTCCTCAATGCGACCAACCTGGAGAGTCTCAACCTGGAAGGGAACCGACTCAAGCAAGTACCGCGGCACCTTCCCTTATCCTTGAAGACCTTAAACCTTGAGCGCAATCTCATCTCCTCGGTTCGACAAAAAGCGTTCAGCGGCTTGAAAAACCTGGAACACCTCGGCCTGGCTCGGAACAAAATCTCCAAAGTGGTTCCAGGCAGCTTCCGGAGTTTACCTGCCTTGCACCAGTTAGACCTCAGCCACAACGCCCTGAACTACGTACCCCGGCAGCTACCGCAGGGTCTCCACTCGGTAGCGCTCACTCATAATAAGATCCACTCTGTGCCACGGGACGCCTTCTGCTGGGGCCCGAATGGTTCTGGACTCAGCGGGCTGGTCCGAGTCCAGCTGGAGAGCAACTTGATTGACATGGCAAAGCTGGATTCAAAGGCTTTCAGGTGCTTGAGAGGTTTCCAGGTTGTACATTTTCACTGAACCAGAGGACATTTAAACGTACAAATTATTGTATTTATTGTGGTATTTTGGTGGATGAAACGGGATCCATTTTTGATCCTTTTCTAACACCAATAGATCACCGGTAGACCACTAGTTATCCATTTTGATTTCTTGGAATCCCTAGAGAGGATGGTAGGGACATGAACTAAAAATCAATAAAAATGTCTTGTTTTATAAGAGTTGTGCTTATGTTTATGGTATATACAGTGTATTTATATATATATTATATATCATGTTTATGTTTAGGTTTTTCAATTGTATTTATTTTTATCACACATTTTCTTTCTTAAGAGAACAAAAAAAACAACATTTTTATTTATTATTATTATATTATTTATTATAATATATTATTTATTATTTTTATTTATTTATTATTAAAACAACTTTTTATTGAATTCTTTTATTATTATTTTAATTATTGTATTATTATTATTATTTTATTTATTTTTATTAAATTAAATTATAGCAACAGCATTTTTATGCTGTATTTGTCTTTTACAATAAAAAAATATTATTAATGCAACAAAAAAATGCAAATGTGATTATTTTTAGGAATATGTATATTTATTATTAAGGCATAATGAAGCAATATTATTCATTAAATTTATTTGCTTATATTTATAAATAAGAAACTCATTCGAGCAACAAAAACAACACTTTTGATTTAACCTCTTTTTAAAATAAGAAAAAAAATATTTAATGTAATTTACATTATTAAAAATTTAAATTTTTGTACATAAGAAAAAATTATTAAATCAAAACAGGCACATAGTTTTTATGATGTATGCGTCTTTTTTATGTCTGTTTTTAAAAATAAGAAACTATTATTGGAGCAACAAAAAGCAACACTTTTTATATTGTATTATGAATATATTCATATTCATAACAACAATGTGTATTGAATATGTTGTGTGTGGAACTAAGACATAATTTTCTTTTTTTTTTTAAAGAATGTATTTACATTTATTGACTTCTTATTTCTGTCAGCAAACAGACTTGGGTATTTAAAGACATAAGCCACCAGAGGGCAGTAGAGCATACGTTAAAAACCCACACGCCTGCCTAATTGACTTGCCACTAAAAAGTTGTGCATTTAAACTAAAAAAAAGTTTTCTTGGCTCATTTCCACAAGTCAAACATAAAACCCCAACCTTTTGGACTCATGAGCACCAGGACGTTTATCTTGCGGCTTCAAATGATATATTTGAAGGCTCCCTCCCCAGGCAGACGGCGTGCATTCACTGCAAAGCTGAAGATGCTCTTTGACCTCCAAGCGGAGAGAATACTCTTTATTATAAAAATTCTCTCAGCGACGTGGCAACGCACTGAGGAGGGGGAGAGAAGAAGAGAGGGTGCAGGAGGGGAGGAGGGAGGACGGAGGATCCAGGCACTGTTGGCTCGCCGTCCGGGAAGGGAAGAGCTTTGGCTGGGCAAGGCAGCTCACCAGCACCTCCCTACAGTCCAGAAGGACCCTGACCCGAATCGCACGTTACCTGGATTCGCAACAAAAAAAAACCTTGCTGTGTTCTACATCATTATTGTTTATTTGGCTGCTCTGGTGCTGACCGCAATCACGTTGTTCTTACTGGAAGTCTAACCCACATAAAAACAACAACAAAAGGAGCCTCTTTCGGTGCCTTGGGGGTCGACTACCTGCAAAAAGTGATCTGAATCCCAGCCTTTTAAAGCTGGAATTGGCACCTGGATGATAAGTCGTGAAAAAAAGGGTGCGTGCAAAGGGTTAACTGACACCTCACAGCCACAAAAGTGTTATTGCAAGCCAGGGAGGGGAGGTGGCGCTTGCAGCAGAGGAAGGAGAAGAAGAGGGGAGGACCATGGGAGCCAGAGGGACCTCCGCACTGCACATGCAAGCGTGCATGCATCTCTGCACGTCACCGCGTTGTGCATGCTTAAATATACCGCTCACACCACTTATCCACTGTCCTGCACGTGCTTTTCAGCCAAAACAAGACACTGACAGAAATATGTTTACGCCCAAAAATAAAAAATAAAAGTCCATCTATGATGTTATTAACACAAGAGACAGACTTTCACTGCAACATCATGCTAGCTTAAGAAGTAGTGTAGTGAAGCCTGTTTTATTTACAGATACAAAAGGTGCGTGGATACTTGGTGTAACCCGCCATCAAGAAGGTTGAACTGTCAGTACACTTGTGGTTTCAATAGTTAGGTTTAGCATTTCTAAAAGTTACGGTGCTAACAGTGACAGTAGCAACTTCATGCTAGGTTAGCTATGGCGGTAAATGACTAAATATTATTAATTTGATGACACAATTAAGGCGGGCTGGGAATTAAGCCCTGTGGAACACCTGTGAAGAAAAAAAATGCAATTTTATAAAGTCATAAAGTTTAAAATGTTGTTTTTTAAAAGTCAAAATATTAGGACAAACAAAACAAAAATAAAGTTGTCAATTTTTGGAAATTAGGTTGGGAGAAAAGTTGGAATGTTATGAGAATAAAGAATGAAAATAAAAAATTACAACAATCATTTACAGAACAAAGTTATGTTTGTATATTTATTTATTATTATAAATAAATAATAATAATATTATAGCAATATTGTTCATTTAATTTATTTACTTATATTTATAAATAAGCAACAAAAACAACACTTTTAATTTAACCTCTTTTTAAAATAAAAAATATATTTTTTAAATATATTTATTTATTATTATAAATAATAAATAATAATATTATTATAGCAATATTGTTCATTTAATTTATTTACTTATATTTATAAATAAGAAACCTATTAGAGCAACAAAACAACACTTTTAACTAAACCTCTTTTTAAAATAAAAAATATTTATTTAAATATATTTATTTATTATTATAAATACTAAATAATAATAATATTATTATAGCAATATTGTTCATTTAATTTATTTACTTATTATTTATAAATAATAATACTAATATTATTTATTATTATTTAAAAAACGGGGGAAATACAGTATATAAAGGTATTTGTATATTTATTTATGATAATAAATAATAATATTATTATAGCAATATTGTTAATTTGATTTATTTACTTATATTTATAAATAATAATACTAATATTATTTATTATTATTTAAAAAACAGGGGAAATACAGTATATAAAAGGTATTTGTATATTTATTTATTATTATAAATTATAAATAATAATAATATTATTATAGCAATATTGTTCATTTAATTTATTTACTTATATTTATAAATAATAATACTCTTATTATTATTTATTATTATTTAAAAAATGGGGGAAATACAGTATATAAAAGGTGTTAGCAATTCCTTGTGCCAGATTGTCACATAAACTAGAACGGCATTCCGACGCATCCATGGAAGTTTTTCGGCTTGGCTTTGCATGATTTGCACCTTCTTCACTCATCACCTCCTCATCCAACCGAATGAGATGGCGCTCCCGAGGGCGACACAGGTGGTCTACAAAAGCTCGCCCCTCTGCCGTCTGCAGGCCTCGGGCGCAGCAAACTATAAAAGCAGGTCAAATGGCGGGGAGCGCTTCTGCTTCCTGTCTGGGCTGTTGCCGTGGCAGCGATGTCTAGACGGGGACTAAGCTAAAAACGGAGGGGAATAATCATAACAAAACAAAGTCAAAGAATTGCCGCTGAAATGACGAGAAGGTCGTGTGTGCAGCTTTTCCAGCGCTAAAAGCAGACATGAGCTAAGTCCTCCAAGGAGGACCAATGGGAAGAAATAGCGCAGCAAAACCTCCTGATGATGCATTCACATTCATGTGCTCACTTCACACACAACCTGTTACTTCTCCTGCCAGGGCCTCTACTTTAGCCGCTGTAAAAGCCCATATACGTAGTTATATTCATAAATATATATATATATATGTGTGTGTATAAAATTTTATATATTTATTTTTATAACCCAAGTATTTTTGTATTTAATAATATAATAACTGATCATTTTCATTAAAATAATTGATTTATTAAAATAATTATTTGATCCTTTACACTTTAAATATTTTGTACAATATATATATATATATATATATATATATATATATATGCGTGTATAAAATGTTATATATTTATTTTTATAACCCAAGTATTTTTGTATTTAATAATACAATAACTGATCATTTTCATTAAAATAATTGATTTATTAAAATAATTATTTGATCCTTTACACTTTAAATATTTTGTATAATATATATATATATATATATATATATATGTGTGTGTATAAAATGTTATATATTTATTTTTATAACCCAAGTATTTTTGTATTTAATAATATAATAACTTATCATTTTCATTAAAATAATTGATTTATTAAAATAATTATTTGATCCTTTATGCTTTAAATATTTTGTACAATATATATAAAAATACAAACTATATATGTATGCATAATTATTTTAATTATTTTGTGTATTTTTTGTATTATTATTTTATAAATCAAAGAAAATGATTACATTAATTATATAACAATATTTAATTAATATATATTATTATAATGCATATATAATATTTATACAATCAGTAACTGTTACATTTGTTCATTTCCTGCTTTCCGTAATACAGTTTCAGGATTTTTTTTTTTTTGAATTTTTTTTTGAATATTTTAAATTTTGTAATTTTTTGTCCCGTACCGAAGTACGAGGTGATATGACCATACAAGTTTTGGATCCTTCATACAAGTTTTGATGAGTAAAAAAAACTCATCACAGGTGTCTGCTTGTCTGACCAGGGGCGCAAAACCCCCCCAAAAAACGTAACTCCTCTGATTATTAGGATACGAAAACTCCTCCAACACGATAAAGCAATTTCTCGGAAAAAAAAGGTCTTTAAGTACCTCAGTGTTTTATGATGGAGTGATGGAGCCAGATTGTTGCGATGTCACACAGCATCCTAAAATTTGGAAGATTTTGTTGCCTTAGCAACAAACATTTGAAATACTTCCAAGCACAATTGACACAATTGAGAGAGGCTGTGAGGTGAGCCCTGTGGAACACCTGTGAAGGAACATGATTTGCCCAAGTGATGGTATCGCAACATCGGTTGGGTGGCTGGATATTTCAGTGTCGTGTTAGCGTTTAGCTACAGTTGATAAAGCTTTGGTTTATGATTTTAAGACGTGTAGCAAAACCTGTTCTTTACGACGCTGATGTTTGGGATGCGTGTTACTTTTACATAGCATGAACCGGAACGGATGCGGATCCGGAACTGGAACGCGCCACCACCTTCAACTGTAGGTTGCGTTCCGATCCTTGAGTGATGACATTTAAGATGAATCACGACGCGGACGTCAACCCGTTTTGTTTCGAAAGCGCCAACATGGACATCCTGTTCCTGATTCTGAAGAAATAAACTTTTAAAAGCTAAAAAAAAAAAGGGGAAGTAGGACTCATCTGGGGTCACCAACAATGCCGTCTGTCTTGCGCTCTGATTCCCGTGATGGACACGTCAGGACGGGAGCTTCCAGTAAAAACAGCGTTTACATTTTCATGGCAGCTTGCTGATGTCAACTGATCTGACACACACACACACACACACACACACACACACCCCTTCCTCACTGTTGTTGAATGCTTCAAGATGTTTGCTAGGAACTTTCCATTGGATCTGCGGCCATTTTTTGCCAAACATGGCCAAAGACTTTGCCAAGTCATTGGGGCGGCTAGGTTGGTGGTTTTATTGCTGCTTGCAATAACCAGGCAGGAATACAAGTACACACACACACACACACACACACACGTCTATTTTATAGTCCAGATCAAATAAACTGAAGTGCCGGCAGCATTCCTGACGACCTGGAAATGGCGGCGGCGGCAGTTTCTACACTTGATGGAGAAAAAGGATCATCCAAAATGAAAACAATGGAAATGGATCCTTCAGACTAGCTCTCATAAAAAGGACTCTTTTTTTTCATTGTTTGCTATTTTGGTAATTATTGGTAATAATTGGTAATAATTTTTATTATTTTTTTAATTATTATTTTTTATTTATTTATGTGCTATTTTATTAATATGTATTTATTTATTTAATTTGTGCATTTATTTATTTATTTATGTCACATAACGAGGTAATGGTAATGGTTTAATTTCATTTAAACATGCATCAGATTACAATTGAATGCATCCCATAATCAGTTCACAGTTCCACATGTCCAAAAGGAGTAGGAAGAAGCAAAGCTTATTAAATCCTACCCCTCCATCTGGTACCATCAGTAACTGTTACATTTGTTCACTTCCTGCTTTCCTAATATAATTTTTTATTTTTTTTAATGTATTTTATTAATTTTATTTGTTTATTTTTGTATTTATTTATTTTTGTCACATACCAAAGTACTTTTACAATCAATAATTGTTACAATTGTTCTCTTCCTGCTTTTTGAATATATTTTTATTATTTTTTATGTATTTTATTATGTTTTATTATTTATATATTTATTTATTTTATTTTTGTATTTATTTATTTATTTTTGTCTCGTACCGAAGTACTTTTACAATCAGTAATTGTTACATTTGTTCACTTTCTGCTTTTCTAATATATATTTTTTTATTTTGTATTAATTTTTATTTATTTATGTATTTATTTATTTTGTTTTATTTATTTATTTTTGTCACTGTTTGTAACTGTTACATTTGTTCACTTCCTGCTTTCCTAATATAGTTCAAGTTTTCTGAAATCAATTCTAACTGCTGAAAAGAAATGGCATGGCATGCCCCCCCCCACCGCACCCCACCGCACCCCCATCCCTGCAGGCCTTTAGAAATATGCTGACTGTCTGCTGTTCCCTCTCAATGTGTTGTATTGCGGTGGATTACTGCAATTTAGTCCGACGTCTGAACATGCACTAAAACGATTATCAGACGTGCATAACCTTTTCATGTAATGAGTGATGAGATGTGAAGGCGGGGTTGGGTACGACAAACTTAAAATAACGCCCGACGTATGATCAAAGGAGTTTGCGCACGGCAAAATGGCGCTGTGATGCTAGCTTAATGCATCACAGCCTATCATGTCAATTCCATTGTTTGCAATCGGTGCCGTTTTGTGACCACACACACACACACACACACACACACAGATGATTGACAGTCATGTTAATAAACAGTTGGCTAGGTGCAGAATGCATTCCAGCCCAGCCTTGCTAGTCGCCTGCCGCCGTAGAAAAATGAGGAAGAATCAGCTCGGGAGCTTCCTTCTACACGCTTGCGGGGGATCTGAGAAAAACGCTAAGCTCAGCACAAAAATGGCGCAGCTTTTCATCATCATCTCCATGCCACTTCCTGTTCCTAAAGCCACTCATCATATTAATAATAAAGCCTAACGCCTGAAGGACCGTATGACCGTCCTCCATCACTTCTACTCCTCAACAAAGATGTTCTCCTGACGGTTACCAAGGAAACAGCCACCTTCCTGTTCCCAAAGACCACATTTGGCACTAAACAGGAAGCAGGAAGTGATGTTGTTTTGCACTAATGACACTCATCTCACCTCCAAAAGTGGTGTGAGTGTGGGGGCAAGCATGATTACCACATGAATGCGCCTTGTTTTCCACTGCTCCACAAAGGTCCTTTCCCACAGGGCCCACTTGGCTCAGAAGCCCCAACGCTCGACTGTCATGGTCGCTGTGTTAGTGTTGAGTCTCTGTTTATTCCATTAGCGCTCAGAAAAATAGGACATCTTTGTTCCTCCGCCTCACCTGCTGCTGCTAAACCACTTAAGAGTCGACCCCGTCTGGGATTTACGCTCTCATTCTTGAAATATTTCCGATGGTACGAGTAACAACGTCACCGACGGGAGCGGTGGAGGAATAATGGTGGAAACAGTTACACGCCACAACAGAGTACAGAATGGAGCCGAACAACACCTTGCTGGAAAAAACATCACACAACGCATTAATGGCGGCACAAACTATAAATTAATTTTTAATATTGTGGATTTTTCTCACGTTTGGTGTTCATAATCACGCTCTAAGGGAAAGGGAGTCCTTTTGCAGCTAGCGTACATGACAAGTTCAAGTCTACAGATGAGCTCAACTACCACAAATAGACTTGACTTGTGTAGGACTACAAACATGCTCAGTTACGTTAAGGACTACAAATAGACTTGAATCGTGTAGGACTACAAACATGCTCAACTACATTAAGGACTACAACTACACTTGACTTGTGTAGGACTACAAACATGCTCAGTTACGTTAAGGACTACAAATATACTTGACTTGTGTAAGACTACAAACATGCTCAGTTACATTAAGGACTACAAATACGTGTAGGACTATAAACATGCTCAGTTACGTTAAGGACTACAAATAGACTTGACTGGTGTAGGACTACAAACATGGTCAGTTACGTTAAGGACTACAAATACGTGTAGGACTACAAACATGCTCAGTTAAGTTAAGGACTACAAATAGACTTGACTGGTGTAGGACTACAAACATGCTGAGTTATGTTAAGGACTACAAATAGACCTGACTTGTGTAGGACTACAAATATGCTCAACTACGTTAAGGATGACAAATGGACTTGACTTGTGTAGGACTACGAACATGCTCAGTTATGTTAAGGACTACAAATATACTTGACTTGCACAGCACTACAAATATGGTCAACTATGTTACAAACTACAAATATACTTGACTTGTGTAGGACTACAAACATGTTACGTTAAGGACTACAAATAGATTTGACTGGTGTAGGACTACAAACATGCTCAGTTACGTTAAGAACTACAAATATGTGTAGGACTACAAACATGCTCAGTTACGTTAAGGACTACAAATAGACTTGACTGGTGTAGGACTACAAACATGCTCAGTTATGTTAAGGACTACAAATAGACTTGACTTGTGTAGGACTACAAATATGCTCAATTACGTTAAGGATGACAAATGGACTTGACTTGTGTAGGACTACGAACATGCTCAGTTATGTTAAGGACTACAAATATACTTGACTTGCACGGCACTACAAACATGGTCAACTATGTTACAAACTACAAATATATTTGACTTGTGTAGGACTACAAACATGTTACGTTAAAGACTACAAATAGATTTGACTGGTGTAGGACTACAAACATGCTCAGTTTTGTTAAGGAAAACAAATACGTGTAGGACTACAAACATGCTCAGTTACGTTAAGGACTACAAATAGACTTGACTGGTGTAGGACTACAAACATGCTCAGTTATGTTAAGGACTACAAATAGACTTGACTTGTGTAGGACTACAAACATGCTCAGTTACGTTAAGGACTACAAATATGTGTAGGACTACAAACATGTTCAGTTACGTTAAGGACTACAAATAGACTTGACTGGTGTAGGACTACAAACATGCTCAGTTATGTTAAGGACTACAAATAGACTTGACTTGTGTAGGCCTACAAACATGCTCAGTTACGTTAAGAACTACAAATATCTTGACTTTGAGTAGGACAACCAGTACGCTTGATGAGGTTAAGAACTACAAATATGCTTGACTTTGTGTAGCACCACATATATAACAAGAATATACATGTGGACGTTTGGAGCGTGTTGCATACTACATTCTCTTGAACGTAACAAAGTAGGACTTCAAGGAAACGGGACTGAAGGACAGTCTTTGTCTCTAGTGCTAACGTGTTCTTCTCATGTTTTTACTTCCCCTTGATTGTTCATTCCAACTGGGCTGTCTTCCATTATCTGCCACAGATTGAAAGATCCAAACACCCCCCCACCACCACCCTCACCCCCCCACCACCCCAGCCTGTTATTGACAAAATGACCACAAAATTCCTCCTTTCTTCTTCTTCTTCCTCCCTTCTGTGGACTCCATTTGAACTTAAAGGCTTTAGCTTTGGTCATTGTCCATGCTGTCGGGTTGGAGATGGACCCTTTTCACACATTTGGGGGCTTCCGTGTGTGTGTGTGTGTGTGTGTGTGTGGTCTGCACTTTAACCTGGTGTGTGTGCGTGTGTGTGTGTATGCTCCGAAGCTGTTTAGTTTTCACTAAGAGAAACGGAGAAAAGACGCGTGCAAAGGATGAAGAACTGGACTGGACCAAAGATGGAAGTCCATGGAGGCAACTTAAGCAAACCTGATCAGGATCCGGAATAAGTCAGCCAAACTTTTTTTAAGTTTGGGTGAATGCGATGTGCTTTCTGTGGGGGGGGGGGGGGGGGGGGGGGGGGGAATGGCGTATATTTAGAAAAATTATTATTCAAACTTTTATTATTTAATTTAATTATTATCAAATTAGATTTTTTGGCCTACTTTAGAGGGAAAAAAACATTTTTTTAAGTTTTTTTGGATGAATGAATTGTATTTTCTGGGGAAAGCGGACTATTTTTGAAGGGAAAAGTCATTTATAAGTGTTTTATGTTTTATGACTGGTTATGGATGTTTTTTTCTGTGGGAAAATTTGACTATTCTTGGACAACAAAATCTATAAAAAATTTTATTTTAGGTTGGTTGTAAAAAAATAGCTTGTCTGGGTGAGTGAGACTGATTTTTACTACTAATTTGGATAAATGAGAGAAGCTTCTGTGGATTTTTTTTGTTGAAATATTTAATAAATAAATAATAATAATAATAATAATAATATATAATTAATAATACTATATATCATATATAAATATATATAATATTTAAACAATAATATATAATATTATTATAAATAATAATAAATATTTTATAAAGAAAAACACGTTTTCCGTGGGAAAAACAGCCTATTTTTGGAGACCAAATAATACATTTTCACCCAAAATGTGCAGCACTTTAGTATATTCCAAACCCAAATCCCATCTGCTGGGCTGAATACATTTGAGATTTTGATTTTACCAGCTAAAATTTCCCCAAAAGCTTGTAAAACATACTTTTAAAGAGCGCCACAATGTATGCACTTGCAAGCGGACCCATCTCTAAAGCGCTTGTTTGATTGACACGTTGAGCAAAGCAACCATCGAAGGCATCAGAGGTCATTTAAAGGGAAGCGAAGGTGACAAAGTGTGAAGGCATCCCGGAGTTGAACGTGGACAGAAGATGCTAGCTAGCATTTACCAGATGTCCAGCGCCTCCATGCCAGCTCACTCACTTCTCCACTCTCCCTTTCTTCCTTTCCTTTTGCAGCTGTTTTCCCCGCGAGGCTCCACCGATTGTTCCTCCTCCTTCCCTCACTCCCTCCCTCCTCCCTTTCCTCTCTCTCCTCCGTTCTCTCTCTCCCCTCCCCTTGTTGTGACAGAGCACACCTGCTTGATCTCCACGCCGATCGGCGCTCCCGAGTCCAATTATCCCAAAAGGCCCGAGGAGCCGCTCACTCGCCGCCTCGACTGGATTTTTGGGAGTCCCCCCCCACCCCCGCGTTACTCAAAACTCCTTCGCCTTGCTTCTCCTGGGAACAGGTAGGTTGCATCCTTTAACTTCGTCTTAAAAATGATGATGTAATTGTCTTGAATTCCGTGTAAGTTGTGTCGTCCACTTGGAATTCCCATCAGGGACCCAAATGCATGCAAGCGAGTGAAACGTGAAAAGAGCCCTGGGAAAAAGGGGGGTGTGGTGGGGCCAAAAAAACTCCAATTGGCCTTTCTTAATGTGTTGCCTTTCATGGCAGCGTACCAATGGGCTGTTTTGACACGGCGGGGATGGATTGTTTGGATGGACCCCATATGGAACCTCCTGCGTTCCTGCTCCAAAAGGCTCAAAAAATCGTATTTTCTGTTTACATGAACAAGAAAGGGAAACATTCTTGCTCAAATGTTCTTGTTTTGCCTCTGAAGCAACACGCAGGAAGTCTTTGTGTTGATTCATCCCATTAATATTCATCATGGCGCCACTTGGAAGCCTCGTCCGAGTTAGTCAAGTCAAGTTTATTTATATATATAGCTCTTCAAGTTGAAGATGAAAATAAAACAAAAAAAAGGCCCCCACCTGCTGTTAATGTAGGGGTGTCCAAAGTCAGGCCTGGGGGCCATTATGACAGATAAGAATCAAGATCCAACCAAGAACATGGAAAAAACAGACCAAAAGGCCACAATAACTAATAATTACACTAATGATGTGTTGTTTTTAGCTTTAATACGCAGACCTGCGTTAATCCCTTAATGGCACCCCCCCCCCCCCTATCTCTAACTCATCACATCCTCTTTGCCAGCAGGCCAAAGAAGAAAAGTCATAATCGGACTCAGCTGGGATGGAAATTGGGGACAATCAGTGTTTAATGCATGAAAAGATGCAGTGGTGCCAAGCAGATGTTTAACATTTGAAGTATGAGTGAATGGAAGGTTTGGAGAAGAAGAAGGAGGAGGTGGAGAAGGAGGAGAAGGAGGAGGCCCCGAGATATGCTATGCGCCACATGTCTTTCTGGGTAGAGAAGATGGCTTACAGGGATGGAGAACATTAATTGAGTCATGTTTCGTACATGCCAAAGAAATGTGCTATTGGCTGAGATCTTCTGTCCAAATATCCCAACAGACCCCCCCCCCCCACCCCACCCATCCCCCACCCCCCACACCCAGCACATTTTTTAATGTGCAGGTCATGGATGCAACCACGTGGGAGAACGGAGCTGTGTGCTTTGTTTGTTTACCCAGGAGGTGAAAGGCGACGCAGGTTGAAAAACCCTTGTAAATACCTTACCCCCCAAAAAAGGACGGACATGGCCGTCACGCAACTTCCTCAAAGAAATCATCAAGAACGCTCGTCAAAGTCCAGACTTGTAAGCTGAGAAAGCGACAAAGTCGAGGGAGGGAATATGGCGCTACGCGCTCCCCTCTTGCGAGATCTGCTTCCTGTCTGGGAATCATTAGGAGTGCTGGGGCCATTCTTTAAGAAGGAGGTGGGGGGGGGGCATCAACAGGGGAATGGGTTTTGGGGGGGTGGGGGTGGATGAAACAAAGCAGGAAGACAAGAAAAAGACCCCACAAGAAACCTACAATTTGGACATGTTTGTTGGAGAAGATGTTTTGTCTTCTATTCAGGGGTCTAGAGCTTTGTACAGTACAGTGAGCTTTTCTTCCCGTCACTCGCACACCAGTGAACTGGAGCAATGCTTATCAATGAAGCAGAGTCAACTGTCAAGCAATATTTCCTTTTTGGCTATGCACCATTTTTGCATTTTTTGTCTTACAGAATATAACATATAAAAACAGATCTCGTTTGATAGACTGGTACCTTGTTTTTTTTTGTATTAAATCGTGCCAAAAACTGAAATTTATGAAAACCGAGGCCATTATTCCCATAGGATATCATGGAAATCCAATTCATCCGTTCTAGGGATGCACAATAATTATCAGACCGCTAACTATTGTGCCGATATGAGGGAATTATGCCCAATCATGGCCAAAAATCTGTATTGCACATAATTATTAATTATTATCATGTTTGTTGGAGAAGATGTTTTGTCTTCTATTCAGGGGTCTAAGAGCTTTGTACAGTACACTAGTGTGAGCTTTTCTTCTCGTCACTCATACACCAGTGAACTGGAGACACAGAAACATTCGGGAATGTAGCTTCATATTTGTAGGGTCATTTTCCGATGCTAATCAATGAAGCAAAGTCAACTGTCAAGCAATATATCTTTTTGGCTATGCACCATTTGTGCATTTTTTGTCTTACAGAATATAACATCTGAAAACAGATCTTGTTTGATAGGTTGGTACCTTGGTTTTTTTGTATTAAATCGTGCCAAAAACGGAAATTTATGAAAACCGAGGCCATTATTCCCATAGAATATCATGGAAATCCAGTTCATCCGTTCTATGGATGCACAATAATTATCATGTTTGTTGGAGAAGATGTTTTGTCTTCTATTCAGGGGTCTAGAGCTTTCTAGCTTTTCTTCCCGTCACTCACACACCAGTGAACTGGAGACACAGAAACATTCGGGAATGTGGCTTCATATTTGTTACCAAACAAAGATGGTCATTTTCCGATGCTAATCAATGAAGCAGAGTCAACTGTCAAGCAATATATCTTTTTGGCTATGCACCATTTTGGCATTTTTTTGTCTTACAGAAAATAACATCTGAAAACAGATCTTGTTTGATAGGTTGGTACCTTGTTTTTTTTGTATTAAATCGTGTCAAAAACTGAAATTTATGAAAACCGAGGCCATCTTTCCCATAGGATATCATGGAAATCCAATTAATCTGTTTAAGGATGCACAATAATTATCAGACCGCTAACTGTTGTGCCGATATGAGGGAATTATGCCCAATCATGCCCAAAAATCTGTCAAAAATAGTTCTGATAACCAATATTTTTCTCCTGACTGTGATGTTAACGGCCTGTTGTAACTTCCCAGTCCTTACTGGTAAACAAACATTCACTTTCAATCAATCTTCCTTAAAATTCCCACACAAGTTTGTCATCCCTGAAAGGTTCATACCAAATTTGGTGTAGCTTTAATTAAACACCGTTGAGTTACAGTGGCTGTTATGTGAGAAATTTCAAGTCAATCCCGCTGACAGGGTTGCATAACAGCGCCACCGTGTGCTGTATTTGTAATACAGAAGGCGTTCATGTTTTGAAACATCGGTTTGGGAGTAAGCAAAGCAAAGTTTCAGCAACATATTGGATAACTTAAGACGTTGGCGGGTAAAAAAAAAAACAAAACAAACAATGGTAAGTCCCTGCGAGTACCTGCGTCACGCAGTCGGCACAGCTGGGAAATATTACAAGCCATTAAAATCAGGAATGCTATGAAAATTGATCACCAAAATATCCCAAAGTCTCTGAAAAGACAAAACATAAACAAGGTACTTTTTTTTTTTTGTCCGAGGAGGAAGTGGAGGTTAGCTACAATTCCCTTTGAGGGCGATACAGATAAGAGACAGTCGAGGCGTGTCGCGGCTCGCATTTTTTGACGTCTGTGCTCGTTCTTAACGAGGCCTGAGGAGTAAGGCCGCGGGTTCTGAAGGTCACGTGTTCTAAACAATCAAAGATTAACTGTTCTTGTCTGGCTGCTGAAAGCTTAACGGGTAAAAGTTTGACGGCGGGACTCAGGTCAACGAGACCCGGCAGCATGGAGGATGCGCTTCACTAACGAGCAGTGAAAGCATCCCTTTGACTTTGTCGGAAATGCTTCAGACGTGTGCCAGATGTGTCTCGGAACGCAACAATCCGGCTGTAAGATGGTCAAAACAAACATTCTAGACATCGCTAAACCCCGGGGAGGGAGCTGGCCCACCAAGTGTCTTGTTGATTTTGCTGAATTTGGGCTTTAGCTGAGATAAGAGAGCCTGACACAGCCAAGATGACTCAGACCAAGAGCGGAACATCATGTCCTCTGGATCTAACCATGGAGACAAGAAGTCTTTGTTGCGACTTATATGCGTTAAAAGTCAGACGGACTGGAAAAAAAAAAGACTCCGGAGTTGGAGTCCGGAGATTACCAATCCCGTGCAGGCCGTTCCGTCCTGAATGGAAGTGGTTTGAGACTTGGTCATGGGTTGTTTGTGAAAAGTTGCGGCCCTTTTGTGGACGAGCACTGCAATTATCCGCGCAACCTCACGTTAACCCTTGCTTGTATTAACGGTTAAAATCCAAAACAAACTTGATTTATCACATTTAATAAACTTAGCAACACTTGACCTACACCTTTTTTTTTTTACCTAAGACTCAAGGTCAGTAGAATTCTACCGATAGTTGCATTATACTGGTTCGGGATTTCCAGGTTGAGGTCATTTGTTAGCCGCTATGGTCTGCACCCTTTCATTATGGCGTTAGCAAGAAGTTACAAGCGCAGCAAGAAGATTGCCGGGTCTATACACGACTTCCCAGGTCAGAGAGTGTATGTGTCAACTGGCACTGACAGTAGAATGGAGGAAGACGTCTTATACTAATGCTAATACTCAAACCAATACATGTGATAGTGGGCTATGTATTATTATTTGATTGTGTATGCTTCTGCTCCTGAACCGTTGCACAAAAAAAGATGAAAATTGGTCAAAACGTGAATCCCTACTGTATTACCCGTGCTATTACTTTTCTGACGAATACACCACTTGGGTGGCATTGTTATTAAACCCCATAATGGTAATGGTAATGGTTTTATTTTATTTGAACATGCATCAGATGACAATTGAATGCATCACATAATCAGTTCACAGTTCCACATGTCCAAAAGGAGTAGGAAGAAGCAAAGCTTATTAAATCCTACCCCTCCATCTGGTACTTTTACAATCAGTAACTGTTACATTTGTTCACTTCCTGCTTTCATAATGCAATTTATTTATTTTATAAATGTTATTTATTTTTAATTTTTTTTATTTTTTGTCACGTACCGAAGTACAAGGTGATATGACCATATATATATTATTAGATATTTAGTATTTATTTATAAATTTATTAATTTATTGATATATGAAAAAAAATATTTTATCATTATGGGGGTACCTAGCATTAAAAAATGTATTAATTAATTACTGAATAATTTTGCCGGAAGAAGAAGCAAAGCTTATTAAATCCTACCCCTCCATCTGGTACTTTTACAATCAGTAACTGTTACATTTGTTCACTTCCTGCTTTCTTAATATAGTTTTTTTTTTATTTTTTTACCATACAATGACATAATGGGTACCATACTAACTGTCAATATAGTGATATATATATAGCACATCATGACTGGTTGAAGTAGGCAGCATTATGAATTATCCTTACTGACCTTTTTTGCAGTACATTTAGCAATTGAAGATTGCTCATATATATATTATTGTCATAATATATGACAATCTATTGTCATATCAATAATCTCATTTAACATTTCAATTCATATAAGATCAGAGTGTATTGACTTGAGAATTCTCACACCACACTCCAAACAAACACCCACAGTAACGTTAAGGTGTTTAGCCAAATCACAGTCAAATTCAAAACACACTTTCAGAGGAGTGACAAGCACACACGGGTGAAATTTCGGCAAGATTGCTAAAAAAAACATGGCCGCCATGAAACAAAACGTCTTTGCGTCTTTGTCATTTTCATTCTTGGTTGCACAACAAGCTAGTTTCGTGTTTCCCAACCTCTGGAAATGGAACACCCCAGCATTTAGCCTTCCACCTACGACCTTTGCCCCTTTGAGAACTCCATCAACATCCATCTTCACTCGTCTAATCTCGCAGTCGACAGCATTTTCAGTGAAGTTCTTCATCTCGTTCTTGCAGGCTCCCCTGCTAGCAGCACCATGAGGTCGGCCTGTCTCTCTCTGCTCCTGGTCACCGCCTGCTGGGCACTGCCGTTCCGCCAGTCCGGCTTCCTGGACTTCATGATGGAGGACGAACCAGGCTCGGCCCTGCCCGACGAGAAGAACACCTTTGAGGTGCCCGTCATGCCTGAAGGACCCAAGTGTCCCTTCCGGTGCCAGTGCCACCTGCGTGTGGTCCAGTGTTCTGACCTCGGTAAGCAGCAGAATTTATGATGAAATGTGAACATCCAGGCTCGGTTATGGTCACCACACCCCAAACCCACAAGAGTATGATGTGTCTTCTTGGGAAAACATCCAAACAGCAACACAGCAACGCCAATAAATGCTGACTTTGCACAATTTTTATCCATCTGGAGGAAATTACTTGGCTCAGAAATGTCCGTCCTACATTAATGGAGCTCAAATGTTCTCATCTTCTCGACTGTTTGTCGCATACGAGATCCTAGAAAAGTCCCACTCTGGGTTTGTTTAAAAAAAAAAAAAAAACGGGCGCTTGATCTTCACTGGGATGTGGCTTTAATGGATGGGAAAGAACGAGCAAACATGTGGCGTTCCATCTGTGCTCCGTGGAGATGGAAGTCCACCCCCCCGACCCCAAAAAACGATTAAGCACCGTCTTCCTGCAGGTCCATTCCCGTGACGATGCAGTACATTCGATACATAAACATTCCGTCCTCCGTCCATGAAGTAGTGGCACTTAGCGAGGGTTAGGAAAACAGTGTGGCTGCGTTGTCATGGTGACAGTAATAACAGGAAGTGCCGGTAGGCTCCACGGTGATTGGAAACATGTGAGCAGCGCTGTTAAAGGTGCTAAACGACCCGCGGGGGTCAAAGGTGCCGTTCAGTTTGGGATTGACTAGCGGGATGACGCAACCGCCAATCAGAATCGGACGCTCCAGCCATGGCCCGCAGACCTGGTGTTGAACATGCGTTGGAAATGACTCGCTTTCCGATCATGATGACTCACAATGTGGAAGCCAGTCACATTTCTACTATCCACTTCCTGACGATTCATTATAAGCTAGCTCAATAGTTGCATACTCATTCCTCATATTTGACAAGTTTCTTGCGTCATCCGCAGCCAAACTACGACAAGCCGGGCGTGCCGCACCTTTTATGATAGATGAACGTTTGAATCATGTTGTAACGATAAAGCCTCAAGCCTCTTTATGAGCACCATTTCACTGGGAAACTTTCCCGGCGCTTTCCCGCTTTAATAGCTTCTAGCATTTAACTTTTATCAACACTCCGATACTCCGCTTGGGTAACACTTAGTAACATCATCATAACACACCCTTTGAAAAAAACACTCTCGATTTTCATATGCAAATTTTGACAGGTATATCTCTGAAAAAGTGGAAAAAATGGATATAACAGTCCCAAAAGTAACTCATCCAACTGCAACAAATATGACTCTCTTGTGACGAATATGCAAAAAAACCTCAAAAACAGCCTCTGCCTCTGGAAGGTAAACTCCCCATTGCGTGTTGCCGCAGGTGCCAAAACGTTGCAACCTTTCCCCCTCGGTTGTATCGTGCAACGCTAAAACCCGATCTCAGCGTCGAGGTATGTCGCTCAGGAAATTAGTTTTCAGTTCCATTTCCTTTTCCGAGCACGTTGGATATATTTTACGACTTGCTCATCAACATATTGCCAACACATTGTGCCCGCAAAATGCTGATCTTTCCATATTTCCTAGGTCTGAAGGAGGTTCCCAAGGATATCCCCGATGACACCACACTCCTAGATCTGCAGAACAACAAGATCAGCGAGATCAAGGAGGATGACTTCAAGAACCTCAAGGGACTGCATGTAAGATAACCTTTGAATCCTCCGTCAGTGCCATTCCTTCGGTCCCCAGGTGCACGGAAACTATTCCCCCCCTTCCGTGCAATAAATACCGTCTGTCTGACGGACGAGATGCGGTGTGCATACCTTGTCTGTTTACACAAGCGGGATTCTTCTGCAGATGTGGACTTGAACTATTGACGACTGATAAGCTGCCGAGGTGTCATACGCATGGAAAAGTTTTAGCGTGCCCTTGACGATGGAGTGGAAATTCCTGCTCAGTCTTTCAATGAAAACTCCTCTTGTAAATGTCTGGAGTACCGGAATGGCTCACTAGTCGGTTCTGCAGGTAACGACCTTGGAAAATAATGATTTCTTTTAATGATGTGTGAATACTTGATTTGAAGGTTCTGGTCCCGGCTTGATTTATTGCGGGTTACGCAACAGCTCCCAATTACAATAACGATGGGAAAACAGAGGAGTTCTTTCACTCCCCTGCATCACTTTCAGTAGATGATTCCATTCTTTCCAATGTTTCCAGGCTCTGATCCTGGTCAACAACAAGATCAGCAACATCCATGCCAAGGCCCTGAGCCCTCTGACCAAACTACAGCGCCTGTACCTGTCCAAGAACCTGCTGAAGGAGATGCCAGCTAACATGCCCAAGAGCCTTCAAGAGCTGCGCATCCACGAGAACGAGATCACGAAGATCAAGAAATCCTCCTTCCAGGGAATGGCCCACGTCATCGTCATGGGTAGGACCACTTCGATACACTTCTAGATATTATTTTCTTATCTTTATCTCATATTCTCTTGTCAGAGCTCGGCTCAAACCCCCTGAAGAGCGCAGGAATCGATGCCGGAGCTTTCGCCGACCTGAAAAGAGTCTCCTACATTCGTATTGCAGATACTAGGATCACGGAGATCCCACAAGGTATCATGGCATGATCCGTCATGGGATAGATTTTATTAACGAGGAATCGCATCTGGACTGTTCCGGTTGTCTTAGAAGACGTGGGTTCCTCTCACCTGAACAGGTTCAACAACGACATAGGACAGATCTAGTCCGAGGCAAAACGTCTTCTAGGACAATCTGAACCATCTAGTTGACATCGACTCGATATGCCGAGGTCCATGTGATACATTTGATGGATTTACGACTTGGTATTTTTTTGGTTCAGGTCTCCCCAGCTCACTTTCTGAGCTCCACTTGGACGGGAACAAGATCTCCAAGGTCACCGCTGAGAACCTGAAGGGCCTGAAGCACCTGGCTAAGTATTTGAAATGATGATTTTCTATTGAATACACAAATACAAGCAGGATAAAGCGACATTAAAGGGTGATTAGGCGTTGAACTGTCAAGCTGATTTAGATTTGCCATTAGTCTCCTGGTGATAAGTTGGTGTTTTATCAGAAAAATACCAAAATTATATTGAATAAAGCACCAAAATTTGAGTGACTGATGATATCATGAGCTTTAAAAGGGATTAACTAACTGTGGACTAAAAATACCTTTTTTGTTAAGTCGTATTAGTACATCTTTGTACATTTGACATGTTCTCTATGCTTATTTTAAGTAATTTCACCTCTATTTTCTCGATAAATATGACAAAAAGTGGAAATGCTTGGCAAGAAAAATGAATTTTTAGTGTAAAAAGAAGAACTTTTGTGCTTGATTTCGGATATTCCATCAATTTTTTTTTGTCGTGTGACCACCTCTAATTATAAAATGTTGGTCAAATGGCAATGGATACTTATTTCCAAACACGACTGCTGCTTTTGTTGCACTGGATTTCTTCCTTTCCACATATCTTTATCTCCTTGGAAGAACGCAGGCGTTGTGGGATTATGGAAACGAGTGGTTTGGATAGAAAATAGAACAGCAATGAACAAAGAGCACCATTGTCTTCTTCCTTCTCTGTCCATTTTGTCATACTTCTCTACTTCTCCAAGAGCGACAGGTGTGTGTGAGGTTGGGTTGAGGGGTGGGGGGGGGGGGATCATGTTGTTTCCATGTCGTAATTTTTCCTAATTACTGAAACTTACTAGATGAATTATAATGACAAACGGTGACGCCCACGGCTGATCCCTGCAGGCTGGGTTTGAGCCACAATGAGATCAGCTCGGTGGAAAACGGCACCCTGGTCAACGTCCCCCACCTGCGAGAACTTCACCTGGACAACAACGCTCTGACAAGCGTTCCCGCCGGCATGCCTGACCACAAGTACATCCAGGTAGGACTTTTATAGAGCGACTTATGTATGTTTTTTTTCTACCTAATTATGCATTTTTGGCCTTGTGCGACTTATACTCCAGTGTGACTTATGTATGTTTTTTCCATTAATTCTGCAATTTTGGCCTTGTACGACTTATACTCTAGTGCGACTTATGTATGTTTTTTTCTACCTAATTATGCATTTTTGGCCTTGTGCGATTTATACTCCAGTGCGACTTATGTATTTTTTTTTTCTACCTAATTAGGCATTTTTGGCCTTGTGCGACTTATACTCCAGTGCAACTTATGTATGTTTTTTTCTACCTAATTATGCATTTTTGGCCTTGTGCGACTTATACTCCAGTGTGACTTATGCATGTTTTTTTCCATTAATTATGCATTTTTGGCCTTGTGCGACTTATACTCCAGTGTGACTTACGTATGTTTTTTTCTACCTAATTATGCATTTTTGGCCTTGTGCGACTTATACTCCAGTGCGACTTATGTATGTTTTTTTCCATGAATTATGCATTTTTGGCCTTGTGCGACTTATACTCCAGTGCGACTTATGTATGTTTTTTCCCATTAATTATGCAATTTTGGCCTTGTGCAACTTATACTCCAGTGCGACTTACGTATGGTTTTTTTTACCTAATTATGCATTTTTGGCCTTGTGCGACTTATACTCCAGTGTGACTTATGTATGTTTTTTCTACCTAATTATGCATTTTTGGCCTTGTGCAACTTACACTCCAGTGCGACTTATGTATGTTTTTCTCATTAATTATGCAATTTTGGCCTTGTGCGACTTATACTCCAGTACAACTTTTTTTTTTTTTTCTACTTAATTATGCATTTTTGGCCTTGTGCGACTTATACTCCGGAGCGACTTATAGTCCAGAAAATACAGTATTTGGCAAAAAATAAAAAAACTCATTTAAACTTTTCATCTCATAATGATAACTTTTTAGTTCATAATTATGATTGTCTTATCCTGTAATTTTGAGTATTTATCTCATAATTAAGACCTGTTAGCTCATAATTTCGGTGCCCTGTGATTGGCTGGCCACCAGTCCAGGATGTACCCCGCCTCTCGCCTGAAGACAGCTGGGATAGGCTCCAGCACCCTCCACGACCCTTGTGTAGAAAATAAATGAATGAATGTATGAGCTCATAATTATGATCTTTTATCTCGGAATTTCTACTTTTTAAATGTCATAAAAATATGACTTTGGCTTGTCATTTTGACTTTTTTCTCGATTGTGACGATTTTAACTTTTTTTCTGA
The DNA here is from genome assembly GCF_037039965.1 of Doryrhamphus excisus. Lineage (NCBI taxonomy): Eukaryota > Metazoa > Chordata > Actinopteri > Syngnathiformes > Syngnathidae > Doryrhamphus > Doryrhamphus excisus. The sequence continues at coordinate 18,831,934 of NC_136358.1, read as the reverse complement.
TAATTATGACTTTTTATCTCATAATTTGGACTTGTTTTATCTCAAACTTTATTAATGACTTAGCATTGGGATAGCTGTATCCACATACTGTACTATGTAATATACATGTTTGTTTATTTAGGCTAAATCCTGTTGGTATTAAGTCCAAGCACTGTTCTCAACAACGGATTTGAATCCCGTCCTCCCCAGGTGGTCTACCTCCACGCCAACAAGATCAGTGCGGTGGGAACAGAAGACTTCTGCCCCCCGGGCTTCAACACCAAGAAGGCCATGTACTCGGGCATCAGCCTGTTCAGCAACCCGGTGCCTTACTGGGAAGTCCAGCCCATCACCTTCCGCTGCGTCTTCGATCGCTCTGCCATCCAGCTGGGCAACTACAGGAAGAAGTAGAGCGAGCGCTTCCTCTCCTGTGACGCCCCCCTCACACCTCCCGCCTCCCATCACCCCCAATCATTGAGGAAGTGTGCCTTTTGTAAATGAGCGCGTGAAAGTGTGCGTGTTTGACCGCCATCACCCCCCCCTCTCTCTCTCTCATAGTGGACATGGACCTCAAGCACATTTTTTTTTTTTTTTTTTTTTTTTTTACAAGAACACCGTTATTTAGCTTGGCTTGGTTGCTAGCAAACACAGCTTACAGGTACCGCACCACATGGGTAACGCCGTAATATAATATATCCTCACATTCATACTGTAGCGTAGTTAAGCACGGAAACATTCCACTGTCTTTTTTTTTTTTTTTGGACCAATTGCAGACGAGGCCTGTGGAGCAGGCAGCCAACCTGTACCGAGCATCCAGAATGTGGACCAAATAGTCTGATTGTGACCGATTATGAAAGCGACCGTGACTCCAAAATTTAGAATAAACCATATATGATTCAAACACAAGTCACTCCTAAAGAGTTCTATGCATGTTTGCTGCTTTATTGTAACGTCTCATTGTTTTCCTTGCTACGCTTTTGTGTTTTAACGAGAAAGGGTGCCTGCAGCGCCCTATACGTCGGTGTGAATGTTGTATGTATAGACACTGTATATAAATGCTGTATAAAAAACATCATTGCTTAAAAAAAAAAAGGCACAAGCACTTATCGTAGTTCAAACTTTTATGAATATATCAACGACAAAAGGCAGGGATTGCTGCTCCTGAAAGAATAAAAACACTAATGGAATTCCATGCTTGTAATGACAGAGCAGAGCAACGCATTTCCAATATGCTAGCTAGCATAGCATAGCATAGCACCTCCAAATGACAGGGCAGAGCAACGCATTTCCAATATGCTAGCTAGCATAGCATAGCATAGCACCTCCAAATGACAGGGCAGAGCAACGCATTTCCAATATGCTAGCTAGCATAGCATAGCATAGCACCTCCAAATGACAGAGCAGAGCAACGCACTTCCAATATGCTAGCTAGCATAGCATAGCATAGCACCTCCAAATGACAGCAGAGCCACGCATTTCCAATATGCTAGCTAGCATAGCATAGCACCTCCAAATGACAGAGCAGAGCAACGCATTTCCAATATGCTAGCTAGCATAGCATAGCATAGCACCTCCAAATGACAGGGCAGAGCAACGCATTTCCAATATGCTAGCTAGCATAGCATAGCATAGCACCTCCAAATGACAGGGCAGAGCAACGCATTTCCAATATGCTAGCTAGCATAGCATAGCATACATAGCACCTCCAAATGACAGAGCAGAGCAACGCATTTCTAATATGCTAGCTAGCATAGCATAGCATAGCACCTCCAAATGACAGGGCAGAGCAATGCATTTCCAATATGCTAGCTAGCATAGCATAGCATAGCATAGAACCTCCAAATGACAGAGCAGAGCAACGCATTTCTAATATGCTAGCTAGCATAGCATAGCATAGCACCTCCAAATGACAGAGCAGAGCAACGCACTTCCAATATGCTAGCTAGCATAGCATAGCATAGCACCTCCAAATGACAGCAGAGCAACGCATTTCCAATATGCTAGCTAGCATAGCATAGCACCTCCAAATGACAGAGCAGAGCAACGCATTTCCAATATGCTAGCTAGCATAGCATAGCATAGCACCTCCAAATGACAGAGCAGAGCAACGCATTTCCAATATGCTAGCTAGCATAGCATAGCACCTCCAAATGACAGAGCAGAGCAACGCACTTCCAATATGCTAGCTAGCATAGCATAGCATAGCACCTCCAAATGACAGCAGAGCCACGCATTTCCAATATGCTAGCTAGCATAGCATAGCACCTCCAAATGACAGAGCAGAGCAACGCATTTCCAATATGCTAGCTAGCATAGCATAGCATAGCACCTCCAAATGACAGGGCAGAGCAACGCATTTCCAATATGCTAGCTAGCATAGCATAGCATAGCACCTCCAAATGACAGGGCAGAGCAACGCATTTCCAATATGCTAGCTAGCATAGCACCTCCAAACATGAGCAAACGTTAGACGCTCGCGGACCCGGAACAGTGGCGCCATCTTGGTATGCATTTCTTACCCAAGTGCTTACATCCATCCATTTTCTATATCTCTTATCCTGAATAGGGTCGCGGATATGCTGGAGCCTACCCCAGCTGACTTCCAGGCGAGGTCGCCAGCCAATCAGAGAGCACATATGGACAAAGAATCATTCAATCCTACGCACAATTTTCCGTCACCTGACATGCAAACTTCTCACAGAGATGCCAATCTCCTGACTGACTGTGTGGCCAACATGCTAACCACTCAACCACCATGCACCCGAGCGCTTACATCCAACCGGATTAGGGTGACTAATTAGTCGCATTTTATCCCAGTTAACAGCTCGGATTGTGGATTTGGAGTTTTACGGCTGCAGTACGCTATGTTTTGAAGTAGAAACACATGTGAAGTCAACACTGGGAAACCACGGACAGATTTTTCCAGAAGTTATACCGACTCCAGCCAACAGATGGCATCTGACACCCTGACGTCAAGATGACTGTTTTATTTGGCTGCATCACTTAAAGGGAAACTTCACTTAAAAAAAAAATGTCCATCATCCACATTCACTTTTTTTGCATTTTAAAGATATAAAAACAGCTAAAAAGAGCTACTGCTAGCTAATAAAACACCTTCAATAAGCACCGACACAGTTTTATATACATGCTGTGACTATGTAGTAACAGACACATTCATGATAACTTGTAATACTGACAATTAGCATTAGAACAAAAACAAAGCAGTAGCGGCTAGTTCGCTAGTTCGCTAGTGGCCGGAGTCATTGAGAGAGAATGTGTGCTAAAGGTAGTGGCCAGTTGGCTGGTAGCTAGCCGGTGTGTTGTGGCGAGGTGTCACTACGCCAAGAATATAGTTCTTCGGTGTAATAATGTTTACAGTATAATAATAAAAAACTTGGTTAATACGCAGATCACATGATGTAAATGGAGAATTGTTGGCCATTTTCGGAGGTTCTTATATATCTTTTTAGAACGCACAGGGAAATAAAAAACGATGCGAGGATTGTGAATGATGGGCAAAAATTCCAAACTAAGTGCATTTCCTGTTTTCGGATTGCTTCGCCCAATAAACAGATAGACTTCTAGCCTTGATTTAACATGTAGAAATATTATATTTTGAATTCCATAAGAAAGAAATAAAGCTTGGTGGATGATTGTGATGCTGGTGTGGAGTCTGTGCCAGTTCAATGCAGCAGCAGCATCAATCTGTTGCCCCCATGTGGTGGTGAGGCACATTGCCTCTATTACACACACATTTATCTATTATAAGACCATAAGCCTAATTGCATGAGTGTTAATTACCCACAATCCAGCGGTGGGTTGCTGTGGGATTTAGGGTGATTCGTCAAAAAAAAAACAAGAGTAATTTTTCCATCTGCTCTGCTTGCAAAAGGTTTTCACATCACTACAGAGCACCGTTTTGTGGCACTTATGCAACCAAACTTCCCGCCAGATAATACCTAAAAGCAGATGTTATGGATCCACAACGAGGCTTGTTCTTTCTACTTATGCAACTAATCCCGACCGTTTCTCACAGTAATCTGACATTCTCATTTAAGGAGAGACTCTTGCAGCACATGTGCCCCCCCCCACTCCCACGAGGGCTCGCCTTCCACCACATGGCCACACGGCAGGGACAGAAGGTGGCGTCTGGCTGCAGTCTGAGAGTTTATTAGAAGACTCAGTGTGTCGGTGCCAAGGATAGGTCCCAGAATATCCCTGTTTGCTAATGCTACAACCTGAGGAGAGTCCCTGCTGTTTAAGAGTGTTTCTTTGCATGCATACACACACTAGTGTGTGTGTGTGTGTGTGTGTGTGTGTGTGTGTGTGAGAGGTTATTTTATGACATTTGCTGCAAACTTTGCCTCATACGCTTATGATAAAACTTTTACAGTTTGCTGAAGATTCATCGGTCATCATCTGCAAATGTGACATGGACCTGCAATGATTAAAAATAAATGCATATTACTGCAATGTAATATAAATGGACATTGAACCCTACACGGAACTAGCCCTCATCCCTAAACCCTAACCCCATAATGGAAATGTAGCCTTTGCGTACAAAGCTACACATTGATAGTACATAATACATGTAAACTATATTAGGAAAGCAGGAAGTGAATGACAAATATATATATATATTTTAAAAAGTAAAAAAAATTAAGCTATTAGGAAAGCAGGAAGTGAAAGAAAAATATTTTTTTAAAACAAAAGTAAAAAAAATAAATTAAACTATATTAGGAAAGCAGGAAGTGAACAAAAAAAATTTTCAAGTAAAAAAAACAAATTAAACTATATTAGGAAAGCAGGAAGTGAACAAATGTAACAGTTACTGATTGTAAAAGTACCAGATGGAGGGGTAGGATTTAATAAGCTTTGCTTCTTCCTACTCCTTTTGGACATGTGGAACTGTGAACTGATTATGGGATGCATTCAATTGTAATCTGATGCATGTTCAAATGAAATTAAACCATTACCATTACTTCGGTACGTGACAAAAATAAATAAATACAAAAATGAAAATTAATAAATAAATAAAAATTAATAAAATACATTAAAAAATAAATACAATTAAAAACATATATTAGGAAAGCAGGAAGTGAACAAATGTAATGGATACTGATTATAAAAGTACCAGATGGAGGGGAAGGATTTAATAAGCTTTGCTTCTTCCTACTCCTTTTGGACATGTGGAACTGTGAACTGATTATGTGATGCATTCAATTGTAATCTGAAGTATGTTCAAATTAAATTAAACCATTACCATTAGAAAGTTAGCAATAGCGCTATGACCAAGAACACAGTCTTCTAAGAAGGTATATGTATTTATACTCTCCATGTATAAAAAATGTTAATGTAAGATACTTCTAGCATCGATAGTTTCAGGACTATGGCTTCCATTCTATCGACTCTCCAGTTTAAGTTGAACAGATTTGTGGAGGTAATGATTTGAAGATGTGTGAAATCACGTACACACACACACACACACCGATCAAAGCGACTACAACAGGTCTGGTATGCGAGTTGGAAGAAAGTGCGACCAATCCAAAGCATCCGCGGCGTCCCGGCGTGCTTTGACAAGCGTGATGAACGTCCAACTCGGCAAATGGTGAAGCATCGGATTGTAAAAACAACCCCCCCTCTCCATGGTCAGTTGGGTTTTATGAGTGGATGTTGTGGTGTAAAAACATTCCAAGCAAAGCCACCTGAGATCACCATTGCTATGGAGGACTTTTCTGGATGGGTTTTGGTCTTTTTTCCACACACTTTTTCCACTTTGCCAATATACCGAGGTGATATTCACCATGGCTAAGATTGCCACCTGTTGTTGTTTTTGCACACTTCCCATCCATGCAGTCTTTTCCATTCCTTACTTGTCCGCCATCCTCTCCTCCTCCTCCCTCTTCTGTTTCTCCATCTCCCCCCCCAGTCTGTCTCTCTCTCCTCCCCCTCTCTGTCTTTTTCCCCTCTTCTTGTGTTTCTCTCCTGAGAGGTCCACTTTTTTTGAACAGTACGACCGACTGGCCCTCCACCCCACGCAGACAGTACGCCGTGAGAGGAGCTCAGGTAAGCCAGGATGGATGGATAGATGGATGGATGGATGGAAAGATGGATGAATGAAGAGTCGGTTTGCTGTTTGGATTGGTTGGTCTTTTGCTGGTGTGAGCTTCTAAGACAAATATGGGCCGGTGTTGCGACAAAGAGAGGGAATGCATGGAAGATTAGGGAATAGTTGGGATGGTGGTCTTTGCATCTTTAGACTTCTTTGGTTCTGCGTCAACCTGGTCAGGGTTGTTGGGATTCGTAATTCCATGATCTGATCTCTGAACGTTTAAGCATTCGAGGATTCTTTGCACATCTGTGTTGCATTATTGCAGCAGGAGTTGAGGGTCCGACTTCGACTCTTGACTGATTATATAATCCTTGGAGGAGTTTTTCTCCGGTTCTGACCTCTGACTTTCCGACTGTCCCTCCGCAGAAGCCATGATCCCTCTCCGTGTACACCTGTTGGCAGTGCTTGTCAGCCTGGCACTCTGCCAGTACGAAGACTACGACTACATACCCCCGTCCATGCTGGGACCGTCCAGCTCCAACTGCAACCGCGAGTGCGAGTGCCCCATCAACTTCCCCAGCGCCATGTACTGTGACAACCGCAAGCTGAAGTTTGTCCCCGACGTCCCGTCAGGTATCAAGTATCTTTACCTCCAGAACAACCAGATTGATGAGATCAAGAAAGGCGTGTTTGACAACGTCACCGCCGAGCTGCGCTGGCTGGTGCTGGACAACAACCAAATCGCCAACGGAAAGATAGCAGCAGGTACAATCGACAAACTGACCGCCCTGGAGAAACTCTTCTTCAGCAATAACCTGCTCACCGAGCCGGTCGTCCCTCCTTCTAAGGCCCTGGATGAGTTGAAGATGACAAACAACAAGATGAGCAAGTTCCCCTCTGGGCTGCTGAGCGACAAGGAGAACCTGACCTCCATCAACTTGCAGCACAACCAGCTGACCTCTGACGCCATTGCCGGGGCGTTCAAAGGCGCCAAGAAGCTGCTGTCTCTCGACGTGAGCCACAACAAGCTGAAGAAGCTGCCGGCCGGTGTTCCGAGTTCTCTGGAAATCCTCTACGCCGACTACAACGATATTGACGGCATCGGATCCGGATACCTGAACAAGCTGCCAGCTCTGCAGTACCTAAGGATCTCCCACAACAGGCTGGTGGACTCTGGGATCCCTGCAGGAGTTTTTAACGTGACATCTCTGCTGGAGTTGGACCTGTCCTTCAATAAGCTGCAGTCCATCCCCGAGATCAACGAGCAGCTAGAGCAACTTTACCTGCAGGCCAACGAGATCAACAGTAAGTGGGAATCCCTCCAGATTTATTTGGTTGTTTGAGTTCAGCTTTTCAAGGCCAAACTGAATGTTCTCTTCACTTGTCTCCTCAGAGTTTGACCTGGCAAGCTTCTGCAAATACGTCAGCCCCGTCAACTTTTCCCATCTGAAGCACCTGCGTCTGGACGCCAACAACATCACGCACAGCAGCATGCCTTCCGAAACTTCCAACTGTCTCCGCGTGGCCTCCGAAATCATGTTTGAATAAGGACCTCGGCTTTCTCCAACAGTCCTCTCCACTGTTTATGGATCTACGCCGGGAATAGTTCTCTCGGCAAATTACCAGTTCCATACTGCAGTATCAAATTCAATGAAACACCAAGATCTCTATGAAACGTTAGCCTCCATCAGGAGAGACTTTAGGGAATTTAGATGAGAGAATTTAGATTAATTAGGTTAATTAAGCAGGTTAATTTGTCAGCCAAATATTTGTAGACAGTCAAAAATATATCCCCAAAAAATTTCTGTAAAATTTGACGATGACAAAAAGTTTAGAGGCGCTGTAGTTTTACCAAGTTTGCTAACTGGCTAACAACAAATTCTAACATTTCAATGAGTAGCGTTAGCCGGTTAGCGACTTCATCGACAACAGCATTAACTTGTTGAAGCTTCGATTAATGGAAACACACACTACAAACATTCCAATTTGACACACTAGTGTGTCAAACAGAGACACACAACGGAGTAAACAACAAAGTTAGCATCTCCGTCGTCTCGGCCGTAGTTTTCAATTGTCGCCTGTCTTGTGTGTTCTTGTGTTTAGCATGTATAGTTGTCATGTTTAAATAAGCCAATTGCTGTGCAAAGGGCCAGCAAAGTGTATAATTCTTGAATACATTGTAAATGACTTTTTCCGTATACTGACTTCATTCAAAGAAAGTTAGCTTATCCCTCATGCTAAAAAAAAAGAGTCACACATGTTTGTTGTGTATTGCCATTTGTATTCTTCCCATGACTTTTGCATGAATTCAATGATAATAAACTACAGCTTTTGCAGTTCTGGCGCTTCCATTGTTGTTCAACACGTTTTAACACAATAGGTGAACTTGTTGTGGAAAAAAAACACATTGTTTGGATCATTTCTTGACTCTGAATCTCATGAATTTACTGTGAGAAAACCGCACTCCGTTGAATAAACATTGTTTCCAATACATTTTGTATGCCGCCTTTTGATATCATACGTGTCTGTCACATAAAAACATTGATAAAGCCTGAAATGAAATATTTGGGACTGGAATTAATAGTTAAATTAAGAAAATAAACTATGAAGACGAAATATTCCATAGTTAGCTTAAATGTCGCTAATTGATAACTTGCTAAGACTGCTGTACTCAACACAATGTACGAAATAAATAAAATTTTGGGTGGGTACAGTCAAGATATTGTTTTTTGGTTGGGTACAGTCAAGATATTGTTTCCTAATTTAAAAAGATTTAAAAAGAAAACAGGCTGATGTGAGCTTGCTAACAATTCTTACCACTAACATTAGCATTTGGCTGTGGAATTTCATAAGCTTTCAATGACGTCACATTGTTTTCAGTATTGGTAAACTCATTTTTTTGATGGTTCAAGTTGAAGATGAAAGTATATCCAACTTAATCTGTATGATAGGGTACTCTATGGAACTGCAAAATGTATTACTGTTGCTCTTGGCTTGTCACACAACACCATTCAGGCAGTTTCACATCCCGGTATACAATACATTGTCTTTGTCTTCCAAATGTGGTATTTCAAAAAAAAATTTTCTTATCGTGGTTGGAGGACAATGTTGAGAACGTTAAATGGTGTACTTTCGGGGAAAAAAAACTTTTTTCTGTGGTTCTGGCTTCATTTATTCAGCAAAAAAAGCATACAAGAGTAACACCACATAGAAATTATATAATGGGACACAGCTGGGGTGGACAAAAGAGAAGGAAAGAAGCTTATTGGGTAACAAAACCAAAAGTTAAAGTACATTTATTTCCATATATGGCACCATGAATGTATCTTACATACTTTGTCTATGAGATATATCAGATACTCAGCTTTTTTTTTTTTTACCGCAAGATCCATATTCCTGCTACTGCCAAATGTTGCAGATTTATGTTCTGATATGTACCACATGTGCAGGGCCTGACAGCTATACTGTATATGTATGCTTATGTATGCTTATGTAGTAACCATTCCCAATGCTCAATTTGATTAAGGTAGGTATTTGTAATGAGAAAAAAAATTGAATTCACTATACGATCACTGCACAATTTATTATTAGTTTTCTTTGATTTCTTTCATTGACTTGAGACAATAGCCACGTTTACATGAGAAGTTTTTCTCTTTCCGAATGACCTTTCCGTAAGAAATGGTATACATGGAAAGGAATATTCCAATCGCGTGTCTACATGCGCCGCTATAATTAACCAGAATAGTCAATGGGGCATGCCCAGTAAAACGTAAACATCAACATCACGTGATACCGACTTCCTCGAGTTTTTCTTCCACTTGTTGGAATAACTCCGTATTGCCAGTTTTTCATTCGTCCAGTCTTGAAATTTAGTTTGAATCAAAAACAAACTTTCCTTAGCAGTCCAGTGCCGATTGATTAAAAAAAAAAAATGGAGGCGAGCAAAGAACATCTGGAGTGTCATATCTCAGCATTCGCTGAAAGAACGCACCCGGGAACAGGAAAAGATAAAGTTCAATCTTGCTAATATTTTATAATTAAACTCAGGACATGTTTTATATAGATATGTATTTTCTTTTTTTAATAAAACTGGACTTGTGTATATAGAAGGGTTTAGATTCTGTTCCACAGATGGCACTAATGCACACGAAAGCTGCTTGCCAACCACCAATAAACAACAGAAGAAGAAGAACGCAGTCTGACAACTTTCCGATTGAGCGGGTACAAGATACCTCAATCGGATTGGGGAAAGGAATATTCCACCCCTGTGATTCCGATTCTATATTTACTCGGATTGGCACTTTTCTTTGGGAATGAGGTGTATACAAAGGTTACATTATTTCCGTTTGAGCAAATAACCCGAATGGAATTGGAATATTTGGGTCCATGTAAACGTGGCTATTGTAGTTGGGCACCGAGTGACTATATGCTAATAAGGTCTGAGAGGTGAAATGCACTTTGATGCATTTTAACCCTCAAGCAAGTCGAGATGAATGGACACAAACCAGCTGGACCGGCCCCCGTTTCCGCACAATCGTCCACCCTACTGCACGACACATGGTGAAATCCAAACAATAGTGGGACCATCCGTGTCAGCGCGGATCATCAGTAGAAAACCCAACGAACGACGGATCGCAGGTAATGATCTTTTTTTGCTCCATAGAAATACTGTAGACCTCGACTCGAGTCAATCTTGTTAATCCTAGGAACGGTTCAAGGCCCGGTGTCCTATTATGTGTCCTATTTACAGTCATTTGACGCACTTCACCCGGAATGTACTCACAAGATGGAAAACGTGTAAAGAATCTCTTTAAGGACTTGTTGCTGCTGTCACACACAAGTCAAGTTACCGGGGATTATCTTGTTGCATCGCATTTCTGGATGGAGGTGCTCTTTAAGTCTGACGTCTAAAGGTCTGAGGTCTAATGAGACTTCATTAAAATCCCCTTAGGTTAAATCTACCGAGGGGATAATTAGGGTCAATATTAGGAAAATACGATTAAAACAAAATTGTGACAAAAGACGGGACCGTCTGAGGAGTCTGCATGAAAGACTCTGAGGTTAATTCATTGATGGAATTAGCGCAAAGGTTGGCAGTGACCTTCTGGGGATTTGTTGGTTCACAAGAGATCAAGTGCAAAAGGAGGAAGGAAGCAAGTCCTGTGGACATGTGGATGCAAGCAGACTACACACGGGTATAAACGGTGCATTAGCCTCGTTCTAAGTGGGACACCAGTCTCGCAAAAGGCTTAGCGTGTGGTTCTACACCTTGGGACATCTGATTGGCTTGAAAAAAACGATGGTACAAATAGGAAGGAGGTGAGAGGAGCAGTCTTTGACGACTTGCAGGAGGGAGGACACTTCATTTGACAAAGTCTAAGGTAGGCGAATTTACATTAAGTAACGATCCGTTTTGGGGACAAAGCTCCATCCGTCTTAAAACAGGTGTTTTGTCTTTGAAAAATGTCCATCCAATCATCGGTGGAACGGTGAAATTTGGTCCGGTTTGCTGCGAGAAACAAAAGCCAGATGTCTTCTGCATGGAATCAGCTCAAAAGAAATATGGACCGAGAGGATGGCAAAGCTGACCTCATCATTTTTCCTAGCTTCTGTTGTGTTGGACTACATTTATGTCCTATTATTCCTTACAGATGTTTATCTTTGGGAGTGTAGACAGTGTGGAAAGGAAAACCACAACCTAGTGCCTAACAAATTAAAGTTACAGCCTGTCTGGGAAAAAGTAATGGTTTAATTTCATTTGAACCGTGCATCAGATTACAATTGAATGCATCACATAATCAGTTCACAGTTCCACATGTACAAAAGGAGTAGGAAGAAGCAAAGTTTATTAAATCCTACCCCTCCATCTGGTACTTTTACAATCAGTAACTGTTACATTTGTTCACTTCCTGCTTTCCTAATATAGTTTAATTTTTTTTTTTTAGTTTTTACTTTACATTTTTTTGTTCACTTCCTGCTTTCCTAATATAGTTTAATTTATCTTTTTTATTTTTTTACGTAATTTTTTTGTTCACTTCCTGCTTTCCTAATATAGTTTAATTTTTTATTACTTAAAAAAAAATTGTTCACTTCCTGCTTTCCTAATATAGTTTTTTTCTTTTTTGGTCACATACCGAAGTACAAGGTGATATGAGCATCCAATGACATACAGTGAAGAAAATAAGTATTTGAACACCCTGCTATTTTGCTATTTCTCCCACTTAGAAATCATGGAGGGGTCTGAAATTTTCATCGTAGGTGCATGTCCACTGTGAGAGAGATAAACTAAAAAGAAAAATCCAGAAATCACAATGCATGATTTTTTAACAATTTATTTGTGTGATACAGCTGCAAATAAGTATTTGAACACCTGTGTATCATCTAGAATTCTGACCCTGAAAGACCTGTTAGTCTGCCCATTAGAAGTCCACCTGCACTCCATGTATCATCCTGAATCAGATGCACCTGTTTGAGGTCGTTAGCTGCATAAAGACACCTGTCCACCCCATACAATCAGTAAGACTTTAACTTGTAACATGGCGAAGACCAAAGAGCTGTCCAAAGACACCAGAGACAAAATTGTACACCTCCACAAGGCTGGAAAGGGCTACGGAGCAATTACCAAGCAGCTTGGTGAAAAAAGGTCCACTGTTGGAGCTATCATTAGAAAATGGAAGAAGCTAAACATGACGGTCAATCTCAATCGGAGTGGAGCCCCATGCAAGATATCACCTCGTGGGGTCTCAATGATTCTAAGAAAGGTGAGGAATCAGCCCAGAACTACACGACAGGACTTGGTCAATGACCTGAAAAGAGCTGGGACCACCGTTTCCAAGGTTACTGTAGGTAATACACTAAGACGTCATGATGTGAAATCATGCATGGCACGAAAGGTTCCCCTGCTTAAACCAGCACATGTCAAGGCCCGTCTTAAGTTTGCATATGACCATTTGGATGATACAGAGGAGTCATGGGAGAAAGTTTTATGGTCAGATGAGACCAAAATAGAACTTTTTGGTCATAATTCCAATAAGCGTGTTTGGAGGAAGAAGAATGAAGAGTACAATCCGAAGAACACCATCCCTACTGTGAAGCATGGGGGTGGTAGCATCATGCTTTGGGGGTGTTTTTCTGCACATGGGACAGGACGAGTGCACTGCATTAAAGAGAGGATGACTGGGGCCGTGTATTGTGAGATTTTGGGGAACAACCTCCTTCCCTCTGTCAGAGCATTGAAGATGGGTCGTGGCTGGGTCTTCCAACACGACAACGACCCGAAGCACACAGCCAGGAAAACCAAGGAGTGGCTCCGTAAGAAGCATATCAAGGTTCTAGCATGGCCCAGCCAGTCTCCAGACCTGAACCCAATCGAAAATCTTTGGAGGGAGCTCAAACTCCGTGTTTCTCAGCGACAGCCCAGAAACCTGACTGATCTAGAGAAGATCTGTGTGGAGGAGTGGGCCAAGATCCCTCCTGCAGTGTGTGCAAACCTGGTGGAAAAACTACAGGAAACGTTTGACCTCTGTAATAGCAAACAAAGGCTACTGTACCAAATATTAACATTCATTTTCTCAGGTGTTCAAATACTTATTTGCAGCTGTATCACACAAATAAATTGTTAAAAAATCATGCATTGTGATTTCTGGATTTTTCTTTTTAGTTTATCTCTCTCACAGTGGACATGCACCTACGATGAAAATTTCAGACCCCTCCATGATTTCTAAGTGGGAGAAATAGCAAAATAGCAGGGTGTTCAAATACTTATTTTCTTCACTGTAATGGGTACCATAGTAAGTGTCAATATAGTGATATATATATATATATATATATAGACATTTTTAGCTAATTGCTTATTTTTAGCCTTATGCATTATTTTAGGTATTTGTGATTTTAGAAATAAGGAATTAGTATGTTCTCTGCTGGTACTTGGTTTCTTTTCATTGCTAATGTATTTTATGTCACAGTATTGACCTAAGTACTTACAGGGGTTTGTAATAACATAATTTACTCCTTTCTACCATAGGATGTCCAGCAACATGGTAATGCTCCTCTGCATTGCGTCCCTGTTGGGCACGGTCCTCAGCCAGGACATGCCCTACAACGAATTAATGGCCCAAATCCAAGCTTGCCCTCGGGAATGCCACTGCCCTCCCAACTTCCCTCGCGCCGTCTACTGCGACAACAAAGGCTTGAAGAGCATCCCCCAAATTCCTCCCTTCACTTGGTACCTCTACCTGCAGAACAATCAAATCCAGGTCGTCTCCGCAGACGCCGTTCGCAACGCCACCCAGCTGCGTTGGGTCAACTTGAGTCGTAACAAAATCACAAGCGAGGGATTGGAAAAGGGTACCGTTGATGCAATGCGACACCTGGAACACCTCTACATGGATGACAACCTCTTGTCCTGGGTGCCGTTTCCACTTCCGGCCAGTCTGGAGCATCTCAGCCTCTGCCGCAATCGGATCTCCAAGATCCCCGACGGAGTCTTTTTGGGTTTGGATAAGCTGACCCTTTTAGATCTTCAGGGGAATAAGCTGATGGATGATGCCGTGACTGAGGTGAGCTTGAAGGGTCTTAGCAACCTAGTCCAGATTAACCTCGCCAAGAACCAGCTCAGCAGCATGCCTCTGGGCCTGCCGCCCACCACCACTCAGCTTTTTCTGGACGGCAACAACATTGACAAGATCCCAGCAAATTACTTCAAAGGTTTGCCCAAAGTGGCGTTCCTCAGGCTCAACCACAACAAGCTTGGCAGCGGCGGTGTTCCTCGGAATGCCTTCAACATTTCCAGCATTCTGGACCTGCAGTTGTCCCACAACCTACTAACGGAGGTGCCCCTAATCCCACCTGGTCTTGAGCAACTTTACCTGGACCACAACAACATCAAGAGTAAGTTTCCCAAAGTACTCTATTAAATAATTTAAAGAACTAAGGTCTAATTGTTTTCATTTTAGGTGTTAGCACCTCCAACATCTGCCCTGTTGACTTGGACACGATGGACGCTAATGACAGCTACCCACGACTGCGCTACCTGCGACTGGATGGCAACGATATCGAACCTCCCATTCCCAGGAACGTCATTCTGTGCTTCCGTCTCCTGAGATCCATAGTCATCTAAATTAACGTTATGTATTCAAATGCTATTTTGTACCGCTAATTCCGTTGAATGGACCACTAGTTGTGCCTTATATATCGTGGTATCTCACAAGAGTGAGTACACCCCTCACACTTCAAAAAGTATTTCATTGTATCTTATCAACTGAATTTACTATCATCCAGATTGCCAGATTGTCCCACAGGTTCTGAATTGGGTTCAGGTACAAGGCCGAGGCCCTCAGCAAGGCACTTTATCATCTTGGAGATGTGTTTACGCTCTTTATTATGTTGGAAAACTGCTTTTAAATGACACAGTGGCACATTGGAATTAATGTTTCCCATCATGCAGCACTTATGCAGCCCCAGACCCGATGCTGACTGCAGGCAATACGCAATTTTCTTGCTAGTCATCTGTGTTACCAAAGATTTAGACATTACTGGCTGGTGTGTTGAGATTTAATGTTTTTCTCAAAGAAACCTAGCTCTCACAGTGCCTGCAGCACTCGTGCAGCCCCAGACCATTTTTCTACCCCGAGCACGGGGTTATTTACTTTTATGAAATGATCTTCCTATGTCATTTGTTTTGCCAGATATTTGGACAATAGTGTGACTGAGAATCCATGATTTCAATAATCCCAATAATTCGTAGTTCTCCCAATGACGGCAGCACTCATGCAGCCCCAGACCATGTTTTTACCCCCAGCACCATATTTACTTTTATAAAATGATCTTCCTATGTCAGTTGTTTTGCCAGATATTTGGACAATAGTGTGACTGAGAATCCATGATTTCAATAATCCCAATAATTCGTAGTTCTCCCAATGACGGCAGCACTCATGCAGCCCCAGACCATGTTTCTACCCCTAGCACGATATTTACTTTTAAGAAATGATCGTCCTATGTCATTTGTTTTGCCAGATATTTGGACAATAGTGTGACTGAGAATCCATGATTTCAATAATCCCAATAATCCGTAGTTCCCCCAATGACGGCAGCACTCATGCAGCCCCAGACCATGTTTCTACACCCAGCACCATATTTACTTTTATGAAATGATCGTCCTCTGTCATTTGTTTTGCCAGATATTTGGACAATAGTGTGACTGAGAATGCATGATTTCAATCATCCCAATAATTCGTAGTTCTCCCAATGACGGCAGCACTCATGCAGCCTCAGACCATGTTGCCACCCACAGCACCATGCTTGCTTTCGGAAATGATGTGGCTACTCAATTGTGCTGACTCAATAGCAGTAGATAGTAAGTTTATATTGCTATACAAGCTGTACACTGACTAATCTAAAGTATATTTGTTTGTATATTTTCCTCTGAAAAGATATTCTGTCTTTCTGAAGAGTGAGAGGTGTACTCAATTCTGTGAGATATTATAAACAAAAAATTAGATGACAAAGACCAGTAAGGTTTGTTTTCTATTGTTATAAAAAGGAGTCCAGTACTTTTGTTCCATTATATGCGCCTGTTTGCTGCTAGTAATTTATTTTATATTCACCGAGTCTGGCCAAAATTGTACGATGCTGTCTTCAGTTTTAATAAAAAATACTGAAATTACCGATATGCTGTTTGTCCAAGATCTCCGACATTCCCAACAGGTGTCACAAGGTCAAGAGTTCCTCCTTGATTGTGATTGGCTGACACCTGCTCTCAGATCTGCGGTTCTGAAGCAAGCTCGTACCCAACAAGGAGGGCCTTCCTCGCAAAACGGGGACTTCCTCTCTCAGCTTCATGCTAATGGGGGCTCCTCACAGAGGTCCCATTGTGTACACGGGCCTCCTCATCACACACACACACACACACACACACACACACGTACCAACTTCAGGAAGTGAAATATTTTAAGTCAGATTCAAACACACTCTTAAGCAAAATAGAGATACTCTTGTAAAAGGATAAGACTCTGCGGGGTGGCGGGACGGGGGGGGGGGGGGGGGGGGGGGGGGGGCTCTTGTTCTTTGTGTCTGATGTCTGAGAGATGTGCCGGGGACTGGTTGGGTGGGTGCCCCCCCTTCCTCCCCCTTTGCCAGAGTGACCAAAAGCAACCTGCCCCGGTCCAATCAGCCTCAGTGCCTACCTTCACACGTAAGCGGCACTCGGGTCCGTCTGTCTGCTCGAACCTACACATACGAGCTCTCATACACGCTCGTCGCTATAGGCCCCCCCTTATAGCCCCCGCCCTCAAGTAGAGGCCACCTCTGCGCGACCCCTTCGCCATTGGCCAAGACGACGAGCCCTCAGCATCTCCATCGCGGCTGAAGGGAGCATTGGGGAAGGTCGGATATACAGGTAAGCTGCTATTAAGGTCAGGGGGGGGGGCAGGGACAGGTGATGCTCGGCTTGGGTTTTTCGAGGTTCTGCAGAAGGGGTTGCTTGTCTTGATGATATGATGGGACCTATATGATGGGAATTTGCAGTTGATGATGATGACGTTGTACAAATGGCTACATTCTCTATAAGGTTCGTTATAGTCTTTTTTAAAGTGATATAGTTCATGGCTTACATTGATGACTGGGATAGACTGGATCTTGCGTTTGTGACCTACATGATAGACGCTTGCTGTATTCATCGTGGTTGACCTTTCTTTCTATTTTGGCATTTTGCCCTGCGTTTACGGCAACTATAAGCCAAATACGATGGGGATGTCTCTAAAACGGTTATATTCTCAATGAGGTTCTTTATAGTGTCTTTTTTATAGGGATGTAGTTCATGGCTTACATTGACAACTGGGATAGACCGGATCTTGCGTTTGTGATCTACATGATAGACGCTTGCTGTATTCATCATGGTTGACCTTTCTTTGTATTTTGGCATTTTGCCCTGCGTTTAAGGCAAATATAAGCCAAATACGATGGGGCTGTCTCTAAAATCGGTTCAATTCTCAATGAGGTTCTTTATAGAGGCTTTTTAATGACTGCAGCTCAGATTTGTGTCGATTAAGGGTGAAAATGGTGCACGTCAGGAATATCCTGCATGAATAAAACACGTAAAACACGGACGCTGTCATGGTGGCTCGAAAATCCCAGCTTCTACACTTTAGTAATCATGATCAAATGGAGAGAGAATTACGTATATTCGAGGGGGTGATATTCTCGAGACAGTGCACATCTGTGAGAAGAAGCGCCATTCCAAGTGTGTGTGTGTGTGTGTTTTTTATGTGTGTGTGGTTGTGTGTGTGTGTATACTGAATGAAGCGTTTCCTTGCAGCCCCCAAGCTGACTGCCATCCTGTCCACAAACCTCGATGGAATTTGGAGTTTGAGTGCTGAGACAGGCAGTGACCAGGCCCTCCTCATAAAGGCCCTCTGTAAAGGGCCAAGGGGTCGAGGAGCGAGCCTTGAACCAAAAAAAAAAAAATTCAAACACCCTCCCTCTGCTCCTGCAGAAGTTCTCCATCTAACCCTGAGGGCCAACATCTTGTCTCTCTCTCTTCCCTGTCTCACCCTTTTCTTCTTTCTTCTTCTTCTTCTTCTTCCCCCTCGTCCCTCGCCCTCCATTTCAGCCTGGAGGACTCTGCTAGTGTTTTTGAACGCATGCTGAGACTTGGCCACACCTGTCAAGTATGCTATATAAACCCACATGCTAGCGTCTTCCTTGCTGATTTTAACCCTGTGCTAAACATGCTAACATGCTAATTTAATCAATTTTCAGCATTCTGAACCTGAATTGAACAACTGAAGACCCCAGAAATGAATATGAGATGCAGAAAAGGTGGGGAACAGGGGGAGGGGGGGGGGGGGTACGGGGCAAGGAATCCAAAGCAAATAGCGCACTTGCCAAACCTAGCATTGAACACGTACGGTATTTTCCTAATGTAAATCCTATTTGCCGTCTTAGTTGTTATTGCCTCGCCAACTCCGACTCTGCCGCCGGAAAAGAATAAACAGAAGCTCCCTGCTTAAAAGGTATCTAACTCACGCCCCTGACCTTTGACACGGCAGAGGTGGTTGAGCCAAAATGGCTGCCGCAAGCTATAGCCGGTAATTATGACGCAATACTTGATTATCGTCATTAAAAGGTCAGACAAAAAACTGAAAGATACAAAAAAATGAGTTTTGGATGGAACTGATGGGCTCCACACACGAGAGGCGACAACGCACTGCGATTGGCTAACCGTAAGGTTAACCGTAAAGTTGGCTAAGCGACGTATTTACATCCACAGCCAATGGATGTAAACCTCGCACGGTTTTGAATGAGTGTCAGCAAATTTGTGGGTATCAAAGTAGTTCAAAGGACACAAAGCGACCCGTGTTGATCGGGTACTCTTGCTAGTACCGGAGACAAACTTACAAAAATGTCTGTGTAAACTTAACGTAAAGTTACCTGATATGTTTACTCTGGCGCGAACAAGTTCCCTTGCCGCTGCTTTTTTTTCTTCATATCTCGACATTCTTTTTTTAGAACTGTCAAACAGAAAGTTTATTTTTTTCCGCCATGTTTACCAGCAAGCGAGAGAGCGAGAGAGAGAGAGAGCACTGAATAGCATCCTGTCTGCTCATTGGTCAGTCAATGAAACTTTGGCTGATTGGTTCTCACAGAATTTTTTTTTTCTACTTGACGGAATGGCATAGCAAGCCAGTGTGACATGCACGAGCGCAAAACTTGACATGCATGAATTTTGTGTGTCGCTTGGCAGGACGGGAACTTGCGATAATGGTTCTATCCGGTTCTATTCATCAGGTTCTATTGACAATAAGTGGACAAGAGTGTTTCTTGTCAAATATTAATATTAAATGCAATATTGTACAAAAACCAAGACCGTATGAAGAACTTTTCAACGAAAAACCATCCATCCATCCATCCATTTTCTACTGCTCATATGAGGTTGGGCTGCGGAGCTAGCATGCTAAGCTGGGAAGCCCAGACTTTTCCCTACTTCGACTGATCCAAAGGGGGTACTACTACTACTAGTACTACGATTTTGTCTGTTTCCACAAAAAAACTAATCATACATAGTTTTAACTACACATACAATAAGTCTTCATTTCCTGTCAGGTGATTGTCTTTTTGTCCCGCCCCCCCTCCTTTGTGTCAAGGTGAACAATGAAGACGTTCGTGCGACTCGTGCTGGGACTCGTCGTCCTCAAAGCGGTGCTTGCCGGACCCCGGTTTTCCCGACAAACGGACTTGGACACGTACGACAACGGCAACTACGACGTGGATGATCTGAATTCGGAAAACCAGGAATACGACTATGAAGACGGGCTCACCATCGACGATCCTGAGGTGAGAGCTGGAGTGGTCAAATGGGGGGCCCATGAAAGACTTCAGACAGGATCCTCGGGTTTAGTTCAGAATTTGAGACGTGTCTTGTGTGTACTGGTTGAGATGGTGAATACAACTCTTTGGCTTTTACTTGCTATACAGTTATACACACAGGGACTTCCTGTTCAGTGCAAACTAAGCTTCAAAACAAAAGTATAACAGTATCATCAGTTCAAGCTCAAAGACTTTTGAGACCACTAAAGAGCCCAACTATTCCTGTCTGGGCCTGCATCCTCCTTGAATGGTTGAATAGATTTGGATTTTGCACCAACCTCTCAGACTACAGAGACCTACCGGTCCTATCTGGTCTGACAGGTACGTGTCCCACCTAGTCTTTGGGCAAGAACTCATGGAGCCTACTCGGATGAGATACGAAAACGTCTTCTGAGACAACCTTGTGATCGATTCAATTCCCTCCGAACACAAAGACCTGGATGAGTGAGGAAATTCATAGGCATATGAATAGCACGAAAAAATAATAATAAAAAATAACTATATTAGGAAAGCAGGAAGTGAACAAATGTAACAGTTACTGATTGTAAAAGTACCAGATGGAAGGGTAGGACTTAATAAGCTTTGCTTCTTCTTTCGGCCAAATTATTCAGTAATTAATAAATTCATTTTTTAATGCTAGGTACTCCCCTAGTAATTATAATTTTTTCATATATGAATAAATTAATAAATTTATAATAAATAATAAATAAATAGTAAATATATAATAATATATATGTCATCACCTCGTAGTTTGGTAAGTGACAAAAATTTTTAAAAAGAAATTAATAATAAAAAATAATATAAATAATAAAAATACTAATTAAAAATAAATAATATAATAATAAAAAATAAATAATATATAAATAAAAAAATTAATTATATTAGGAAAGCAGGAAGTGAACAAATGTAACAGTTACTGATTGTAAAAGTACCAGATTGAGGGGTAGGATTTAATAAGCTTTGCTTCTTCCTACTCCTTTTGGACATGTGGAACTGTGAACTGATTATGGGATGCACTCAATTGTAATCTGATGCATGTTCAAATGAAATAAAACCATTACTATTACCATAGCGTTTTTGCAGTCGAACATCTTTACGTTTCTGACTGCATAGCTAAGTTATGCATTTGGTGCGATTGACAAAGTTGAACAGCCTTGGTGTGTCTTCTTGTGCTGTCCGTGTGCCAAAGCAGTTTGATCCTAGTCTGAAGCATTTGGAAAGTCACCGAGTTGACTCAAGTCGGACTAATTACATCAACAGGATTTAGCGCTCCCATTTCAGGCAGCTGCAAAAGACACCAAAGTTCCTCCGATGTCGACAAATCACATTAACAGCGTGGATGACGGGAAGGTGGAAGGTGGACAAGCATCCTTTCCAACCGTGGAAGCTTCCTTTTGAATATGTTGGCTCTTCAAGGTCGAGGTGTCAGCAATACATAAGATTGGGTCTAAAAAAAAAATTGTGGAATATTTTTTTTTTATCTTTCAATACATATCTACTTTATTTTTTTATTTAAATAAATTTAAATAAATCTAAATAAATTTAAATACATTAATAAATTTAAATACATTTACATTCTATACAACATTACAGTCGTCCATATGACAGCATCTTAGGGCCACACTGGTAAAGCCATA
Organism: Doryrhamphus excisus; assembly: GCF_037039965.1. Classification (NCBI taxonomy): domain Eukaryota; kingdom Metazoa; phylum Chordata; class Actinopteri; order Syngnathiformes; family Syngnathidae; genus Doryrhamphus; species Doryrhamphus excisus. The sequence goes on along the minus strand of NC_136358.1, from coordinate 18,809,902 downwards.
AATTTGGGAGAATGCAGTCGTAGATTTACAAGAATAAGGTCATTAATTTGTAACAAAAATTCATGACTTAATTCTCATAAATATAAAACATTTTTTCCTGTAAATTTACGCTTTTTCCTCATAAATGCAGGACTTTATTCTAAAAAAAATTACAACTTCTCTTAATATTGTGACTTTCTTCTTCTAAATTGACAACTTTATTCTCGTAAATTTGAAAACTTTTTCTGGTACATTTCTGGACTTTTTTCTTGTAAATGTACTTATTGTTTTCTCATCCATTTATGACTTTATTCTTGAAATCGTTTTTTTCCCCATTGTGGCCCTAATAGTCAGTCATAATTCTGCACTCCGTGTGTATGCTAGCAGTCCCGCCTCCACCCACCGAGACATACACTCACTCCATTCATGCCGTTGTTCTATGGAGCAAACAAGCCAAGGTGATGAAGCCGATGCTTCCTGCCTGTTTGGAGGTGAGACACGCATGTACATGGCGTGATTCATGGATTTGTTTATTATCATCCTCCCAGACATTGTTTTTTCCTGAACAAGAAATCCGGTCACCTTTTAATTACGCGACAAAAGATTTTTGGAACAACGCTACTTCAAAGCGACAGTGTCTGATGGTTGTCATTAGCAACAAACAATGGGGGCCCGTTTTCTTCCTCCTCAAATTCGTTTTTTTGGGGGGAGAAAAAGGGATTCCACAACTGGTTTAAATCATCTCCAGTCGTCTGATGTGGCGTTCCTGCGAGCCCATGCTGCGAGGGCTGCATTTCACGCTTTCATTTATCATGTGAATGTGGGCCACGGCTCTACACGCTTCAAGGCTCAAGTGGTCACGTGGGGAGTCCCGAGACAGAACGACTTCACCCCTTGGGTTGAAAAATACACATTGGATTGGATTTGTCAAATCCTGTCAAAAGAAAAAACTAACTACCACAAAAAAAAAACATTTTGGAGATACCACTCAACAGAAATCAAACCACATATATGTTTAATATAATGAAATCATTACTTTGATTGTAATTTAAGTAATAAAAACACAAAATACTCATTTTATATGTACGCTTTTTTATTTACTCCTAATTCACTTGATGTCTCACTATTTTTTGTTTTTTTTATTTTGAAAAACAAAACTATTATTTAATTCATTTATTTATTTATTAGTATTTCATGCAGTATTTTTTGATTGATATTTTATTATAATTATAATTAGAAATAAACAGTAAGAAAAAATATTGATTTTATTTATACTATTATAAATATTTTTGAAAATAATTTAATTCACTCTTTAAATTAAATAAATATATTTTATTATATTGATTATATAATGATGTTCATGTTTTGTTATTTTTATTATGTTATTTTTGGTTTTTTCATATTTTGAAAAATATGAACAAAACTATTGTTCAATTCATTTATTTATTATTATTTCATGCAGTAATATTTGAGTGATGTTTTATTATAATTAGCAGAAATAAACAGTAAGAAAAAGATTGATTTTATTTATCCTATATACGTATTTTTGAAAATAATTTTATTCACTCTTTAAATTAAATAAATATATTTTATTATGTTGATTGTCATGATTTTTATTGTTTGACGCTATTTTTGTTTTGTTGTTATTTTTGTTTTTTTCATATTTTGAAAAATATGAACAAAGCTATTATTTAATTTGTTTATTTATTATTATTTCATGCAGTAATTTTTGATTAATATTTTATTATATTATCAAATAAACAGTAAGAAAAATATTGTTTTTATTTATACTATTATAAATATTTTTGAAAATAATTTTATTCACTCTTTAAATTAAATAAATCTATTTTATTATATTGATTATATCATAATTTTATGTTATGTCATTTCTATATATAGAGTACATATTATTCTTTAAATTCATTATTGTATTTTTAAGTCACTATATTATATTAAATATAAAAATGGTATCCAAAACACTAAGAAAAAAAGACAACCCAATGCACACAATTATGTTTTAATTGATTTTGTGTTATGATTATGACATGAATTGACAGTGTATATATAGTGAGGTTGAATCCTGTGTGCTGGCTGTTAATTAGACTGATCCAAAGGCTGGATGTTCCCACAGACGTGTGTTTTTAGTCCATGTGCATCAGATGTCAAGGGAGAAATGAACTCCATGCTTGTGGAATGCTGAGTCTTGACTTTCCATTTCCAAAGCTTTTTTTGTGTGTGTGATTTATCTCTTCTCTGCGATGTAACTCGAGCAAATCCTCAGTCTAGTCTGCTTGCAGGTTTTGATAACCTACTTTCTACTTCATGATGTGGATTTTTAGACCTTCTGTCTGCTTGGCATGGTGGAATTGAATTCATGCAGCTTTAATCGTAACGTTGTTGTCCATGTTTTTGTCATGTGTGATGCCGCCCGTATGCGCTTTGTCTGCCTTAGGGGTGCAAGCCACAAAAATGTTTTTTGTTTTTCTGTAAATATGATACAGAACATGACACTGCGATAGAATCATGGGATTCTATCTCTAATTATTTCCAACTAGTGGAGCTTCCCTGCCTCATATGAATGCATCCAGTGACTAATTCTACCAAGCAGCAGCGCTACATAATATTTGGCTTTGACTCGCATGCTTACATTGACTGTGCTCTATCGTGCTGTTTTTTCTGCACTTCTGCTTGCCAGCTTTTGGCCTCTTCTTTCCCCCTCAGGGGTATGTGTTTGTTTTGGGTTTGAGAGGAGTAGGGGGGGGTGCAGAGTGGGTGCACTTTCAAAGGCCTGCCTTGTTGCATCCTGCTTTATGAGAACATCATTTAATTGCTGCCGTTAATTACTACGCACGGTTTATTATTTAAACTGCAGCTTCCCTTCTGTTGTATTCTTGCGCATTTGCTACCATTTAGCATGAAAACTGTTGTGGATTCTTGCAGCTACCATGTGTGTCTTGGTTCCACAAGGACCATTTGAGTGGATGTTGAAGTGTCAGGTATTACCTGCCTGTGGGCGGTGTGTGGGGGTTCATCGCCACCGTCTGGAGGAGGTCTGAACTGCAGGTTGGAAGGGAAGAAAACGTCAATTACACAAGAAAAGACCATAAATACAACGAACAATGAGGGCCACATTGAAAACTAAATCTGATATTCGTGAATAAAGTTGTAATATGACGTTTCATACGTGTCAGGAAGGAAGGAAACTTTCTTCTTGCTTCAGGAAAACTTTTATGTAGAACGTCGCAGCACCAAAACAGAGCATTTGAGCATAAACAAATTAGCATGGCTTGCCCTTCTCACTTCCGTCTTCCGCCTTCCTTTCCCCGCCCACTCCGTATGACCAAGACCAACGGTCACATAAATCCTCTTGTATTGCTGTCTCAAGCAATGGCTGTAAATAAAGTTACGAGTTTTCCCACCTAGATTTGCGACTTTATTCTTCTAATGTTACATTTTTCCTCGTAGACTTAAGGCTTTATTCTTGTATATTTACGACTTTATTGTCGAATTTTAATCTTATTTTAGTGCTACGTTGTAACAGGCATTCCCTAAGACAGCTATCAAATTATCAAATCAAAAACAGCTATTAAATTTACGACTTTATTCTCGAATTTTCATCTTATTTTAGTGCTACGTTGTAACAGGCATTCCCTAAGACAGCTATCAAATTATAAAATGAAAGACAGCTACTAAATTTACGACTTTATTCTCGAATTTTCATCTTATTTTAGTGCTACGTTGTAACAGGCATTCCCTAAGACAGCTCGTTTGTGTGACTATTGTCCTTGAGCAAGTGTAGTTTTTTTTTCTTTTAAATTTACGGATTTATTCTCAAAATCTCGGATATTTTCCAATGTGGCCACTATTACTTTGTCGTTTATAAAGAATCCTCGGGTTTGTAGACTGGCAAGACCAAGCAAAAGCAACAGGGGGCGCCATTTCCTCTGATGGTAAAACCATGGCGGCCAATAATAAACGTTAAGAAAGTAATTTCCGGAAAATTAAACAAAGGCGAATGAGGAAAAACAAACAAACAAACAAAACGCAAAAATAATGTACAATTGAAAAATCTGCCTTAATTGTATAAAACAACATCACAACATGAAGATAGAAATTAGAAATATTAAAAACAATACAGTAGTTTTATCATGTCATATTATGCCACCGGGGTCTCAGGTCTGTTGTCTTTTCCTCAGATAGAGATTGGCACACTGGCCCCGCCCGATTACAACTACCCAGTACCAGAGGCCTCCTTGGAGCAGGAGGGCCAAGAGGAGGAGGAGGAAGAGGAGCTCCCCCTGATGCCTCAGCTCATTCCTCAGGGCTCAGGAGGGTCCGGAGTTCTGATGGGCCCGGACACACAGAAAGGTCTGAAAAAGCTCAGAAATGTGAAGTGGTTTTGTCGTGAAAGGGTCTTGGACTTGTGTAAGCAGCGTTGTTATTAATCAATAACTAATTAATTGTCATGTTTTGTCTGTGAGAGCATGCATTCCATTTAACTAGCTGTCCGTGGTTAAATGTCTGTCCATTAATACCTCATCTTGTCTCTAACAAGAGGTGGAGCTGCGTCTGACGCCCATTGACATCCTTCCTGTCTCCGGGGATTTTGGGGGCTCAGTGGGTTCTGGTGTCTCGGGAGCCTCCGGGGTTTCCGGGTCAGGAGGCTCGGGGGACCCGCTGGTCTCAGGCGCCTCCGGGGGTTCTGGAGATATAGTTTTCATCTCTGGGGCTTCTGAGGAGATCCTGAGCAGCTCTGGAGAATCAGGGCAGTTCTTGGTATCCGGGGATGTGGACTACTTGATGTCAGGGGAGTTCTCTGCATCCGCGGAGGTCTCCGGATCAGGGGATCTCCTGATTTCTGGGGATGTCTCTGGCTCAGGGGATATCCTAATATCTGGGGATTTTTCCAGTTCTGGGGATCTCTTGATATCAGGAGATCTCTCCGGATCGGGAGATCTCTTCATATCTGGGATGGGGTCTGCAACTTCTGGAGCCTCCGGAGATTTCACCTCTGGGGGATCTGGAATTGTAATGGAACTGGGATCTGGGGTGTCCGGTTTTGCCCCTGGAGGGTCTGGTGACCAGTCTGGTTCTGGGTTCTCGGGAGATCTCCTGACCTCAGGTGCCTCGGGAGGCTCTGGGGTTTCTGGGGACACTGATGAGTCTGGGGTCTCAGGGATAACATTATTACCTGGAGGTTAGTACTTGAGGGACTTGGGGAACTCCATTTTGTTTGGTCTTCATTGTGAGTGAACGAATGACTGAATGTCTGTCCACCTCTCATCCTCCTAATGTGTCTCCTAACTCCTCCATCTTGGCTTTAACAAGAGGAGGAGCTGCCGCTCCTTCCTACAACTATCCCACAAGAGGCATCAGGTGCTTCTGGGGAATTCTCAGGAGTTTCAGGAACCTCAGGGGATCTGGGAGTCTCTGGAGACGTAGAGGTCTCTGGAGCCTCTGGAACTTCCGGTGTCTCTGGCTCTGGAGACACCGAGGAGCCTGGTATAACTCTGATCCCTGACACTGAGAAAGGTCAGTATTTAATCTAGATCCGTAAAGACAGGAGTACATTGTTAAAAGTCTGTGTTTTTGCTTATTAACTGAAGTCGTTTTCATTTAACGCCTGTTAAATGCAACAAAAACATCCCATAATAACACTGCTAACTACCGCGGCAAACAGTTCTCCCCCTGCTGGTTGCCAGACTTGTGATCCATGCTCGTCTAACCTGTTTCCTCAACGCATAATCTTGTCTCTAACAAGAGGAGGGGCTGCTTCCCACACAAGAGACCCCTCAGGAGGGTACTGGTAGTGTCGAGGAGACACCGGGTTCTGGTACTCCAGAGCCGGATGAACCTGAAGAACCTGAAATTGACCGTACAGGTGAGCGAGAGACCTAGGAAACCGCAACGAGCAGCGGAAATAATTTATTTAAAAATATTTTATGGACCACACATTCAGTATTCAGTAGGAGTATTCGCAGTATCTAGCATGGGTTCCACGTCATTTTATTGTCCTTGTTGTTACTGTGTTCTCCAGGTATGCCCACATGCTTGCTGTGCACATGCCTCGGCGGGTCGGTCTACTGCGACGACTTAAAACTGGACAGCGTTCCACCTCTGCCCAAGGACACCACCCACTTCTACGCCCGCTACAACCGAATCACCAAAATCAACAAGTCTGACTTTGCATCCATGAGTACGTCTCTCGTGACCTTGGAATGATCTTCCATAGCAAAAAGAACTGACAGTGTGGTCTGACGTCTTTCTAGACAAGCTCAAGAGGATCGACCTGACAGCCAACGAGATCACGTCTGTTGACAACAAGGCGTTTATGGGTCTGCCCGAACTGGAGGAGCTGGTGATTCGGGAAAATCACATCTCGCAGCTGCCCGCCCTGCCGGAGACCATGACACTGATTGACGCCAGTCACAACAACATCGAGTCCAAGGGGATTGTCAAAGAGGCCTTTAAGGTAAATACAATATATCGATTTTTACACTCAAACCCGAAATTAAATCTTCCTTGTGTATCCAGGACATGACCGGACTGCTGTACCTGTACATGACGGACAACAATATTGATTACATCCCTGTTCCTCTGCCGGACAGTCTGAGATCTCTACATCTACAGGTATATGGAAAAATCTTTTGAAAATATATATTTTTTTACACTGTTCAAACTGTTGCACTGTTGCATTTTTTTTAACTTTTCTTTAAAAAGTCCTTGCATTGTATTACTTCATATTTATTTATTTCCTTGTTTTGGAGAGGAGACGTTTGCAGTTTTTTATGTTTCACTTAAAAAAAGGAATTTAAGCTGCTTATAAGATAAGTAGTTTGTTTCCTGACTCTCGATTTAATTTAATTTAATTTAATCTGAATAAAGCACAGGACAAAGAATTGTCACTTGAAAAAAATAATTCAAGCTGCTTATAAGATAAGTAGTTCGTTTCCTGACTCTTAATTTAATTTAATTTAATTTAATTTAATTTAATTTAATTTAATTTAATTTAATTTAATTTAATTTAATTTAATTTAATTTAATTTAATTTAATTTAATTTAATTTAATTTTCTGATCAGAATAAACCACAGGACAAAGAATTTAAGCAATAAATATGGAATCAATACACTTATTTGTGAGTAACAATATATAAACAACAATGTTTTTTTCAAGAATCAGTCCATATTTTTTGTGGGTTCGAGGACTTATTCTGTGTGTTTGTGTACAACAACGGTACCGTAACAAATGTATACAAATACATATCTATAAATATACAAATACATACAGTGAAGAAAATAAGTATTTGAACACCCTGCTATTTTGCTATTTCTCCCACTTAGAAATCATGGAGGGGTCTGAAATTTTCATCGTAGGTGCATGTCCACTGTGAGAGAGATAAACTAAAAAGAAAAATCCAGAAATCACAATGCATGATTTTTTAACAATTTATTTGTGTGATACAGCTGCAAATAAGTATTTGAACACCTGTGTATCATCTAGAATTCTGACCCTGAAAGACCTGTTAGTCTGCCCATTAGAAGTCCACCTGCACTCCATGTATCATCCTGAATCAGATGCACCTGTTTGAGGTCGTTAGCTGCATAAAGACACCTGTCCACCCCATACAATCAGTAAGACTTTAACTTGTAACATGGCGAAGACCAAAGAGCTGTCCAAAGACACCAGAGACAAAATTGTACACCTCCACAAGGCTGGAAAGGGCTACGGAGCAATTACCAAGCAGCTTGGTGAAAAAAGGTCCACTGTTGGAGCTATCATTAGAAAATGGAAGAAGCTAAACATGACGGTCAATCTCAATCGGAGTGGAGCCCCATGCAAGATATCACCTCGTGGGGTCTCAATGATTCTAAGAAAGGTGAGGAATCAGCCCAGAACTACACGACAGGACTTGGTCAATGACCTGAAAAGAGCTGGGACCACCGTTTCCAAGGTTACTGTAGGTAATACACTAAGACGTCATGATGTGAAATCATGCATGGCACGAAAGGTTCCCCTGCTTAAACCAGCACATGTCAAGGCCCGTCTTAAGTTTGCATATGACCATTTGGATGATACAGAGGAGTCATGGGAGAAAGTTTTATGGTCAGATGAGACCAAAATAGAACTTTTTGGTCATAATTCCAATAAGCGTGTTTGGAGGAAGAAGAATGAAGAGTACAATCCGAAGAACACCATCCCTACTGTGAAGCATGGGGGTGGTAGCATCATGCTTTGGGGGTGTTTTTCTGCACATGGGACAGGACGAGTGCACTGCATTAAAGAGAGGATGACTGGGGCCGTGTATTGTGAGATTTTGGGGAACAACCTCCTTCCCTCTGTCAGAGCATTGAAGATGGGTCGTGGCTGGGTCTTCCAACACGACAACGACCCGAAGCACACAGCCAGGAAAACCAAGGAGTGGCTCCGTAAGAAGCATATCAAGGTTCTAGCATGGCCCAGCCAGTCTCCAGACCTGAACCCAATCGAAAATCTTTGGAGGGAGCTCAAACTCCGTGTTTCTCAGCGACAGCCCAGAAACCTGACTGATCTAGAGAAGATCTGTGTGGAGGAGTGGGCCAAGATCCCTCCTGCAGTGTGTGCAAACCTGGTGAAAAACTACAGGAAACGTTTGACCTCTGTAATAGCAAACAAAGGCTACTGTACCAAATATTAACATTCATTTTCTCAGGTGTTCAAATACTTATTAGCAGCTGTATCACACAAATAAATTGTTAAAAAATCATGCATTGTGATTTCTGGATTTTTCTTTTTAGTTTATCTCTCTCACAGTGGACATGCACCTACGATGAAAATTTCAGACCCCTCCATGATTTCTAAGTGGGAGAAATAGCAAAATAGCAGGGTGTTCAAATACTTATTTTCTTCACTGTATGTTGCAGGGGCGATTCTAAAACTGGAAATAAATGTTTCAAAAACAGCGACAGCTCTTTTAGCGTTATCATCTATGGAGGACCAAAACTGCCAAAATAATAAATAAATAAAAGTGGAAATAAAAACAAAAACGAAAAAAAATTAAATACAAAAAATAAATTTTAAATTAAATTTTAATCTTTTTTTTGTTTTTGAATCTTGTTTTTTATTTTTTTATTTATTTTGTTTTTATTTATTTATTTATTTATTTATGTATATATTTTTTATTTTTGTTTTTATTTTTCCATTTATATTTATTTTTTTGTATTTAACTTTTTGATTTTTTTTAATTTTTGTTTTTATTTTTATTTTTATTTATTTATTATTTTGGCAGTTTTGGTCCTCAGAAATGCAGAAGGAAAAACTATTCAAATGAGGGGGCGGTTCTAAGTGTGTCTTGGGTTGAACTGTTTGCCTATTGGTTGATCGACATGTGAGTGCGAAAATCGACTAGGTATGCCTGCAAACAGCCACAGCAAGAGGAAGTCACCACACCACTCTCGTCCGATTCGTCCGAAGTTGAAGCTTGTGAAAGCAGAAAGTAAAGAAAGAGTCAACACACCTGAACTGGAATTAAGTAAAAGCGTAACACATCAGCTGTTTCATACTTACCACGTTCCAAATCAAAACAAAAATAAAAAATATATATACATAAATAAATAAATAAAAGCAAAAATAAATACAAAAATAAAAAACAAGATTCAAAAATTTAAAAAAATATATTTTTGTTTTTATTTCCATTTATGTTTATTTTTTGTATTTAATTTTTTTTTCATTTTTGTTTTTATTTCTACTTTTATTTATTTATTTATTATTTTGGCAGTTTTGGTCCTCCATAATCATCGTCCCTGCTTGGTTCAATGTTGAAAACGCAAATAAAACCGGAAGCAGCCGGTCGCTCTCTCATTGGTTGAATGTTGGAATAAGACAAGCTGATTCGTCCACTGCACCCGGAAGTTGGTATACTTTGAAGTTGGTATACTTTTTTGTCGTTTAAGGCAGGGTAATAGTTGTTCGATTCCCCGTCAGGGAAGGTTCTTCGGCATTAGAACGAAGCCAAAATACAATATAAACAATGTAGTATGACATAAAGTACAACGAAGAACGCATATATGGGTGAAACTGAAAAACATCGATCTATGCTATCAATGCTAGCTGCTATCAATGGTATCAATACTCCATTATATGCCAATTTTCCCCGTGGAACGATATTTGTACGAGTTGGGGTACCTTTGTATTGAATGTTTGCGGACCATGTTCGTAACCCTTCGATAGCTCAGTTGGTAGAGCGGAGGACTGTAGTGGCCAATGCCGAAATCCTTAGGTCGCTGGTTCAAATCCGGCTCGAAGGAATTTTTTTCCCCCCAATCTTAATGTTTTCCTTTCACTTCACAGCGTAACAACATCCAATCGATGCATGACGACACGTTTTGCAACCTGCACGACTTTAACTACATCCGGAACGCACTGGAGGACATCCGTCTGGACGGCAACCCCATCAACCTGAGCCGAACCCCGCAGGCTTACATTTGCCTGCCCCGCATCCCCGTCGGGGACCTCATTTAATGACCACGACGAGCATGACTTACACGCACGCGTCCTTGTACATACACATGCATATATGTTGACCCACCACGTACACGAGCATGCGGACACGCGCACATCACCCATTACCACTCTGCGTGGATATTTCGTGTACCAGAGAAGGTCTTCACGGTCCATAAACGCGTGTCGTGAGTGATCATGCACACACACACACACACATACACAAAAAACTGTTCCACAACTTGAATTAGGAGTAAAAAAAAGCAAACCCTCAAATGAATGTTTCTGTCTGGTGTCTGCTCACAACCGCTCATTTTTTTTTGTTTAAATATTGTTTGTTTTTGTAAAGATTAAAATATAAATATTATTAAATAAATTACGAATTGAAGGCCGGAGCTTTATGGAAGGTCCCGTTTGAGTATCTTAATGCAATAAAAGACGCATTTTAAACACAAATCATTGTTGTAAAGTTTGTACTGTACTGTACTGTAACTTCATTTCTAGATCAGGGGTGTCCACAGTGCAGCCTGGGGGCCATTCGCAGGCCGCGGCTCTTGTTTCATTCATCTGCGGAATAGTAGAAATTAAATTGAACCAAAAAAACAGCAAAAGTACATCAACATAGCACAACATAAAGAGAAAATGCTGAAATGTTGATACTAATAACTAGAAAAAATTGATCATAACACAATTAATTAGTGATTCACACGACAAATTAACTCGCTAATTTTGTCGACCCCCGTACGTTGCCATGAGTATGCATGTCTGTTTTCCTCATCTCTTGACTTCTACTAATTAAGCAGAAAGAGAGTTCACTCTGGGCATTGGTTTCACGCCTAAATGCTTCATAGTGCAACAGAGTGAGACCTCTTGTCTGTCAAACAGTTGCTTTGTCTTTGTGGGGAGAGACGGGGCCGCTAGCACACACACACACACACAAACAAACAGCAAGGCAGCCTCATGAGGAGTGATGCAAGGTAATGTACTAAAAATCGGCATAATACATAATAATTATGCCAAATTTGTTCCAATTTACATAAAAATCTCACATGGACCCAATCTTGTGCATCGTCTTTTATCATGAGTCATGAGACTAATAACTAATAATGAATATGATTTATTTTTTTTTTAAATCCTTTTGCAGCCACAGTGGAAAGTGTTTGGACACCCCCGGTCTAGAGAATTGTTGAATTATTTGGGAGGAGAGATGTGAATAACAATGCTAACAGCTTGCTATTGTGTGCTCTGTATGGAATAACCACAAGTCAATAAAGTTGTTTTGACCTCTCCGGGAACATTTTTATTATTATTATTATAATTATTATTATTATTGAGAACGTGTACGAAAATGCAAGCGTGTCTGATTGATTTCGCAACCGAATGAAAAAAGAAAACGGGTGCGGATTGAGTTCAACAAACACGCCGTCCCGTCACATGCTGTCAATAAGTTTTTCTAACAACCGCAGGAAGCGTTCCCTCCTGTCCTGAGAGCCGTCGTCCTCCGCCGTCCCCTGCGAGGAAGCCTCAGGGTTACCCCTCGCCGCGACTTTCCGTCGGTCCAAGGCTAGCCGCTCCTTTTCTCTCTCCACAATTTCCTTCTCCTGCTTCAGCGCCGCCGTTTCCCTCTCGATAAGCAGCCTCTCGCGCTCCAGCAGGGCTCGATCCCGCTCCAGGATGGCGATCTCCCGGTCCAACAGGGCTCGGTCTCGCTGCAGGGCCAGGTGCTCCTGCTCCATGGAGCGCCTTTCTACATCCTGGTCTTGGTGGATGCTGTGGAAGTCTGTGCTGCCCTCCATCCCGTCATCCTCCTCCTCCTCTTCAGCCCCGTCCCCATTCAGCTTAACCTCAATTTCCGCATCTCCATTCTGAAATTTAACAGGAGAAGTCGTCCTTGTGCTTGTCCTGATTTTCTTGACCTTAGAGACAGGGGAGAAATGGCCTTTATCCTCAGGGGATATTCCCAAAATGGGGGCACTGCCTCCCAGCCTGCCCTCCATGGCATCATTCATCAGGTTGAAGTGAGGCCATTTGTCCTTATGGTCTTGGTCCTTGAGTACTTTGTATTTTTTACGCAGGTTTTCCCATTTTTTAGAGGCTTGTCGGTGGGTAATCTTATCTTGCAAGCCCATATGTCTGATGATGGCCCTTAGAATGACAACAATCGATTTACTCATCAAGTTGAAGGACCAGGAAGTAAACTCCGTACATACCTCCATGCACACAAAGCTGTGTTTTTCTTTCCAGAGAAGAGAAAATTATTTGAAACCCTCAGCTTCACAAATTCTTCGGTTTCCTTTGCGTTAACTAGAGGAGTAAGCAAACGAAATGTACAAAATGACAAGTCACATCCAGAAACCGGTTGTTAGATTTACAAGGCGTCTTGAACGGAGCACAAACACGGAAGTCCGACAGGTGGCCGAAGTTAGACACAGAAACATTAATCATTAATAATTTTAAATAAATAAAATCACCAGCTTCGTTGTAAAGTATTTTATAATATTAACTCAAAATGCCAAATTCGTAAAGACTTAAGTCCTACACCCATGTCCTGAACATTGATTACGTACTTGTTAGGTCGCCATTTTAACTGTTGAAAAAAGCGTGTCGACATTTTATTTTATTAAAAAAAAAGAACGACTTACATTTGTGAACAAACTCCGCACGGTTTGCTCTGTCGTGTGTTGTATTCGTATAAGCATGGTCCTGGAACTCCATTTAGACGAGGGGTTCATAGATACCATGAAGTGCACTTCGTAGTCGAAGGACGCCCTTCTGATTAAGGGACCCTACGTTCTTCTTCTATTGTTTTTGAAGCGGCCATTTGCTAAACAGTGCCACCTATCACCGTGGAGCGGTTAAACAAGATATAAACGTGTCGATGTTGCAATCGTCACAGTGTTATCATTAAGATTCGAATCTGTCTAAAGTAATATTACAGTTTGGGGATATTATTACCCAAAACTACTAGTATCGCAACTTCTAATAGCCAATATTGTCATTTAAACGTTTCGCAGTACCTCATATGACCTGCTCGTGGCAGCAGCGTTTATCAATGTAGACCAGTAATCCACGACGAAGAAGATAATGACGTCACAGGTGTGTGTAAAATGGCGGTTGATTTGACTCCTCGGTTTCGAAGACTCAATAGCCAAACGCGAAGTTTTCGCCAAAACTTGCAATTTAATGGTAAGTTCGTATTTTCTAAAATAAACACTAGCATAGCTTATGTAATTAGAGAAAACGGCAACCCTATAATGCGTTTAAGAGCGACGAAGACAAGTGTCAAGCTATAATATTAGCACACAAAATAAACAGTATGTACATGTACGGACAATTAGGTCATTAGCACGATGACTATGTGAAAAAAGTTCTACTTTGACTACATCAGCAACAGAAGGAAACCAAAACTGACTTCTGTGTCTTCTAGTAGGTTTCTCGGGCCCCTTTGGGGCCACCCAGCTGTGGCACAACATCATCCACACCCTGCACAGTCAGGTGGAGGTGCGGCGCCAACGGAGGCACCTGCGCGTCTACACCGAGAGCTTCACCGGTTCGGACGCCGTGGACGCCGTCCTCAGCTACCTGATGCAGAACGTTGCCTTTTGCACGAGTGACGTCTCCCGTCTCAAAGCCGCTCGCCTTTGCCAGGCACTAATGGAGGCTAAGGTGTTTGAGCCGGTGGGCGCTAAACTCTTTCGCCGTGACAAGGATGTGGCGTTCGAGGACAGCGGGGGAAGCCTTTACCGTTTCCTGGAGTCTAAATCTGATGTGATGGATGGCGGCGGCAGCGATGCAGAAAACCAAACAATAGAGCCGAAGATGAAGAACAGCAAGCGCGCCAGGTCGGCTTGCGTGTTTGTGTTTTGTTATTCATCAGTCAGCGTTCTAACTCGGTGTTTTGTTTTGCAGGTTGAATGACATGCACATGATCGCCAATCCTCTCGCCGTGGGATCTTCTGACAAGAAGGTGGAGACGCTGCTCAGGTCCATCAATTTGCCGCCTTCAACCACGACTTCCACCGCCTTTCTACCCAAAACCGGTGCGCTGTTGATTCCGATTGAGCTTATCGAGTGAATATCTGACATGTTTTTTTCCTCACAGTGGTGGAGGAGGTGTGGAAGCAGCAGACGTTGCTGCAGTTGCTGCAGATAGTGGAGCTGCCCGTGCTGGACTGCATCCTCGCTTCACCATCCAGGAGTGGGAGGTCTCCACTGGGCAATCAGGACCTGGTTATTCCCAATAAGTACCCGGAAAGAGAGCTGCCAGACACCCTCGATCTGCCCTCGTAAGTCCTCAAATGCTTCTTCTGTGATGAAACAAATTCACTGATATCATGGTGTGTCGTCAGTTGGGATGGGTGGCTCTCAGCAGCCGTAGACTGCCTGGAGCTGTTCCCAGACCAGCTGATCATGGTTGCAGGGGAGCAGCTTCAGCGTCAAGACGGCGTGGAGACATCGGAGCACGCGGCGAGCCAAAAGAGAGTCCTCTTTGACGTTATCGCCAAGTACTACAGCGGAAGGGAAAAGGCTCCCATTCTGTCAGGACGCTACCTGGATGTCCATGTTGGAATTCTCAAGCTATTGGGTAAACACCAACACTGATAATACTCGCTGTTTTTGGATGTTGACCTACATGGTAACCACTTGTACACCGTGCAGCCCCTGAAAAATACTACATAAATTAGAATTATGTGTTTTAGGGGTGTAAGAAAATATAGTTTCAGCGATATCGCAATACTTCGTTCCACGATACTGTATCGATATTAAAGTATGATATGGATATTTTTAGGCATTTATCATAGACTGTATATCAGGGGTCTCAAACAGCATATGGATGCTGTATGGCATCATGTACCATACAGAAAAAAATTATTACGTTTGATTAATGTTCATGTTAAAGGTTAAATAACTGTTAATAGTTATGCTCCCTATCTGTGTGGAAGTGGTAAGTTTTTGGCTATTTAAGTTTAAAGGAAATAACTCGAAGGCTACCGTTTAGGTCGCTAGCGCTCTAGTTTGCGAGTTAACATGTGTCTCAAGACCCTGCAGTTGCGCAATATGTTGTAAATAAAACGAGTATAAATTTTTACACAAAGTAGGGTGTGCGGAAATTGACAAAACCCATGCCGTTTGTAAAATGTGTCGTGTTTCCCGAATAAAGTATTCGGGAAACGCGACAAATCTGCGAGTCCACTTAGCGAGACACCATGAGCATCCTAAAAGGACTTTTTACTGATGTTAGTTACTTTGTTACCACAAAAATACTCTTCTGATGGTGGATAAGTCAGGGACTGTATACTGTATGAATGTGAATATTTGAGCAGGATCTTGAGACATAATTTAATTTGTTTTTTATGGGTTTTTTAATAACAGGATGTTAAAGCTTTATTTATCCAAATGCTACACTTTAAGTTTGTGATACAGCATAACATACTGTTCTAATGGAATAAAAATGTGTTTAGTTAGTGCATATTGCTGGTGTAATTCAGTTTTTCCAGGAAATAATATTTAACTACAAGAAAAACAAAAAAAATATCACCTTGTTAACAGTATCATATCGCCAGATTCTTGCCAATACGCACCCCTAATGTGTTCATTCATTTTCCTTAGCAGCCTCAAAATGTGTTTATGTCTCCTTGCAGAAGAATCCAAGGTGCAGGACGCCATCAGAGCGTCTCAGCTATGTCTGCGTCTCCTACAGACGAACCAGCGAGACGAGCTCAGGCGTCTTCTAGCCTATATGGCGGCGGCGGCGCGCCCGCATGCCTGCCGCCTACAAAAACAGGTAGCCGCCTACATTACAGCGTCACCTCCCACACACGGCCAAGGCTAGTAGAATGATTGTGGTTTCTTTTCAGAGCGATAACCGTACTGTGGTCGGCCGCACTTTCCAGAAAGCCATCATCGTCCATAATGCTGAATTTACTAAATCCCAGAGCGAGACCTTGGTGCTGTTTCTCATGGACAACCATAAAGACCTCTTTAAGGTTTTTTTTTTCTTTCTTTCATTGTATATTTTATGCAATTCACATATTTTTTCATGGTTTTGATTACAGACCCCTACATCCCTCATTCAAGCTGTCCACAGGACGTTGAGAAGCATGCGGGAGGGCAAAGATGCCCACTCCATCGCCAGTAAGACTCATTTAAATCATTCAAATTTCTGCTTCATTATACAAATATAACTCAGGTGCTTATTTTTTTTTTACGTCATCGCAGCGTTCACCTTCTGCAAACAGGCGACGCTGCAGCAGTACCGGGAACAGTGCGAAGCCGCCACGCTGAATGGTCTCAAGCGTCTCCTGCGGGACATCTCCATGAGCAGCATGCCTGCTAAGAAAAAGAGGAGGCTCCTCAAGGAGTTTGAGAGGCATCACCCCGTGATCTTCCTCCAGCATCTCTCCAGCACCTTCTAATCACAGCACTATTGACCTTGGTACTCCGCCAGTGGCAACTTTAAGGCTCTTAAAATAACACTTTTGGTCATTACATTGAGATTTCTTATTAGAAGCTACAATGAGATGCTTCAATTCGGCCTTAAAATGACAATAATAATACAAAAGCAACATGTATCGGGGTCAGGTGCAGCGTGACTTGGTCGATGGTTTGAAAACGGTGAACTACTGCTGTGCACATGGCAACACTACTTTGGGTTTAATTTAGCATTTTCTAGAGGACTAATTTAATCTATGGTTGGTTGTAATTATGTTTTATGAATATTTGTTCTTCCCACACACTGAAAACAAGTTTGTATGCACTTTGATTTTTTTTTCAAAACTTGAAATAATGTACACGTTTTGTCAAGTGTCCAGCCAAGATAGATAGATAGATAGATACCATATAATAATAATAATGTGGAGAATAAATAGATGACATCAAATATGAACAACAATGTACAGCGTAAACAGTTAATTGCACAAATAATTTAAATAATTTTGAATATAGTATATATAACACCCTGAATATGATCATGATGATGATCATTCTGATTTATTTAATAAAGATAAAAATCATTATATTGCATTAATATGTTGATTTTCTTTATACTATAGCATTTGCCAGCAAAGCAGTAGCATGAATCAAATCAATTGAGTGGAAGCGATTACAATAGTTATCCAGCAGGGGGTGCTATATCTCAGTCGGTTTACACAGTCACGGGCTGTTTTGGTGGCGCCATTGGAGACACTATGAAAAATGTATTCGTCATCATTTGAGGGCTTAATTTGTATTTGTTCCAGCTTCTCCAGCTATTCCAGTTTTTGTTTTTATTACAAGTTCCAAATGTTTTTGTATGACTCCCCCTTCCTGTGTTTACATATTGTAGCTCTACTTAAAACGTCATTAGGGTCTAAATTTACAATATGTATATTTAGCAATTTTTCAACCGGTCTTAATATTTTTGATCAGGCATCTTAATCCATGAATGTGAATGCTTGTTTGTCTATATGTGTTTTGTGATTGGCCAGCGATAGGCTCCAGCATACCCCCACAACCCTGGGGAGTATAAGTGGCATAGAGAATGGATGAATGGATGGATGGGATATTGATGAACTAATTACATTTTGGGGGTGATTCAAAATTCAAAATCTTCCCAAAATTCCCTTTTTTTTCTAAAACCAACTCCGTGTTACTACTGCCACAATTCTCAACGGATTCAAGCCACTCCAACATCAAAGCAGATTAACATTTTTCCATACATTCATAATTTTCCATACTACTAATTGCCTATTACTTCCACATTTCTCAATGGATTCACCTCATTCCGATATTGACTCATTGAACAAAGCCGGTACATTCATGATGAGCCACTGAACAAACATTTCCACATTTTTGGACGATTTTGGCTCGCCAATGAACCAAACATGCATGTTTTTGGAATGTGGGAGGACAACGGAGTCCTCCTTAAAGTCTAACCGTAAATTATGAATTCTTCTTTTCCCGTTTTTCCAACGTGTGTAGCCCCGCCTCCGCAGCATCGACACATGAGGCACCCCACATTTTGATCAGGTGCGGCTTTAACGGGTAATAAAGGACGACTCGTTCCTTTCGTCGTCACGTCAAAGAGCTGAATTGTTCGCGAACGACCCATCACCACAGTGCCTAGTTCCCCTATAACTGCAGGGTCTCGGAGGAGAGGCCCCCAGAAAGGAAGGGGCTCCACGCCGAGAAGAAAGGCTTCTACGCGGTAGCGTTGCCGCATCGAGCGCCCTCCTACTCCCTCCGAGCCATCAGTCACACTTCAACCCGTGTCCGACATGAGACGGCGGCTTTCTGCGAGCGGCGGCTCCGCGGAGACGACCTCCAGGCGGCGGCAGCTCTGAAAGGCCACCGACACACCGAGACGCCAGAGAGAGAGAGAGGAAGGAAGGCGGCGTGGAGGGGAAGATGTTGATGCGGTGCTACCGGGTGAAGCTGTCGGCGTGGGCCGCCGTGTTCGTGCTGGTGCTGTGCTGGTTCTATGTGTTCCCGGTGTACAGGCTACCCCGTGAAAAGGACATCGTGGAAGAGGTGCTGAGGCAGGGGAACGCCTGGAAGAGGAACCAGACGGGCATAGACTTGTACAGGTACCCCCCCTATTGTCTTGTACCCATCGGCCTATGCATCAGCAGTACTTTCACTTTTCATTTGTTTCAATAAATCCCATCAATTTAAAGAGGATAAGCTGAAGCTTTAGAGATAAGATTAAGATAACAGCAAGAGACCATCACAACCGGCTCAACGTGTCTCAAGAAAAGGGACAAATATGACCGTAAAACATCATTTCCTCTACTACTTGTCATTATACTTAAGGTGATTAATTACAGTTGTGTAGAAAATAGGCGATTAATCAACAATTCCTCTGATAATCGTGTTTGGTAGGGTATGATTTGGTTCCAAATCCTTTGTGACATGATTTATGACATATGGGCTTGCCGCCCATCAATTGTTTTGATGAAGTCATGCAAAGTCGTTTATTATTTCCTTCATGATGCGCGTTGCTAAGTACTCCGTCATCATGATGTTTCTTTCACTTCTCATTGTGTTTCTGGTAGCTGGGAACTTTTGAACCAGTGCGGCTCCATTGTTGCGTTTGTTTTCGACACCCCTGGTCTGGGTTCATTCATTCATTCATTTTCTACCGCTTTTCCTCACGAGGGTCGCAGGGGGTGCTGGAGCCTATCCCAGCTGTCTTCGGGCGAGAGGCGGGGTACACCCTGGACTGGTGGCCAGCCAATCACAGGGCACATATAGACAAACAACCATTCACACTATTTTATTTTATCTTTTTTATTTGTTTTTATTTTATTTTTTTATTTTTATTTTTTTATTTTATTTTATCTTATATATATATATAAGCGCATATAGACAAACAACCATTCACACTATTTTATTTTATCTTTTTTATTTGTTTTTATTTTTTTATTTTTATTTTTTTATTTTATTTTATCTTATATATATATATAAGCGCATATAGACAAACAACCATTCACACTCACATTCATACCTATGGACAATTTGGAGTCGCGAGCTCTGAGGTCTGCGCGCTAACCACTCGACCGCCGTGCAGCCCTGGTCTGGGTTCTAACCAATTAATTGAAACATAGTTCAGATTAATGAATAATAATAAATGAAGTTACTTGCGGCCCTACGTTATGCGGATATATTGTTTTTTAATTATTTTTGTTCATATAATAGACACAGTGAATAATTGTTTTTCATTTTTTATTAGAATCGGCGTACCCCAATTTGGGAACTTCAAAAAAAATAAGATGCATGTCATAATTCCTGATTTTTAATACAATTTCCCACTGCACTCTTACCAAAGGAAGCTGATGCGGGACTGCTGCGACCCCCAGAAACAGTTTGCGCTAACAAAGGAGAACACGCCGTTGGGCAAGGTGCTGTGGTACGACGGCGAGTTCTACTACTCGCACACGGTCAACAACGACACACACTCGCTGTTTGTGCAGGTGAGTTGCTGTGCCATGGAACATAGAGCGTGTATGACGGAGGTCGTTTTGCACCCACTCAGCACAATACGAGCCTGCTGGTGGGCGTCAAAGGGATGTGAGACGCGCAGAAAAGAAGTCCGGCATAGCTTCTTTTGTCTTTCATTTACAACCCAAATGTGGTATGGTTCTTTTTTTTTTTTTTGAGTGGGGTTTGTTGGAAATCCTACACAATAGAACCAAAAATGGATGTCCCTGCATAATGCACACCACAGTGGAAAAAAAAAATCCCAGTGGGTGTTTTTCTTTCTAGGCAGATAAAGCTCCACATTTTCATGCTTCCACAAAAGCATGTGAATATGTGGCCAGATTTTTTTTTTTTTGGCAGTACTAAACCAGAGGCCCTTGGTGCGGTGAGCTAATATCCTGCTTGTGGGGGAGAAATGCAATGAATATGTGACCCTAATTTGCCGGCGCGAGCTGTGCATGCTCATTCATGAAAGGATATGGGGGAAGGTGAGGTGAAAAGAAATGGAGATAACGGCAGGAGCGGTGTTGAGATTTCGCCTGGTGTTTTGTAGGTAATTGTACTAATGATGATGAGCGCTATTTATGACTAAAGCTCCACAAACATGGCAGTATTTCACATGAAAAACACTAAAGTGGGACTACAAACACTGTACTCCATTTCCATAGCAAGTCATAAATAACACATTTCCTAACATGATAAATTATGTTGAAGACAAAATCCGACTGAAATGTGAAGTGTTTAGCATGCTGCTAGGTGCTAGCATGCTAACCAAAACAACACTCAAAGCCAGGCTAATAATAATAATGTGTACTATTTATCTTCAAACTTCACTTATTTTGTCACTATTATTACATGAAAAAGTGTGCTACTAAAAGACTACATTTTGCTAGCTATTGTAAACTAAAAAAAATCTGAAATACAAAAAAAGGGGAGTGTTTAGCATGCTGCTAGGTGTTAGCATGCTAGCCTAAACAATACTCAAAGTCAAGCTAATAATAATAATAATAATGTGTACTATTTATCTTCAAACTTCACTAATCTTGTCATTATTTTTTACATGAAAAAGTCTGCTGTTAAAAGACTACATTTTGCTAGCTAATGTAAACTGAAAAAAAGACATAGAAAAAAAGGGGGAGTGTTTAGCATCCTGCTAGGTGTTAGCATGCTAGCCTAAACAATACTCAAAGCTAAGCTAATAATAATAATGAGCACTATTTATCTTCAAACTTCACTAATTTTGTCACTTTTTTACATGAAAAGGTCTGCTACTAAAAGACTACATTTTGCTAGCTATTGTAAATTGAAAAAAAATCTGACATAGAAAAAAAGGGGGAGTGTTTAGCATGCTGCTGGGTGTTAACATGCTAACTGTGAAAAAAAAATTCTGACATAAAAAAGGGGAGTGTTTAGCATCCTGCTAGGTGTTAGCATGCTAACCGTGAAAAAAAAATTCTGACATTAAAAAAAGGGTGAGTGTTTAGCATCCTGCTAGGTGTTAGCCTAAACAATACTCAAAGCCAAGCTCAGCAGATGGGGGCAAATGTATATTTTAAAAAGCAGGCTCCAAAATGCTACTAAAACACTACATTTTGCTAGCTATTGTAAACTGATTTCTTAACAAATGTAAAAGAAAAAAATCTGACATAAGAAAAAAAAGTGTTTAGAATGCTGCTAGGTGTTAGCATTCTAACCGAAACAATACTCAAAGCCAAGCTCAGCAGATTAAGGGTAGTTTCTACATATTCTGTTTGGTGTACTAATTTACCCAAGGACAATATATTTTAGTAGTTTGATTTTAGTTCGATTTCTTTTTCTTCTCTAATGTGCTGCCCTCTGTTGCATGGAAGATTGAACTACAAGGGTCATTGATTCATATTCTTTCAAAATCAGTCAATGAATGCGAGTTCCACCAACGCCGTGTTCTTTGCAAGTATTTATCACCTGAGGTCTATGTGGGTGAACTGGACAAACCACTTTGCGGTAGGCAGTGAATGCATCATTTGCATGTTTGCCAAAATCCAGACACACCTTGCATGTTGTGGTTTCCTCCCTTAACGTGTGTTCTATTTTTAGCGGCGGCTTCATTAGGAATGCGTGCACACACAGTAGATTTTTTTTTTTTTTTTTCAAGGGATGTGATTCGTTGGTAGAGCACCCATAGGCTGATGGTCAAGAGTCAGTCGACATCTAGTTCTGATGAAGGACTACCATGTCGGCATAAGATAAAATGATCTTGGGATATCTTGGTATCTGAGGAGACAACTATAAAAGGTGGATAAGCCCGTTGCTATGGAGGACGACATTAGAATACACTTTTAGCTTTAGCTTTTAGCTAACTTTTTTTTTAAGGTGAAATCTAGTTACAAGAGTGGTCAACCAATCAGAGGAGAGGACAGAAACATGCTGACATCACTGTGGGCCGGCTTACTGCCCCTCAGATTGGCTAAAAACAAAAAGCCAACCCCTTTGTTTATAGTGCGTATGTGACGTGGGCCAGCACTCCTGATTCTGAAGGCCTTGAATAAATTCCATTGATATGGTAACACATACAAACTGATTGCTTCACCAAAAAAAAAAAATGAACACAAAAACACAATACTGGAATAACAGCAGCCAATAGACATGCTACTAGGCAGAGGAGCCTGAACTGAATGAAAGCGATAAAAAAATACATCCGACCCCCGTCCCCCTTCCCAAAGTGCCCCTAAGGACATAAGTGTGTGTTTGTACATCTCGTCCGAAATCTAGTGCTGCCATAGCACGGCAAGTCAATCAAATGTACAGAAGAGGACGAAAAGCAGGCAACAACAATAAAGATGGTGGCCTAAGTGAAAACATTTCATAACAGGAACCATCTTCTTCCTGATCAAATCACTTGAGGCTGCAGCAGAGTCTTAAAGCAAAGCTGTGCAATATTTTGAAAGCAGCCAGATGTTGAGAGTCACGTTTCAACTAGAATTGATGTGCCGTTTGATATGATTTCGTTCCAGGCCAACCCTCTGCAGTTACCCCTGAAGAAATGTGCGGTGGTGGGAAACGGAGGCATCCTGCGACACAGCCAATGCGGGCACGAGATCGACCAGTTCGACTTCGTCATGAGGTTGTTTGCCTGGCGTCAGGCCCTCCCCGAGCTTGTCAACAAGGAGCTGCCATTGACAAATAGCTGAAGGGCGCTTTAAAGGAAATGATTTGAATGGCCTCGCTTTGCATGGCCGCCGTATAACTTAGCTCAAGTTTGAATCTCTTCTCTAACCCAAGCAATGAATGACAGACGCCATGAAACACGTTGACTTGCATGCATTTTCATTGCTGGGATTTAGTTGTTTTTATTCCCCCCCACAACATTCAGGTGTAACCTTCCGCCTGTTTGCAAGGAATTCGTGGAGGATGTGGGAAGCAAAACCCACCTGGTGACGGCCAACCCCAGCATCATTGACAAAAGGTGACGCAAAAATGGCATGATGTTTCATCATAAGTCATAATTATGAGATGAAAAAGTCATAATTACTATAAGATAGGAAGGCCGTAATTATTCATTCATTTTCTGCCGCTTAGCCTCAGGGGGTGCTGGAGCCAATCCCAGCTGTCTTCAAGCGAGAGGCGGGGTACACCCTGGACTGGTGGCCAGCCAATCACAGGGCACATATAGACAAACAACCATTCACACTCAACATTCATACCAATTTGGAGTCGCCTAGCATGTTTTTGGAATGTGGGAGGAAACCGGAGTACTCAGAGAACATGCAAACTCCACACAGAGATGGCCGAGGGTGGAATTGAACTCATGTCTCCGAGCTGTGAGGTCTGTGTGCTAAACACTCGACCGCCGTGCAGCCCTGTAATAATTATTATATGTTCTACCGCTTATCCTCACGAGGGTCGCAGAGGGTGCTGGAGCCTATCCCAGCTGTCTTCAGGCGAGAGGCGGGGTACACCCTGGACTGGTGGCCAGCCAATCACAGGGCACATATAGACAAACAACCATTCACACTCAACATTCATACCAATTTGGAGTAAGCTAGCATGTTTTTGGAATGTGGGAGGAAACCGGAGTACCTGGAGAAAACCCACGGGGAGAACATGCAAACTCCACACAGAGATGGCCGAGGGTGGGATTGAACTCAGGTCTACAAGCTGTGAGGTCTCTGTGCTAACCACTCCGTCACCGTGCAGCTCTGTAATCATTCATTTTCTACCGCTTTTCCTCAAGAGGGTTGCGGGGGTGCTGGAGCCTATCCCAGCTGTCTTCGGGCAAGAGTCGGGGTACACCCTGGACTGGTGGCCAGCCAATCACAGGGCACATATATGTAGACAAACAACCATTCACACTCACATTCATACCTATGGACAATTTGGAGTCGCCAATTAGCCTAGCATGTTTTTGGAATGTGGGAGGAAACCGGAGAGAACACGCAAACTCCACACAGAGATGACCGAGGGTGGGGATTGAACTCCGGTCTCTTAGCTGTGAGGCCTGCGTGCTAACCATTCGTCACCGTGCAGCCCTGTAATTATTAAATGAAAAATAAAATTAAAATGACGATTCTTAGTTGCGTTATCTTTCTAAGTTGTATTTATGTTGCTATCAAACAATCAAATCACTAATCAATGATGTGATTAGGTGTCCCTAATGAAGTGTCCTGTTATCTATGTTAGATTCCAGGGTCTCCTATGGTCCAGAAAGTTCTTTGTGGACAGCATGAAGGCCTACGGCTCCAGCTACATATACATGCCGGCCTTCTCCATGAGGCCCGGCACCGACCCGTCACTGCGGGCCTCCTACGCCCTTTCTGACTCCTCGTCCAACCTCACCATGCTCTTCGCCAACCCGGCCTTCCTGCGCAGCGTGGGCCAATTCTGGAAGGCCCGCAACGTGCACGCCAGGCGCCTCTCCACGGGGCTCTTCATGGTGAGCCTGGCGCTGGGCCTGTGCGAGGAGGTGACGGTGTACGGCTTCTGGCCCTTCTCGGTGGACCTGGCCGAGCGGCCCATCAGCCACCATTACTACGACAACGTGCAGCAGAACCACTGGTTCCACGCCATGTCGGAGGAGTTTGTGCAGCTGTGGGAGCTGCACAAGAGCGGAACGCTGCGCATGAGGCTGGGACGCTGCCCCCAACAGGAGCCGTGGAGCTAGTGGAGCTAACGGAGCTAGCTAGTTATCCTCACTGATACAAACTCCTTAATCCCACGCTAAAATATTCATCCTGGCTCCATCTGAGCCTCCCGGGACTAATTCAAGCGGGGGTTGCTGCTCCGTCTTTTTGACATATGGCGCAACTGGACCACACCCCCCAACATCGCCATATCCTCCCTAAACGACGAGCAGGATGCATGTCAGGATTTCCCTGCCTGTGTTTTTTTCTCCCCCGTCCGGATGCCAAATAAGGCTTTAAGGTGAGCACAAGCGCCACGGGGTGGCCAATCAAGTCAAGCCAAGTTGAACCCCCACCCGCCCCATCCCCCCATCCCCCAGGGACAAGAAGGGGGAAAAGATGTCAGTGTTGAAATGTCATCCTTGGACCTCATTTTGCTTATTGCTAACATTATTCTCATTATTATTATTTGCTATTTTCCTTTCCCCTCCTGCATTTTTCATCAACATTTTGTGTTTTGCTGCGTCGGCCAAAAAACGACCACGCCCAAGAGCGGCTGAATGCTAGCTTTTGGTGTGCAAGGGTGATAAAACAGAATGTGCCATACTGTCAGCTGAGATATCAGCTCGGGTTAATTTTTGCCCAACATGTGAAGGTTCACGACAGTGTTCCATCAACCGGGTGTTTGTTTTTTGTTTTTTTTTTTTTATGAGAATTTTTTTTTGTTGACGTTGGCTTGCACTAAAATACATTAATTTATTTTCACCCTCGCTCATTAACCCACAAGGCACTTGGTCTGCCAGAGAAGTAGACTTAGCAAGAGGGATCCATTAGCCATCAGGCGGCAATAAAATGTTCATTGTAGTTCCAATTGTATTTATTTGGCTTCTGATGTTTTTCTTTTTTTTTTTTTTTTTTTTACTATTGTGAAGGCAGCGGTGATGCAATGCAACGAAAATTTGTTGGATTTAGATTAAAGGTTCAATTTGTAGATGATTGAAGCGGGCCAGTGCTTACTTTTTGTTGCAAAATGTGCATTCAAGACTCATATTTTAGGATATAAAGTCTCTGATCTCACTTTGGAATATTTTAAACGACTCAGAATGTTCATATCAGCCAATCAGAAGCCTGAAGAAAGTCCTACTCGGGGAAAAGGCGCAAAAACAACACTGGCATATTATAGTGCTTGTCCTGAAGTGACCAATTCAATGATAACAAAATGATATCCAATATATTACAAATTGCCTTTCAAAGCACATAACCGGCTGGACTGGGCTCTGCCGGCTCCGTAGTCAGTCTCCGTGCAGAGTGAAAGGTAATGTAATCTAACGTCATGTCTCAGAAGATTACTGATGCCAAGTAAGCACAATACTACATAACTAGCTTGCAATATGCTTAGAGTAATAATAATAGACCATCATCTATCAGCAAACATCCATCATGTATTCATTTTTGGACAAACTTGATTATTTTGATATTATTTTAAATTCTTTTCATCTAAAAAATATGAGGCCCTGACAAAGTTTTGATATTATTAGCCCATTGCAGAACTTCATCCGTTTTCCTGTTGGTGCCCGAGGCTACAAAATGTGTCAATGTGCAAAAGCGTTGAGTCACTTTGAGTCCTCTGACTGTCTTTGAGACATGCAAATGTACCAGTTGTCCCAAAAGTCATCTCGGATTACATCCGGAAGCAACCGTCCCTTGGGCCAATTAACTGCAATGCACCCACCTCCACCTACCCGGTGCTGGAGGCCCCACGGGAGAAACTATATGCAGGAATTCAATTCATGAGAGAAGAGAGTTATGGAAGCATTCCTCTTGGAATGTGATGAAAAATAACAGCGGAGCTATGCAAGCTGCTACTCCAAGCCTTATTTTTTCCAATTTCTTTCCTGTCGCCCTCCTATGGAAGCAAATTATGAGATAAAAAGTCATAAATATGAGATATGATGCCATAATCATTAGAGATAAGTCAACATTTTTGATTTAAAAAGTCAAAATTTTGGGATGAAAAGTCATACTTAAAAGGAAATTATGAGAAAAAAAGTAAATTTTGAGGTAAAAATGCATAGTTATGACATCACAAATGTAAATTCATTCATTTTCTATTGCTTATGCTCACAAGGTTCGTGGGGGTGCTGGAGCCTATCCCAGCTGTCTTCGGGCTAGAGGCGGGGTACACCCTGGACTGGTCACAAATGTAAATGAGATTCATTCATTCATTTTCTACCGCTTTTTCCTCACAAGGGTCGCGGGGGTGCTGGAGCCTATCCCAGCTGTCTTCGTACACCTGGACTAGTCATAAATGTAAATTATAAGATAAAAAGTCAATTTTTAGGTAAAAATACATAGTTATGAGATAACCAATGTAAATTCATTTTCTACCACTTATCCTCAGAAGGATTGCGTGGGTGCTGGAACCTATCCCAACTATCTTTGTACACCCTGGACTGGTCCTAAATGTAAATTATGAGATAAAAAGGTCAATTTTGAGGTAAAAATACATAGTTATGAGATAACCAATGTAAATTCATTTTCTACCGCTTATCTTCACGAGTGTCGCGGGTGTGCTGGAGCCTATCCCAGCTGTCTTTGTACACCCTGGACTGGTCCTAAATGTAAATTATGAGATAAAAAGGTCAATTTTGAGATTAAAAAAATCAATTAGGAGATAAAAAGATAGTTTTTAAGATAACAAATCCTAACAATGAGATGAAAAATATAAATTATGAGATAAACTACGCCTGTGCCGAATGTGTGATGAAAATGAAGGCTCCATTGAAGGCGGCATTTCAACTTTTTTCTCATCATTATGACTTTTTATCCAGAAATTGGGACTTTTGATCTTTATATAGTTAGGACTTTTAATCACATATATTTAAGAGTTTCCTATGTCATGTTTTTTTAGGGGACTTTTATGTCATAAGTACTTCAAGGCTAACAAAGACAATGATAAATAAGAGCAGTGCTTCACAAATAGCGTTCCATTTTCCTGGTTTAATTTTTAAGTACAGTACAATTAAATGAATAAATAATACTACAGTTTCTCCAGTATTTCAAATCCGTTGCATGACGGAAAATAATTGAGAACTGCATGGGAGCAAAGCAAAGCAAGGGTGGAATGAATTTTACAGTAACTATGTCACAGGAGAAAGACCCCCTGGGGTTATGCGGAGATCACATGCTAATATGCTGCTCCAAATGACACAAAATAAGCTTTTCTTCTTGGACAGAGAAGCCCCCCCTCCCCTGTCCCCCGGGCCCCTTTCTCATCAAATTCATCATTTTCCACGGGAAGCCTCTTGGAAGCCGTCCAGAGAAAGCAGCTTAACACGGACATGACCCACGCATGTAGACTGGCATACATTTAGGACTTCATTTCCTGTTTCCTGTAAAGCACACGCATGCAACGCCAAACTGCAAACCAAAAAAAATCTCGATCTCGTTTTTGCATTTTTACCGCCAGGGACATGAAGGAGTCAAATGGGGGCAACTGAGGAGAGAATGGCAACAGTTTCATCAGAACAATAAAGTCTTTAGAGGAGAAAATTACACCCCCCATTTTCTCTTCTGTGTCCCTCCCCCAGCTCCCTGGCTTGGAAGTAGTCATGGGATTTGTCATACAGTCCAATCCGGCACTAAAGGTGAACACAATCCTTGTTGTTTTTAGCTCAAGGGAACGGCCTCCAGCACAGAATCAGACGTGGAACGTAGCAAGGGACTTTTCATGATATTTTACAAACATATTAATTATGCGCTGACAAATAACCCCCCGTCCCTCACAGGGAAGATTCACTACTATTTTCTGTCGACTTGCTAATCATGCTTTGTGTGCAACAACTGGAAATACCGGCAAGCATTTTCGCAAGAGGTGTCTGTAATTTATTTCCTGCACTTTGCCTACCACGCCATCTACTCCCCGTCCTCCTCGTCCACCTCCACCACCTCCTTCTCTTTCTGCTCAATTTTTCTTGCAATCGTGTCCAAGAAAGGAACTGGGTGCATTCATGTGTGGGTGCTGAGGTTTGCAGCCTTGCTTGCACCAAGCTGCAGATCAGCTTGGGGATATTTATAGAACTCTTTAGACACCTCCTGCTCCTGTCAGGGTCACTGTCGGGATTTCCAACACACACACACACACACACACACAGGAAGCAGACCTGTTAGTGGACTGCATTGCAGTGCCAATTTATAACCAGTAGAGGGGAGTGTGTTGTGTTGACACCGTGGGCGGTCAAAGGTCACATGCAGGACGCAGACCTCATTATATGTGTGAGCAGACACACGAACGCATCATTCAGCTGCTGCTGATGTTTTGCTAGCTTGAGTGGTGCAATGGGTGCAGACTTTTCAGGACGGTGCCCTTGGGCCCAGTGCCATTTCTCTGCCTCAGTGCCTCCCTCCCTTCGCTCCTCTCCTGAACTTAAACTGCCGCACTACAGAGAAAAGTTGAACTGCGCCCAGCTTCCGGAGCAAGCAGCACGCATGCATGTCGACTAACTGCCTTTGGTTAATGTAGGTGTTTAATTCCGGCTTCCACATAGGGGAAAAAAAACAAAACTTTGTTCCATTAGCGAGGCATTGTGGCGTTGTATTGATTACTTCCGCGTTAAACAGGATGCCTAACCGCTCTCAATGTGTTGGTTTTTTTTTTTACACCAATACTGACTTTCAATGATAGGGAAGCAGAATGTTTGAAATGGCACCAATGCTGCAATATTGACTCACAATAACAACTGCTTAGGCTTTCACAATGCACTTTACATAGAACAGATAACAGTCCTGGCTGTTGATATATTTTCTTTTTTTTTTACTTTTGTTCCACACTGCTGCTGCAAGAGCACTTTAAAGGGCAGCAAATCACACAAACACTCATCCTGAGAGGGGACCATATGGAGGGGGGGAGGAGAAGGGGGGAATAAAAGGGAGTCTTTTGCAGAGCTTTTGTACTTGCCAACACAATGAAGGCTCTGTGTGTGGGCTAATTACGCCCTCTGGTGGCACACATAAGTTCACGCAAGTGTGTCCTACTTCTTCCTGTGCAGACACTGCCTCCTTGTGGTGGGATTGAAAGTAATTATTTTTCCATTTGCGGTTTTAAGTCAAGGAAGATTACACCCCTAAAGTTGGGGAAAGTTAGGACAATTAATTGAACAAATTTAGTTGGTTGTGTTTTTTTTAATATAGTCAGATTTCAACAATCTCTTTACCCTATTGACGGATACCCCCCTATACCAACACGAAATGGTTTGGTCCACTACCTTCACCGTCGGCCATTATGTCTACTTGTCTGTATTTTTGTGACATCTCCATCAGCATTGTAGTGAATCAAAGTGACTTACCCCCGCCACTTCATCCGGTGAGCCGAGTTCAGGTCGAATTCCGGTGATGAGGAAAGCAGTTTCGCTTATTTGCTTGGATCACTTAAGTAAACAGTTTGGCATCTAAAAAAATATGCGTTGAAAAGAAATGCATTTGGATCACAAATATGTCTCCTCGAAAAAAATGGCTAGGTGTTACATTCTCTCCCGTCGTATCACTTTGCGTTTTCTCTGTCCATAATTGTTGTGTACTTGTCCCACGGTGCATGTTTGTCCGCGCGTGTAAAAACTGTGGTCTTATGTTCTTTTAGTTGATACAAAAAGTTATGTTTTATCTGTTTTTTGTTACTAAATGCTTTTGTTATACCCTCCAACACCGTGGTGTTTTTTATTAAGCTACATTAGCTTGCTGCTGCCGATGTGGCGCCATTTGCCACTTCCGGTCTATTTCTTACTTCCCGTTTAGCAGTGCTAACCAACAGCTGCTAACTTTAGCATTAGCTTCTGGCTGTGTTCTAGTCAGCTTGTTTCACATACTTTTCTTATTTTATTGTACAAATGAAACATTGAATTGCATTAAAATAAAACACATGAAACAGCCTTAAAGTCTGCTGGTGAAGTTTTACTTCGAGTTCTCACATATAAATATGCTAGCTAGCATATTTAGTCATAGCACATGACACATTGATTATTTCAATGGCTCATCAAGTTCATTACACTCACATAGTATCACAACAATATATATAGATCCTGAGCAGGATGAAGGGAATATGGTGATTGGACTTTTGAAGCACCAGTTGGAAGAACACGTAATAACAAAAGCATGTACAAATTGTGTCCTTATTTGTATTTGGGGTTAAGGTTAGCGTATTGAACATCTCTAATAGATTACAGCAAATAAAAAGGCTCCATTTAAACTGTCATTTCATCATAGAAAACGTGTACAAACAGTTCAGAGGGATGATTATCACAGGCTTTCATTTATCATGAAACCTATACATCATTTGGATAACGATACTCATACAGAAAAAGGCAGCTGTGTAATCACACAATGACAAAAATAAAGAATAAGCACTTAATGACTTGCAGCTGTGTAATCGCACAATGACAAAAATAAAGCATAAGCGCTTAATGACTTGTTGTGGCTCAGAAGAAATTCACAAAGAGTGGAAAAAAACCCTCATGTGCAATTAATGTTTTAAAAAATGCTGTTATTAAGCACTGAATCGCGTCTTAAAGATCCAAAAGACCTGATAGATGTAAACTTTTGTTACGCTGCTGTTGGTGGCTGAATGTTGAAGCCGGTGTTGAAGCTGCTAACTGCTAACCCTCTGAAGGATGTAGAGGATCCCGATGTTGTCGATGGTGACGAACGTGGAGAAGTCGGGCGACGCGTGGATCCTCTTTAATGCGCTCCCTGTCGGGTAGAAGGTCTGCAGGGCTTGGCCTTGCTCCACGTCCCACCACTGAATGACAACACGAAGACGAATAAAAACACTTGCAAGTGTGAGGTGTCCGTGTCAACGTACCTTGACGTATCCACCAGTGGACACCAGGAGAGTGTCGTCAGGAGAGAAGTGCAGGTCGGTCACCCAGCCCCCGTGCAGCGAGTCCATTCCATCCTTTCCGTCTCGTGAGCAAATTTTCAACAAGGAGCCTTCCTTGACGCTCCACAGCTGGCAAAATTACAAATGAACAATTTTTTTGTTTTAAATTTTGAATTAAAATTATTTTTTAAATTAAAAAAAAATTAAATTTTTAAAAATATTTTTTAAATATTATGATTATTCTCACAGATTCACAATTTTTTAAAATATTGGTGGAAAAACACTCTCTCTCCAAGAAAGGCAATTTTTCAAAGACATTTTACAGGTGTGTCCTGTTCGCAGGGGTCTTGGAAGATAATCTCTACAAATAGAGGGTATCTTATTCGGTATCAAGTCTTTGGAAACCTACCCGTATCTCCCCGCCGTCGTCCCCAGTCGCGAGTCGGCGCCCATCCCAGGAAAATCGGCAGCTCCTGACACAGTCTTGGTGTCCGTGCAACGTGTGGAGACACTTCCAGGACTCGCAGTGCCAAAGCTTCAAGCACAGAAGCAACACTCATTCATGTGGAGTATGGCAAAAAAAAGCACATTTATTCTCCACGTCAGTTCCAGATACCTTCGCTGTCTTGTCAGCAGAGGCGGTGGCGAAGAAACGTCCATCTGGGGAGACGTGACAGGACAAGACGGCTCCCCGGTGAGCCTCCACTTCCTGCAGCTTCTCTCCGCTTCCAAGATCCCAAACCTCAAGGAGAGAATGATTACTTCTCATTGTTTTTTTTTTTACATTTTAATGACAAACAGTGTGCAAGTGCTCACCTTGACCGTGCTATCAAAGGACCAGGACAGCAGTCTTGTCTCAGCATGTGAGCTTGAGAGCAGAGAGAAGCCTCTGACCTGCTCCTTGTGGCCTTGCAGGACGGTACACTCAGATGTCTGCCACCTCCACACCTGCATGGGCGCCACACACCAACAAATTTATCAGTAATTGCAACTGTATTTACACTAGACCAGGGCGTGCCCAAAGTGCGGCCCATGGCACATTCTTGGACAGCTGGACAATGTAAGAATGCATAGTTAATAAAACAAGAATATTTTAAAAGCTGAAAAATGACAAAAAGTCATAATTTTAAGAGAATAAAAAATAACATAGAGTTGAAATATTATACAATCAAAGATGTTTGAAGTCACAATATTATGAGAAACAAACAAAACAGCAAATAACACATTTTTTTGGAAATTAGCTTGGGGTTTTCCTGAATTTGTGGATTATTTCCAGTCTTATTTGAAGCTGTTTTGAGTATTCTACTGTGTAAGGTGGCGACTGGCATAAATTGCTTGCAAGAGGAGAGACTGCAATTACCGTATTTTCTGCACTATAAGTTGCTCAAGGCCAAAAATACATAATTAGGTAGAAAAAAAACATACATAAGTCGCACTGGAGTATAAGTCGCACAAGGCCAAAAATACATAATTGGGTAGAAAAAAACATGCATAAGTCGCACTGGAGTATAAGTCGCACAAGGCCAAAAATACATAATTAGGTAGAAAAAAAACATACATAAGTCGTACTGGAGTATAAGTCGCACAAGGCCAAAAATGCATAATAAGGTAGAAAAAAACATACATAAGTCGCACTTGAGTATAAGTCGCTCAAGGCCAAAAATGCATAATTAGGTAGAAAAAAACATACATAAGTCGCAATGGAGTATAAGTAGCACAAGGTCAAAAATAAATAATTAGGTAGAAAAAAACATACATAAGTTGCACAAATGCCAAAAATGCATAATTAGGTAGAAAAAACATACGTAAGTCCCACTGGAGTATAAGTCGCACAAGGCCAAAAATGCATAATTAGGTAGAAAAAAACATACATAAGTCGCACAAGTACAGAAATGCATAATATATGGAAAAAACATACATAAGTCGCACAAGGCCAAAAATGCATAAATAGGTAGAAAAAAAACATACATAAGTCGCACTGGAGTATAAGTCGCACAAGGCCAAAAATGCATAATTAGGTAGAAAAAAACATACATAAGTCGCACTGGAGTATGAATGCTTATTCAGCTACACAAAAAATAAACATGAACAGAAGAGGTGTCTAGTGTTTATGTAACATAAACAAGTTTTTTTCATGTATAAGTCGCTCTGGAGTTTAAGTCGCAGGAACAGCCAACCTATGAAAAAAAGTGCAACTTAGTATAGTCTGGAAAATACGGTAATTAAAAGTCACGTCTTTAAGAATCGTGGCCCATTTTCAGTCCTTGTATTTAATTTCTATGATGATATGTGTCGGTTATCGGTTATGGAGTCATTCTATGTGCATGCATGAGTGCATGCAATGCTGCTGTGCACAGGCCCACTCCTTCTAATCACATGGTGCTTTAAGTGTGAAGTAGGCCCGAGGTGAGCGTGGACAAACCCTGATGGTGGTGTCCTCCGATGATGTGATCAGCGTTTGGCCGTCGTGAACAAACTGGCAGTGCAGCACGGTCCTGGTGTGTCCCTGCAGGGTGGCAAGCACCTTACCAGAGGGTATGGCCAGCACCTGGACAGAAGGAACGACCAGGAAGTGTTACTCTGTACTCATTTGAATATGATGTTTTGTTTTGTTTTGTTTTAAACCTGCACGATGCCATCTTCTTGACCGAGAGCCACAGCGAAGGGCTGCCGACACAAGCATGTACATCGTATACGCGACGCCTTCTCCTCCGACTGAAACAACAGCACGCCTTCCCTGCCGTCACGTACCTGATACACACCCCACGTAAATATACCGCAGTGGCACCTTTGAATCTGCTGCCGACTCACCTGCAGCCTGTTGCAGTTGTCTGCAGCCGAGATTACCACTTCCTCAGATTCCACCCCTCCTGCTTTGCCCTCACGGAAGTAAACGTCAGAGTCCCTCTTAAGGCGCACCGCTGATGTGGTGTGCACCTTTTTGGTCTCCCATAACTGCAAGGAAGAGATGTTTCCATTTCTTCACGATCATGGCGAAGCACGGTTTAGCACGTCTTTACCCTGATGGTGTGGTCGTCTGAGCAGGAGAGGAGCTGCGAGCCGTCGAGGGAGAACTGGACTCGCTGGACCCAACTCAGGTGACCGCTGCAGTCGGCCATTTTCTTATTGGTCTCCAAGTCCCACAGCTGGAAGAGACATGGATCACTTTTAGTTGTCTAACTGTGGGTCCTCCACGGGCCTTTATCTCTAATCATTTTACAACCTTTTGAAATAGTAATGTGGCTGCACAGCGGTCGAGTGGTTAGCGCGCAGACCTCACAGCTAGGAGACCTGAGTTCAATCCCATGCATGCGTGGGTTTTCTCCGGGTACTCCGGTTTCCTCCCACATTCCAAAAACATGCTAGGTTAATTGGCGACTCCAAATTGTCCATAGGTATGAATGTGAGTGTGAATGGTTGTTTGTCTATATGTGCCCTGTGATTGGCTGGCCACCGGTACAGGGTGTACCCCGCTTCTTGCATGAAGACAGCTGGGATAGGCACCAGCACCCACCATGACCCTCGTGAGGATAAGCGGTAGAAAATGAATGAATGAATATTTTGTTGAATAAACTAAAGGATTAACCACCATATTTTAGAAGGTCATGATCAGGTTTTCTATGCTCTATCTAAAAAAATATTTGATTTATAAATCCGAGGTCACAAAAATTCACTTATCACGGTCGGGTCTAGAACCAATTAACCAATTAATCAATACTGTGATACTATGGATGGTGGTGTTGTACCTCCACCGCGTAGTTTGAGAATGCGATGGCCAGCAGGTTGCTGGTGGGACAGGCGTGGCAGTACTGCACCATGCTCAAACGACCCGGTCTGATCTCCAACAGCATCTGCGACGTCTCCACGTCCATCACCTGTCACACACACACACACACGACATTGAAGCACAATCACTATGTGGAAGCAATGTGCACAACGCTCACCAAAACGGCGCTTCGGATGGCGCACACGACACGCTTGCCATCGCCGGTCCAGGTGCTGCACTTGACGGGGACTACTTCACTGGCGTCTGTGCACCACTGGCACACGTTGATGGTCTTCCACTCGTTGGCGGAGGACACCTGAAAGAGCTGCGTCGGCGCAAAGCGGTAAATTATGTGTTTTTGCCAAGCTT
Source organism: Doryrhamphus excisus (assembly GCF_037039965.1). NCBI lineage: Eukaryota > Metazoa > Chordata > Actinopteri > Syngnathiformes > Syngnathidae > Doryrhamphus > Doryrhamphus excisus. The sequence goes on along the minus strand of NC_136358.1, from coordinate 18,773,384 downwards.
GCAACATTGAAGATTAATTATTGTGACAGTGTCAATCACCTTAACGGTACCGTCGTTGGAGGAGGTGGAGAGATAGGTGTCGTCAGGGGAGAAACAGCAGTGGTTGACGGGCTGGAAGTGGCCAAACATGGTGTTCTGCGAGGAAGGTTTGTTGAGGTTCCACAGCTTGTCAAGAACAGGAAGGAAACACCGTGTCAATTCCCTGAGCAAAACCGTACACGCTGGTGGCGTTCTGAGCACCTTGACGTTCAAGAAGTTGTCATTGGAGCAGGTGGCCAGCAGGAGGCGACCGGTCGTGTTGGTAAACTGACAGTGATTGACCTGCTCCTCATGTTCCTCCTCAAAGGCTCTCAGCAGCATAGCGCGCTCCACGTTCCACACCTGAGACGACGCAAAGAAGGTTCCTTCTCACAAATAAAAGTTAAGAGTTAAAAAAGGGCGGCTTTACCTTCACTTTACGGTCGCTGGAGCAGGTTGCCAGGAGGCGGTCATCGGGGGAGAAGGCGCAGCAGAGCACCTCGTCATCGTGGGCATGAATTTCTGTGAGCTTCTCGCCAGAAGTGCTTCGAAAGACCTGAAGACATGTGGGATATGACATCATATAGAAGAGTACAGACTTCCTGAATTGTCGTTTCTTCGACTCGGATACCTTGACCGTCTTGCTGGCGCCGCAGGAGGCGATCTTGGAGCCATCGTGGGAGAAACAGGCGGCGTAGACGGAACTCTGCTGAGGTTGGATCACCAAACGGGATAGACTCTCCACGCTGTTCTTATTTCTACACATACAAACTTCGCTAAGTATCACAAGTGGGTCAAAAACAGGCTTTCTTCCTCGCTTACAGCCAATCAAAATAGAGCTTCCCACTTCTGGCCTGGTCCCGTGCCTTCTGCAGAGCCTGCTTGTAGACCTCCGAGGCCTGCGGCTGTGACAGAGCGAGCTGGAGCACATCGGGAAAGGGACGCTGCTCCAGATGGTGGCCGCTCAGGGACAAAAACTCCTGGAAGTGACCACGCGCTTCGCTGTTCTGATAACGGGGACATGTTTTTTTAAAAAAAAACACTCTGTATTTACTTTCATACATATTATATTTAAGACCTTTTTATCCAGAACGGGTCCATAGTCCACAAAGTCATTAATCAGGTGAGCTGGACCCAGTATCTTGGCCTTGACTGTGACCCAGTCCAGAGAGAACATGAGGGTGAAGAGCTCCTGGATTTGAAGAGGAGTTGTTATCATCATATATGGATGGCGTGTGTGTGTGTGTGTGTGTTACCTGGGAGAGGTTGGCTTTAGCCATGTGGTAGGTCAAGAACCGTATCCAGTACAGGCACTCTTCATCTCCTGATGTGGGCGGAGCTTTGCTGTAGTGCTGCTGGTACTGACGCACCACCTTGGTGTGAAGGTTCTGAAGCGGAAAAACACACACACATATGTTAATAAAATCCACATCAAGACTCACAAACAAAGACTTGACCTCCGTTCAGACCTCTAGTTGGGTGCGGTTCTGCTCGACCAGGAAGTCCAGCTGGAGGTCGTGGAGGTAGTACAAGTACGGTCTGTTGTGACTGTCCACAAAGAGAAGAGATTTGTTGACAAATTCCTCCAGAATGTCCTCCACCTCCTCCGGCTCCTGGTCCCACAGGACCGCCAAGACCTGGAAACACCGACAAAGAGACCCAGAGAGTCACATGGATGAAAAAAGTGGACCTAGATATGAGCATTCAATCAGTAGTATGAAAAATGTTTAGGCGTCCAAAACAATTATTGGACCCATATGAGGGAATTATGATGTCATACTGATACATGATAAATAAATAATACCGATAACCAATCGTTTTAAAACTGTGCAGGTGAGCAAATCAAGCACTCATTTTTTCTCCTACTTTTCACAAAAACATCAAAGGCCAAAAAAAACAAGCTGTGTACTAAAAATGGCCCCTGGGCTGCATGTTGGACACCCCTGATGTTGAACATTTTATTGTTATCGTGTCCTTTATGAAAATGACTTTTCATCTGACCTGGAAATGTAAAATTTTTTTTTAATTATATTTATTTATTTTTTATTTATTATTATTATTATTATTATTATTATTATTATTAATAATATTATTAATATTATTATTTATATTATTATTATTATTATTAATATTATTATTATTATTATTATTATTTCATTTTAGCCTTCCTGAGGACTTACCTTTGCAGGAATCTTGACGTCCTTCTCTAACACAGCGAGGTCCTTGTACAGCTCTCGATGTTCGTCCGGAAGCACCTCGATGCTAGCGGACATGGCCTGGTCCAGCGCGTCGTAGTCGTACGAGGACGACTTCCGTATACGCTTGAACTGCTTCTGCTGAAGCTGGGCAAGGTAGTAGCGCCAGCGGTTGGGTTTCTCTTTGAGCAGAGCTCCGATCAGCGAGACCACCAGAGGAGAGCCTGTAAGGAGAAATTAGCAATAATTATTAGCAGATTTTCTATCTAGCGATCTAGCTTCTTCTGCTTATCCAAGGTTGGGTCGCGAGCACAGCAGCCTAACCAGGGAAGCCCAGACTTCTGTCCCAGCCTGGTTGAGTCTACCCAACATGTCCCGGGTCTTCCCCCGAGAAACTCCTTTTGGCCGCTTATACTTGCATTATTAATGCCAGATTTAATATATACAATTACCTTTACATTCTCTCACAATGCTCCGAGCCTCCTCAGGTAGTCCCTCAGGTGTGCTTCTCGTGTACAGGGCAAGAATCTCCAGTGCCTTTTTGTCATCCAGGCCGCTAGCAACCTCTACTTCATACTTAGCTCCTGGGAAAACAGTGTCGTAAAGACGTTTTATGGTAACGGTAATGGTTTAATTTCATTTGAACATGCATCAGATTACAATTGAATGCATCCCATAATCAGTTCACAGTTCCACATGTCCAAAAGGAGTAGGAAGAAGCAAAGCTTATTAAATCCTACCCCTCCATCTGGTACTTTTACAACCAGTAACTGTTACATTTGTTCACTTCCTGCTTTCCTAGTATATTTTTTTTAATGTATTTTATTAATTTTTATTTATTATGTTTTTTATTTTTGTATTGATTTTTGTCACGTACCGAAGTAATGGTAATGGTTTTATTTCATTTGAACATGCATCAGATTACAATTGAGTGCATCCCATAATCAGTTCACAGTTCCACATGTCCAAAAGGAGTAGGAAGAAGCAAAGCTTATTAAATCCTACCCCTCCAGCTGGTACTTTTACAATCAGTAACTGTTACATTTGTTCACTTCCTGCTTTCCTAATGTAGTTAAAGTTTTTTTGTTGTTTTTTTTGTTTTAATTTTTTGTCATGTACCGAGTGTACAAGGTGATATGACCATCCAATGACAAAATGGGTACCATAGTAAGCGTCAATATATATATATATATATATGTACAGTGAAGAAAATAAGTATTTGAACACCCTGCTATTTTGCTATTTCTCCCACTTAGAAATCATGGAGGGGTCTGAAATTTTCATCGTAGGTGCATGTCCACTGTGAGAGAGATAAACTAAAAAGAAAAATCCAGAAATCACAATGCATGATTTTTTAACAATTTATTTGTGTGATACAGCTGCAAATAAGTATTTGAACACCTGTGTATCATCTAGAATTCTGACCCTGAAAGACCTGTTAGTCTGCCCATTAGAAGTCCACCTGCACTCCATGTATCATCCTGAATCAGATGCACCTGTTTGAGGTCGTTAGCTGCATAAAGACACCTGTCCACCCCATACAATCAGTAAGACTTTAACTTGTAACATGGCGAAGACCAAAGAGCTGTCCAAAGACACCAGAGACAAAATTGTACACCTCCACAAGGCTGGAAAGGGCTACGGAGCAATTACCAAGCAGCTTGGTGAAAAAAGGTCCACTGTTGGAGCTATCATTAGAAAATGGAAGAAGCTAAACATGACGGTCAATCTCAATCGGAGTGGAGCCCCATGCAAGATATCACCTCGTGGGGTCTCAATGATTCTAAGAAAGGTGAGGAATCAGCCCAGAACTACACGACAGGACTTGGTCAATGACCTGAAAAGAGCTGGGACCACCGTTTCCAAGGTTACTGTAGGTAATACACTAAGACGTCATGATGTGAAATCATGCATGGCACGAAAGGTTCCCCTGCTTAAACCAGCACATGTCAAGGCCCGTCTTAAGTTTGCATATGACCATTTGGATGATACAGAGGAGTCATGGGAGAAAGTTTTATGGTCAGATGAGACCAAAATAGAACTTTTTGGTCATAATTCCAATAAGCGTGTTTGGAGGAAGAAGAATGAAGAGTACAATCCGAAGAACACCATCCCTACTGTGAAGCATGGGGGTGGTAGCATCATGCTTTGGGGGTGTTTTTCTGCACATGGGACAGGACGAGTGCACTGCATTAAAGAGAGGATGACTGGGGCTGTGTATTGTGAGATTTTGGGGAACAACCTCCTTCCCTCTGTCAGAGCATTGAAGATGGGTCGTGGCTGGGTCTTCCAACACGACAACGACCCGAAGCACACAGCCAGGAAAACCAAGGAGTGGCTCCGTAAGAAGCATATCAAGGTTCTAGCATGGCCCAGCCAGTCTCCAGACCTGAACCCAATCGAAAATCTTTGGAGGGAGCTCAAACTCCGTGTTTCTCAGCGACAGCCCAGAAACCTGACTGATCTAGAGAAGATCTGTGTGGAGGAGTGGGCCAAGATCCCTCCTGCAGTGTGTGCAAACCTGGTGAAAAACTACAGGAAACGTTTGACCTCTGTAATAGCAAACAAAGGCTACTGTACCAAATATTAACATTCATTTTCTCAGGTGTTCAAATACTTATTAGCAGCTGTATCACACAAATAAATTGTTAAAAAATCATGCATTGTGATTTCTGGATTTTTCTTTTTAGTTTATCTCTCTCACAGTGGACATGCACCTACGATGAAAATTTCAGACCCCTCCATGATTTCTAAGTGGGAGAAATAGCAAAGTAGCAGGGTGTTCAAATACTTATTTTCTTCACTGTATATATATATATATATATATATATATGGCACACCATGACTGGTTGAAGACTCTTCATCCTTGTATTTAGCAAACATCAACTGCTTGTATTGTTTCTTGAATTGGCTCGTTTTAGAAAGTAGAACTTGATGAACTTGATGATGAGATGAGCGGAGGCAAGCGGAATAGAGCACATACCGCTAACGGAGTCAGCCAGGCTTCTATTTCTGGTGGTCAGCAGTATGCGACAGTGGATATCAAATGCTTTCAACACTGTGCCGTCCCAGATATCATCAAGAATCAGAAGAGACCTGGAGACCCACAGGGGGAGTGGGAGGTGGGGGGGATACACATCATTCAAAACTCAGAATTCTGCCGTTATTGCAAGTATTCAAGCATGAGTGAAGATTAACCTGGGGTATCTGCGCAGCATGAGGAAGCGCAGGCGCTCCTTGGCCTCGTCCAAAGAGGTGGGAGGCCGGTGGAGGACTTGGGAATCCAGGCTCTGCTCCAGGCGGAAGCACAACGCTTGGATCTTCACCAGCAGGTCGGCTTTGTCCAGCTGGCCGATGGACAGCCAGTGGACGCCTCCTGGGAAGGACTCTGTACATGGACACGTTTGTTGCTCACTTTTTGTCATCTATGGTGTCCATAGAAATTACTCTCACATGATGACGCATTTTAATAGTATTATTATATTATATTATTCATTCATTCATTTTCTAATGCTTTTCCTGACGAGGGTCGCGGGGGGTGCTGGAGCCTATCCCAGCTGTCTTTGGGCGAGAGGCGGGGTACACCCTGGACTGGTCGCCAGCCAATCACAGGGCACATATAGACAAACAACCATTCACACTCACATTCATATTATTATTATTATTATTATGGTGTGTCCAACCACCAATTATTCACCTTCAATGAGTCGCTGGTCTCTGACAGCTTCAGCAGCTAGAACAGATTTACCCGACCCGGCCATTCCGAACACCGTCACCCAGCCGGGTTGCTTTTGAAGTTGGTAGAGTTTCTCCCGGATCCGGTTGACCAGTTCTGGTCGGCTGACAAAGACCACGGGCCTCTGAGGGACCCCGCCTTCGCTGAGCACTGCCTGGACTGTCACAAGAGGAAGGAATTAAGATGACACATGATGTGACGCCGCAGTGTGAAGTTGTTTTCTCACCGTCGGATAAGTAGCGATCTGAAGAAGCCTTATACAACTCAGGCGAGGCACCGGGAAGGCCGCCGTGGAGCAAACTGGCCAGATCGTCGTACGCCTCCTTGACCAGGGCGTTGTAGAAGGAAATGAAAGCATTGTTGTCCTTCTTGAGGAGCAGCTCCAGCAGCGCCACCGCCTGATCTTTCCTGGTTGGCTGAATTTTGTCATTAAGATTCAAGAATTAGTCACAAATTTGAGTAAAACACAAATATGATCATGGAGAGCAGGGGTGTCCAAACTTTTTCCAGCGAGGGCCAGATTGTGAAAGATTTTGTTGGGCAACACATGTAAATATGCTAAGATGTTGTACACATATATTTCATGAAAAAAACTGCATCTATGGTTTGTCATATACGTGAAAAAGCCTTTTATTAGTATCTATTCCAACTTTTTTCTTAAATAATCTTTGTAAATGTTCTTTTCATCATATTGACTCTATTCCCATATTTTGACTTTATTCTTACGACTTTTTCCCCTACTAATTTTCCATTTGTTTCTCTATATTATGACTTTTATAAAATAACATCTTTTATTAGTATCTATTCCAACTTTTTTCTTAAATAATCTTTGTAAATGTTCTTTTCATCATATTGACTCCATTCCCATATTTTGACTTTATTCTTACAACTTTTTCCCCTACTAATTTTCCATTTGTTTCTCTATAATATTATGACTTTTATAATATAACATCTTTTTTCTTTGTTATCTGAACTCTGTGCTAATAAAATATTATTTTTACGTAATATTTTGAAGTAATATTACAACATCATGTCATAGAATTCTAATGAGACTTTTTTTCTCTTAGTATTTTGACTTTATTCTTGTTGCTGTTTTTAAAAATATATATTTTTAGAATGTGGATGGGTAAAAAAAAAAAATAGCCCCCGAGCTGCACTTTGGACACCACTGATGGTGAGTTTGGCCAACCATGGTGCTGATGCGCTCCTCCTCCTCCCCGGTCAGCACGCCGTCACTGATCATGTGATCCATCAGGTAGGAGGGCTTGATGTCCTGCTCCAGGTTGCGGCGGTAGCGAAGCAGGCAGCTCCGGGAAACTTCTTCCAGCACCATCTCCTCCCGGTGCACGGAAGCAACGCAGGAAGTTCACCGTTAATACTGCAAGGTCATATTGTAGTGTTATCTGCTTGCAAAATGGGATTCTAGTCACACAACCATTTGGTTTCATGCAGCAATTTTATATGTATAGTGACAAGTTTAGCAACTTCCGGAAGTTGTGTTTTCTAAGTATCACAATGAATGAAAAACCTAGCTAGCTATACTGCAATTAAAGGCAAACAAATTTCATACATATCTTAGCATTAAGCGCTAACAAAATATCATGTAGTGTAACAAAATACACGAGGAAAACCATGACTACGCATATGCGAAACAAGTAGTGGTAACTTTTTTAAATTGTTTGCATCTTTATTTGATATAAGTCGACTTATCCCCTCAATATAAACTGTCCTGTCAAACAAAAAAATGAAACAAAACTGAATTATCATTCATTTTACAACTTAAACCAACACTTCTTTCTACATGTCGAGACACGTTCTCTGAAAAGAAACAAAGAAAGTAGCCAATGACGGATACTTACGAATTTCTTATTTTCTCAGCTGGGAAGGTTATTTATAAAACTCAATATAGCTCTAGTTGTAAATGACTATATAACAAAAACAAAGAGTAAAACGAAATTATACTACTCGCCATTGCAGCCTCACACCCAATTCTGACAGCCTACTTCCTGGTTCAGAACAACAACAACTTGCCCGGCGGGAGATTGACCAATAGTGTGTTAGTAGTAAATCACGTGATGTATGAGGTAATCCGTTTTCCTTGTTTGTAACTGGGCAGACTGTGAGGCCTTTAAAGACTGTTGGAAATCAGGAGGCTATTTACCAATTATATTATATTGAAATTAATATTCATTCAAACAAATGAACAAACCTTTTTTACGACATATTATCATTCAAAATTATGAAATCCCTCCAACTGACTTTATGATTTACGTCCATATAAAGCAGAATAATAATAGTGAACAATCTTAACAGTATTGTTATGGTTTTTACGAGTACAAGTAAACGTACCAGAGCTGCCTGGAGACAGGAAAGGATGTTTATCACAGGGTATTATTGCACTGAATAGGCAACATTAGGGTGAACTAAATGAAAGCCCACAATTTTGTGTGTTTTTACTTATTTTTATTATGTTAACTGTATTACAGAATAAAACAGTAACAACTTCCCACATATTTTATGTAAACATAGGTAAATAATTGCTTTTCTTTGTGCATCTTTGAGTCCACATTGAACACAGAATCCCTCGGAGTTCAGCACCTTTTGGTTCAATCAGCCACTGCGGAAATACTGTAACAGCTACAGTACCACATCAAGTAACGCAAAATCCAACCAGTCACACCAAATCGATATAACACAATCTGAATAAGATGACGTACACCTGTCAGACAGTCCCACAATTAAACAAGCAAAAATGATAAAAATGCATTCATGCAGACAAATATATATTTTTAAATCCCTAACATAGTTTAAAAAATGGCTCCTTTAAGAAGCTAAAGGAAGAGCAATTAAAATATGAATTCCATGAGGAGGGTGCTATGTTGTTTAATAGTATCTCTTTAAATTGTCCTTGCTATACTTATTATATAAAACCTTTAATAGTCATAATTTGTTGTATGTAAAGAATCTGAAACGCTACTGTGCGGCTCTTCTAAATATAATATCTATATTCTTATTGGATGTAAGAAATGTACCAAAACCCTGCCCTTTTACTGTCAAATGACTAGAAATATGAAAATTCTAGAATATAAGTTTAAAAAAACAACAAGAAAACGGATTAACGTAACACTGCAGTACTTCCCACTGCTAAATTGTAGTTTTGCAGCTAGCTGAAAGGACGGAAGTCCGGTTTGCTGTTCTGGTGTGACTAGTAAAAGGACGAAAAAATACGCTGCACGGAGACGAGGTTCAGTTGGAGGTTACGGGGTCCTGAGCAGAGTCCTGAGGAGGAGAAGCTGGCGGACTGCTGTTGAACATCAGCTTCCTGATGATGTCGGCGTAAAAAGGTCCATAGACGGCCTTGTTGTAGTGGACCAGGGAGATGAACTTGGCTGCCAGCGACGCTAGCTCAGTGCGGATGGCGGCCAGGCCGGCTGGTGTTTGTTCAAGTCTGGCTTGGGGTTTCGGGTCACAGATGAGTACAGTGAAATACTGTCGGACGCGGTCCTCTGCGGGGGCACACAGGACACATTAGGACCCGCCAGTCAAAAAGGTAACTCGACAGAACGTACCAACTAGAGTGCGGATGGGGTTGTCTTTCTGGGCAATGCTGCAGATCTGCCCCGTGAGTGTGGCCTGGAGCTCCGGAGTCAGCGTCGGGTAGTTCCTCTCCGCCAACGACTTGTTCAGCTCGTTGCAGATCTGAGCGCTGACGCCCACCAGCGCCTCCTCCAGGTTGAAATTCCTAAATACGGAGAAAACAGGAAGAAACTGAGTACCGTACGCCACCGCACGGCCGACATGGGCGCCATCTAAGTGTACTCACGGGTTGTGCATGTCGTCCAGCAGCACGCTTGTCATCCTCTTGAGACGCTCCGACAAGGGCGACAGACCCTGGATGGGCCCCCCGATGGTGCTGTAGACGATGAGCAGCACCTCGTTCACCGCCTGGTACTGCCTCAGCTGACCCTGAACCTCCCGCAGACGCATCTCATCAGTCATCCAGGTCTAAGAGAACCAAAGCAATTTCAGTGCAAGATCTTTTCAATGCATTACAAAGAAAAGTCAAACCTCAGGGAGCGGGTGCTTGCTGGAGTCCCATGAGAGCATGTGGAGGAAGGCCACATTGAGGACCTGAAAGGGTCCGGGCACCCATTTCTGTCCTTTACTTCGCTCGCTTGTCTCCTGTGTGAGCAGCTCCTCCAGAGACATTTTGATCCAGGCGGTGGTGTTGTCCAAAGCACCTGGAGGAGGTGGACTCGGGTCACTTGTCGCGGTCAGGAGCTGAGGAGAAGGCCCGAGGAGAAGGAGTCGTGGCTCACTCACCAGGCGTCTTGTCCAGGATGCTCTGGAACTTGGCCCTCTCGTATTCGATGCTCTGCTTCTGCATCACGGGCCTCATGTTGTCAATGGTGAAGTTGACCATGTCGGCCTTCATCAGGTCCAGCACACGGAAAATCTCCCTAGTGTGGAACGTTTAAAAACTTGACATTGTACTCCCACGGTCACCTTCACACTAGTATTACACAATATAGTAGACATAATTCGAGAAAATTTGCCATTCAAAAACATTCTTCCGGACGAGTAGACAGGAAGCGACGTTGGGGATTCAGAGTTGAGTTTCAGCTGTCTGGTGCTTGTGTTACTAGTGACACCTAGTGGCCAGTGTAGACTACAGTTCCTCAAAGCCTTTAATGCCTTAAACTATATTGGTATTTTACTTCATGTCGCCATTTTTATGGAAATGGTTTAATTAATTTAAACATGCATCAGATTACAATTGAATGCATCCCATAATCAGTTCACAGTTCCACATGTCCAAAAGGAGTAGGAAGAAGCAAAGCTTATTAAATCCTGCCCCTTCATCTGGTACTTTTACAATCAGTAACTGTTACATTTGTTCACTTCCTGCTTTCCTAATATAGTTTAAGGTTCATTCATTCATTCGTTTTCTACTGCTTTTCCTCACGAGGGTCGCTGGGGCGCTGGGGCCTATCCCAGCTGTCTTCGGGCGAGAGGCGGGGTATACCCTGGACTGGTGGCCAGCCAATCACAGGGCACATATAGACAAACAACCATTCACACTCACATTCATACCTATGGACAATTTGGAGTCGCTAATTAACCTAGCATGTTTTTGCAATGTGAGAGGAAACCGGAGTACCCGGAGAAAACCCACATGAAATAATGTAAAATTTAAAAAAACGACCAATTACTGCTTCGTACGGTCTTTACATGACGTTGCTCCTTCTGTTTTCAGTTACCTGAACAGTGCCACGATGTTGTCCGTGCTCTCCCGCAGCTTCTTGATCTCCTCATCCCTGACGGGGGCGCACAGCTTGCCCATCACTGTGATGACATAGGAGGCCAGGCCCGCGATGTCCACCGCATCGTTGTCCACCTGCTGTCGGATCAGTTCCATATCCAGCACCTCTGTGATCTGGGTCCGCATGCGGTTGGCTCCCGGGTTGAGGAAGGACAGTAAGATCTGTGCGACGAGGGGGGACGGATTGAACGCTTTGAATGGATGGGGTTAGCGTGGAGGTGATTTTGGACTACGAGCAAAGCAAAACAACCTCTCGGATTTCCTGCAGCAGTCTGATGGCTTGCTGGTACTCTGGCGGGTCGTCGTTCAGCTCAGACTCCAGGACGTCCCAGAAGGCCTTGTGGACATTGTCACGCACCCTCTTCAATAAGCTGCACATAGACGTGAACACGCATTCATGAAAGAACATGTTTTTCTTAACTCTAAGCAGTTATTGTAAGTTTTCTTGCTAAATTATATTTTCAGAATGAATAATAATAATAATAAATAAAAACAAAAAATAAAAAAATAAAATAACAAAATAATAAAAAAATTAAGATATAA